>NC_137896.1:57668912-57783435 GCF_963455335.1 Martes martes
TTTTTCTCATAAATGCATACTGGGATTTCCTCATCTTATAAAATTCTTCATTTCTGATCAGTTTCCACCACACACACACACACACACATACACACACACCATATCTCTAACATCTTCAGATGCAGGAAAGATCAATTTTAATATCTATCATTTTATTCATAAATAATGCTTCTCTAAATTTAAAATTTTTAAAAAGATTTTACTTATTTGCCAGAGTGAGAACAAGGGAGTGCACAAGCAAGGGGAGCGACAAGCAGAGGGAGAAACAGGCTCCCCACGGAGCAAGAAGCCTGATATGGGACCCCATCTCAGGACCCCAGGATCATGACCTGAGCCAAAGGACTCGATTCCAGGACCCCAGGATTAAGACCTGAGCCGAAGGCAGACATTTAACTGACTGAGCCACCAAGTGCCCCAAGTAATGGTTCTCTAACAGAAACACTGAACTTGAGGCATCTTTGGGGTCCCAGTTGGAGCATTGCAAAGGAAGCCAGGTGACTCAGAAATGCTTCTGGGGTCAGCAACAAGGGGAAGAGTTCAAGCCAGGAGCACCTGTAAGCTGCAAGGAGAGGGCAGACAGATTTCTTGGAAGCACAGGAGCCTGGAGAAGGTGGGTCAGAGCCAAGGCTGAAATGAAGAAGAACAAACCCAAAAGGAAGAAAAGAAACGGAACATGGAGACCATCCTGATACTAAGCACGGAGAGAGTCTGGAAACAAAATGGGATGTCAGTGTCAGAAGCTATAGAGTTGGCATGAAAAGGACTGAGAAGTGTCTTCTGTGTTTGGCTCCAATAGATCAGATCAACTTGTGTGGGGGCCGGGGGTGAGCTGACAGAGAGCAGCGCAAGAAAAGGAAGTAGTGTGACGGGTGGAGACAAGCCATGTAGTCCACGGGCTACACTGTGCAGGGAAGTCAGAGGCGGAATTTGAGCATTTGTTGACAAGGGCAGAGCTTAGATACCATTCAACTGTGAGGGGAGTGAGCGAGTAGGTTGGCGGATCAAGTACAAGTGAGAGTGAGGAAGTAGGAAAAGACAGAATGCCTAAAACCACAGAGATCAGGCTTGGAAAGGAGGCTGTAGGGCCATGCAGGGTGGGAAGGTCTATCCTGACCAGTTTACCCAGGTGGGGACAAGAGTACTGGTGGCTGACCTATTGAGAGGAGAGGACGCTCGGGAGAGGAGTGGCTTCATGGGATGGTGGAGCACCTTGAAGAGAGCCAGGCCTGGGGAAGGGAGTCTCTGCATTGTTTATCCCCACTGGTGACAAATGATGGCTCTTCTTATAAGGACTATGGTCAAGGAACAAGGCAGGATCAGCTACTGCCTTTCGAGATATGGTCTCAAATTCTTTGCCTCAAAGAATAATCTCTCCATCTCCAACCTCTAGAAGCATCTTCCTAAAGAGCAAACCTGAGCATGCCATTTCCATGCTGCAGACTTCATCAGCTGTGCTGCACATGAGAAAAAAAAATTCATTCCAAGGTGCCTGGGTGGCTGGGTCAGTTAAGCAACTGACTTCGGCTCAGGTCATGATCTCAGAGTCCTGGGATCAAACTCCACATTGGGCTCCATGCTCAGTGGGGAGTCTGTTTGAGGATTCTGTCTCTCCCTCTTCTTCTGCCTCTCCCCTTGCTCACTTGTGAATGCTCTCTCATTCTTTCTCTCTCCCTCTGTCTAAAACAAATAAATAAATCTTTTTTAAAAAAATACATTCCAGCCACCATTTGCAAAACACTGTAGGGCTTGGTTCAGCTTTCTCATGTCTTACATTGCATTTCTTCTCCACAGAGACCTTGTCTGGCCATAGGAATAATGAAGCCCATCCTTCCCTTCTCACCACTGCACCAGCCGGCAACCATCTTGTTATTCATCTTATATGACTGTGTGGTAGCTCACATTATGGTCTCAAAATACATTGTTTTAAAAACTTCTGCCCCAACAAGAATCGAAACTCCATGCCAGTAGGAGCTGGGTCTGTCTTTTCCAGCCTGCATGCTCTCTCCAGGAATAGTGTCTGGCTAACAACAAGGCCTGAGTAACTCCTTGTTCTTAGTTTACCCTCACCACAGTATCATTGTTATCGCATATGCTGTGTTCTCCACTAGACTGGGAGCTCCTTAAGAGCAGGGATCTTGTTTCAGAAATCGTAGCCCCAAATCCTAGGACAAAGCTTTATGTATGGGTCACAATCAATTCTGTTATCCAGATAAATGCAAAACACTTCAGGAAGGGTCAGAACGAATGCATATCATCTAGGTTTGAACATTAACTTGCTGTGTGACTCCAGTTAAGACACTTAACCTTTCTCTGTACTTCAGTTTTCTCATCTGCAAAATGAATTATTTGGGTTGTATCAGTATTCCTTCACCTCAGACCTAGGGAATCTGAACTTCTGGTGTTTAAACTAGGAAATGTGTCTTTTTTTTTTTTTTAATTTCCTTGGCTTGGAAACCATGAGAACATGATTGCTAAGATCATCTCAGCTCTAATATTTTATGATTCCATATTTGAATGCCAAGCCTATAGCAAATAGGCTATATTTGAGTTTCCATCCCAACATTGACCCAACAGAAGTTCTCTCCATGATGCATGCACCTGCTGCCTAGGACGTCAGGCTGCCTGGGAGCTGTTTCTAGACTATAGCTGTCTCTGGGACAGCACTTCTCAAATTTTCCTGATTACAATAGTCACCTGGAACACTGATTAAAAAATGCAGATTTCTGGGCTCTCCAAATCACATTGAATCAGATTCTTGCGGAGAACCCTGGAGTCTATGTTATCAACAAGGGTTTCTATGATCCAGGAAGCATCCTTGGGAAGCCCCACTCAGAGACAAGAATAGAGCCTAGAGAGGTGAGTCCATGCTGAGTTATAAGATCTGTTGTCAGCCAGTTGGCAACTGAACAACACAAGGACAAACCTATTCTGGAAACCCCATTTATATGGGATAACACACTATGTGATTTGTTTGTCCACATCTACCTATTCAGGACTATTTAACATCTAGGTGATGACTCTCATTCCACCATGACCAAAATGCTTTCAGAATCATAAGGAATCACATAAGATACATAGTATATGGTTTGTTGAGCAAGGGCAACTTAATCCAAAACAGTCTGTACAGTCTCTCTTGAGGGGAGTTAAAACCATGGGCAGGTGTCACTGAACATAGTGCACTTCTCTCATTTATTTTCTGATCACACATGGGAAGATGATTGTCTTTCTTATTTTACTAAGGGGCAACCAAACCTCACATTGTTTGAAACAGTGGACCCCACTATTAATGATAATCACACATCTGGGAAGTATAAAAAGAATTCATGTCCAGATTTAGAGGGTCTCATAGCCTCTGATTTTCCCATCACCACATGATAACCCCTCACAGAAGGAGACAAGAGCCCAACAGAGCAACATCAAGTTCCTGAAGGGTCTTTCCAAAACATTTTCATACTTGCTTTTTTAGAGCCACAGTTCTTTTCTCAGAGGTTGATGATTCCTTACCTCCACTGGTCAAAGCTATACCTTCAACTATCTTAGGTTAACAGTGAACTAAAATTTTTGCTGACCAAAGTTTTTGATGGCATAAGGCAAAAGAGAAGAAAATGCTGGAGAAGGCAGGTATCAATAGAGATTTAAGAATGGAAATATTACTGTCAAAGAAAAACTACTTTAGGGGCACCTGAGTGACTCAGTCAGTTAGGTATCTATCTACCTTCAGCTCAGGTCATGATCCCAGGTCCTGGGATGGAGCCCAGAGTTGGGCTTCCAGCTCATCAGGGAGTCTGTTTCTCCCTCTGCCTCTCCCTTCCCCCCCCCAACTCATGCTCTCTCTCTCTCTCTCTCAAATAAATAAATAGAATATTTTTTGAAGACCCTACTTTATAATTGCCCACAAGATCAGCACTGACTACACACAGAGAACACAGGTACACATAGAGATTTGTTCTAGTGTAATAGTGAGTGTTTGATTCAACTAATATTGTTACGATTTTCACACGGTCCATGTTAGCTTTATACCTCTTTGTCTGGGAAATTACAGAAAATCTACTGTGTAGTCCCTGCTCTCACTCACTTGAGCTTATGGTCACATCGAGACAAACATTAGAATTTGGCAAACATCTAGAGCCCTTCTACACTTAGCCAAAACCCACAAAATGCTCAAATCACTATATCTTGGTTTTTTGATAACTGTCATGGTTTATATAAAGTGAAAACTCTATATAAAGGGAGGTATAAATTTTCTCAGACAACACATCTGTTATTTAAAAATTTCATGAGGGGTACCTGGATGGTTCACTGGGTTAAGTGTCCACCTTTGTCTCAGGTCAGGATCCCAGGGTTCTGGGGTGGAGGCCCACTCTCCCTCTCCCTCTGCCTGCCACCCCCTCTGCTTGGGCTCTCTCTCTCTCTCTCTCTCTCTCCCTCTGTCAAGTAAATAAATAAAATATTTTTAAAAAATCTTTAAAAAGCTTTAAAAAATTTCATGAAAAGGAATTGTGTTAGAAATTCACTTTGAAAATTATTTAAACTCTTTTCTCAACTTACATTTTCTGGTTAAGAGATCTAGTGAAAACAATTCTTACATTTATCGCCTGTTCTTAAGACATAAAAAAAAGAGGAAGGAACTTTGAGTCTTTATTTCAGTAACTGTCAGCTTTTCTATCTGAAAAACATGAGAGAATATCCATTCTCAGAATTCTATTATATATCTCTTCCTAGCCAGAGAAACACCTGAAGAAGACATAACAACCATTTAACTCACACATGTTTGGAAATAAGGAGTTATACCTGGAGGAAAAAAGGAAACATTTGTTAATTTGCAAACGACCATTGTCTTTGTCAAAACTTTGGCATACAGACTAAAATCCAATGAACTATTATCAATAGAAGGAAATATCCTGAAGATGAAGCATTGAAAACTTTTCTGTGACCACCCACCTCAACTAGATAAGGTTTGTGGTTAGGTTTAGTTGAAAGAATGAGTAAGCCTGTTTCCTTTACAGGAATTTCCTGTAAAGAATATTAGCACTCAATTTCTCAACTTCTTTTTTTTTTCTTTTTTGTCTTGTAAAACTAACCTCTGAAAGTGTAACCCTTAAGATACAAGCTTAAGCCTTTCTTATGACTATTTTTAATTCTGGAAGAGGAAAACAATCTCTCTCCCACACTGTTTATATACAGTAATAATTTTTGATGAAAGGGAAATAAAATTTAAAATCTAAAATCACCCAGGTTTTTTGGTACCTATTTATTAATAGAGAAAACTTCAAAATATAAAATATAATTAAGAGTGCCACTGTTCCTTTGATAGAACAACTAAAATCATCTCATAAGGACCCTGAGACCACACAAGTCCGAAAGAGTGCTGCCCAGAAAGCATACTGGATAAATCTTGATATCACCTTCCCTCAAGAAGCTCATATTCTGGCAAAGATAAGGCTGATTCATCTGAGTGCATCAGAGCTCCAGGACTATCTCTACACATAAATAGAGGAAAACAAAAAACACAGGTGAAGACCAAGTTCACTTTGAGATGAAGGCAAAAGTAGTGTTTACCTGAGGTGAGGGTAGAATGATAGAAGAGGGAATTGGGAATTACAGCCAGAAGTGGACCCCCAAAGATATCTGCCACTGATCATAAATCTATCTGGGATTCCAAGAGGATATGACTGCTTTTTTCAGACCTATTCCAAGAGAGGTCATAAAAATAATAGGAATGTGAAGTTCCGGGCTCACAGTGTCCTGTGGGAGCAGCACAGTGACAAGAAGAAAGGCAGCAGACCTGGGAGCCGGGGAGATACATGGGTAGGATGGAAGGAGAAGTTTAAACATAAGGTGTTGTTTATGATAGGTATTCAATAACTGAAGAATTGAACTAGATTTGAGTGAATCAGAGTGTGGAAACAGCCCTTCTGAAGTTTCAGAGATCCTAATGCAGACCTTGATAATGAATTTGATCACTTTAATAGTATTTGAATAGGTTTGCAGGAGATGGGCTATCCTGGTATAGGCAGAGTGGGGATAGTGTCCCCAAAATGGCTGCCATCAATTCCTCTGCTCCATGATGTGCATTCTGCTTTACACGTCCAGAAGTAGAGTCTATTTTCCCTGTCCTTAAATCTGGATTGACTTTGTGACTTGCTTTGACCAATAGAATGCAGTAGAAATGACAATGTGCCAGCTCTGAACCCAGTCTTTGAAAGATTTTCAGCTTCTACTTCCTCTCTTTTGGAAGTCGGGCACAATGTAAGAATTGCAAATATCTTAAAATCATTTTCTGTAAGGAAGCCCAAGTTGGCCAGTTTGTAAAAACAAAGAGGGAGGGAGGGAGAGACAGGAAAGAGAGAGAGAGAGAAGTCTGGTCAGACTCCAGTTGTTTCAACCATTCCAGCTTCAGACACATGAGTAAAGAACATATTGAATGTTCCAGTCCCAGCAGATACCACATGGAGAAGGAAAATGGTCCAGCTGAGCCCATCCAGATTGCATAACTGTAAGAAATAATAATATAATGTTATGTTTAAGCAACTAAGTTTTAGGATAGTTTGTTAGACAGTGATAAATAACTGAAACATATATTACTATTGGATGAATGAATTCTATTTCACTAGGGATAAATTGCCAATGCAATTAAACAAGAAAAAGCAATTAGAGGCATTGGAATTCCCTTCCAGTTCCAGTGCCTCTAATTACTTATCTCTTATTAATTATATGTAATTGCACATCTCTTTTTGGAGATGATATGATTATATGTAGAGAACTTATCATGAAATAGCCAAAATCTTTAAGAGAACTTAACATGAAATAGCCAAAATCTTTAAGAGAAAAACTATCAAACACTCCAGAAAGAATCAAATACATGTTTAAACAAGGAGAAAGACATTCTATGTTCTTGGTTAGGTAGAAACAACCTCAAAAAAAAAAAAAAAAATCAATCCCCCCCTATGTTAACTTAAAAATTCTAATGTGAACCCAATAAAACGCCATCAGGTTTTTCTTTGGAATTAAGCATGCTAATTGTTAAGCTCATTAGGAAGAAAAAACATGTGAGAAATATCAGAAAAATAGGAGCTTTGGGGTGCAGCAAGGGACATAGGCATTACAAGGTATTGAAATATAATTTTAAATTATATTAAATTTAATTTTAAATTATATTATTTAATTAAATAATTTTAATTAAATTTTAATTAAATTTTAATAATTTTAATTAATTAAAACAATGTAGTATTATTGCATGAATAGAAAGTTGACCAATAGAAAAGACTAGATGGTCCAGGAACAGATCTGATGGCATATGAAAGTTTAATGGGAAGTTTAATGGAAGTTACATCAGTGGGTAAAAGATGGTATTTTTAGAAAACAGTGTTGTGCTAGCTGGACTGCTATGTAGAATATGTTGCAGTATATCCATTCCTTGCACTGCACACCAGAACAAATTTCAAATAATTTAAGATTTAAATTTTTAAAAGTGAATATATACAAATATTGGAAGAAAGCATACATTTCTCTATAATCAGGAAATGGGTAAATACCAACAGTAAAGTAGAAATATTATAGATTGGGAACACAAATATTTGCAACTACATTGTAGGATTCTAATGGCTTGTATGTAAAGATCTTCCAATGACAGAGATGAACAAGATCATTATCTTTTTTTTTTTTTTTAATTTTTTATTTATTTTCAGCGTAACAGTATTCATTGTTTTTTCACCACACCCAGTGCTCCATGCAATCTGTGCCCTCCCTAATACCCACCACCTGGTTCCCCCACCCTCCCACCCCGCCCCTTCAAAACCCTCAGGTTGTTTTTCAGAGTCCATAGTCTCTCATGGTTCACCTCCCCTTCCAATTTCCCTCAACTCCCTTCTCCTCTCCATCTACCCTTGTCCTCTATATTATTTGTCATGCTCCACCAATAAGTGAAACCATATGATACTTGACTTTCTCTGCTTGACTTATTTCACTCAACATAATCTCTTCCAGCCCCATCCATGTTGCTACAAAAGTTGGGTATTCGTCCTTTCTGATGGAGGCATAATACTCCATAGTGTATATGGACCACATCTTCCTTATCCATTCATCTGTTGAAGGGCATCTTGGTTCTTTCCACAGTTTGGCGACCGTGGCCATTGCTGCTATAAACATTGGGGTACAGATGGCCCTTCTTTTCACTACATCTGTATCTTTGGGGTAAATACCCAGCAGTGCAATTGCAGGGTCATAGGGAAGATCTATTTTTAATTTCCTGAGGAATCTCCACACTGTTCTCCAAAGTGGCTGCACCAGTTTGCATTCCCACCAACAGTGTAAGAGGGTTCCCCTTTCTCCACATCCTCTACAACACACGTTGTTTCCTGTCTTGCTAATTTTGGCCATTCTAACTGGTGTAAGGTGGTATCTCAATGTGGTTTTGATTTGAATCTCCCTGATGGCTAGTGATGATGAATATTTTTTCATGTGTCTGGTAGCCATTTGTATGTCTTCATTGGAGAAGTGTCTGTTCATATCTTCTGCCCATTTTTTGATATGATTATCACCGTACACAAAGATAAACTCGAAATGGATAAAAGACCTCAACGTGAGACAGGAATCCATCAGAATCCTCGAGGAGAACATAGGGAGTAACCTCTTTGATATCAGCCATAGCAACTTCTTTCAAGATATGTCTCCAAAGGCGAAGGAAATAAAGGCAAAGATGAACTTCTGGGACTTCATCAAGATAAAAAGCTTCTGCACAGCAAAAGAAACAGTCATCAAAACAAAGAGGCAACCCACGGAATGGGAGAAGATATTTGCAAATGACAGTACAGATAAAAGGTTGATATCCAGGATCTATAAAGAACTCCTCAAACTCAACACACACAAAACAAGATCATTATCTTTACAGAAAACTTGGTGAAAGCTAACGTAAGTACTCCTTACATTGCTAATGGGAATTCAAAAGGACAATCCCTATGAAAAGGCAATATTAAGCCAAAGTCCATATGTATTATCCTCTGATGCAGAGATCCTACTTCCAGCAATCTATCCCCCAAAATATTCTGGCAAAAATGTGAGAATATGTATGCATAAGACTATTCTTTACAACATAATCTAAGATTGCAAAAGACTGGAACTGAGATTGTTGAATAAACTGTGGTAAAACGTCATATGTATCTCCAAGAAAGAAGGAGAAATAGCACCACATGCAAATAGGCAATGATCTCTGGAATATATTATGAAATGGGGAAACAAGGCAGAAAAATTGTATATATTATGCTACCCTTTATCTGTGAGAGGTGAAGGGATTTAGATATATATGTATCTTTATCTATATTAAAAATGGAAGGATATATTGACATCATTTTTAGAAAGGTTTGCCTATATGAGAGGGAGCAAACAAGCAGCAGGGAGAGGAATAGAAGCTGGATTTTTCTGCATGTACCTTATTCTATAGATTTGCTCTAGAAGGCTGTAACTATCTTGCATTATTATAAAACCAAACAAAATTTCAAGAAGCAACCCTTAAAAATTGAAATCAAAGAAATTG
Organism: Martes martes; assembly: GCF_963455335.1. Classification (NCBI taxonomy): domain Eukaryota; kingdom Metazoa; phylum Chordata; class Mammalia; order Carnivora; family Mustelidae; genus Martes; species Martes martes. The sequence continues at coordinate 57,678,445 of NC_137896.1, forward strand.
AACTATTTATTGAGTTGATGAAACTACATCAAGAAAAATAATTTTCAATGACTCCAGAACATAAGAGCTTGACTTTATTATATCCTAATGGGATATTCTCAAGGTATAAAATAGTACCTCACCTCAAATCTTGAATTTTTTTAATAAGCAAAATATGGATAGCTGTGTTAGTATTATAAATTATTCTGAGGCTATTATGTTTATTGTGTGATAAAGCAAATTAATAATGTTGGTCCTGGTAGACCCAGGTACCTAGAAGGAATAGGCTTTTTCAGCCCTGGACAATTACACAGTATGGGTTTTTCCCACTACTTCGACTCCAGACTAGTTCAGGAGCTGGTAACTACAGCAAGAGTATCCTGATTGAGCAGATTTCTTCTTGTTTGTGGCAGGATCAGCAACTCCTTTGAAAGCCCGGTTTTTTGTGTGACTTTGGAAGCTACTCTTGGAAAGTTAGTCTAGGGTCTGTTTCTTTCCCTCCCTGAACAATTTCTAGAACCGTTTCTGTTTAAACTAGCTAGAGTGGATTATGTTCATTACTTCTAAACCATGACCTATTCAGAGGTATTTTATTTTGTTAAATAAAATGACTATGTGGAACCTCAAACTCGAAATGGATAAAAGACCTCAACGTGAGACAGGAATCCATCAGAATCCTAGAGGAGAACATACGCAGTAACCTCTTCAATATCAGCCACAGCAACTTCTTTCAAGATTTGTCTCCAAAGGCAAAGGAAACAAAAGTGAAAATGAACTTTTGGGACTTCATCAAGATCAAAAGCTTTGGCACAGCAAAGGAAACAGTCAACAAAACAAAGAGGCAACCCACGGAATGGGACAAGATATTTGCAAATGACAGTATAGACAAAAGGTTGATATCCAGGATCTATAAAGAACTCCTCAAATGCAACACATACAAAACAGATAATCACATCAAAAAATGGGCAGAAGATATGAACAGACACTTCTCCAATGAAGACATACAAACGGCTACCAGACACATGAAAAAATGTTCATCATCACTAGCCATCAGGGAGATTTAAATTAAAACCACATTGAGATACCACCTTACACCAGTTAGAATGGCCAAAATTAGCAAGATAGGAAACAACGCGTGTTGGAGAGGATGTGGAGAAAGGGGAACCCTCTTACACTGTTGGTGGGAATGCAAGTTGGTGCAGCCACTTTGGAGAACAGTGTGGAGATTCCTCAAGAAATTAAAAATAGAGCTTCCCTATGACCCTGCAATTGCACTGCTGGGTATTTACCCCAAAGATACACATGTAGTGAAAAGAAGGGCCATCTGTACCCCAATGTTTATAGCAGCAATGGCCATGGTCGCCAAACTGTGGAAAGAACCAAGATGCCCTTCAACGGACGAATGGATAAGGAAGATGTGGTCCATATACACTATGGAATATTATGCCTCCATCAGAAAGGATGAATACCCAACTTTTGTATCAACATGGACGGGACTGGAAGAGATTATGCTGAGTGAAATAAGTCAATCAGAGAGAGTCAAGTATCATATGGTTTCACTTATTTGTGGAGCATAAAAAATAACATGGAGGACAAGGGGAGATGGAGAGGAGAAGGGAGTTGAGGGAAATTGGAAGTGGCGGTGAACCATGAGAGACTATGGACTCTGAAAAACAACCTGAGGGTTTTGAAGGGGCAGGGGGTGGGAGGTTGGGGGAACCAGGTGGTGGGTATTAGGGAGGACATGTATTGCATGGAGCACTGGGTGTGGTGCAAAAACAATGAATACTGTTATGCTGAAAAGAAATTAAAAAAAAAAGAATTTTAACAAGCCTAAAAAAAAAAAATGGGTACAAGCAGTGTTGGTCTAGTTGAGGTATCTGGAAGGAATGAGCACTGGGGAGAAGACTGAACCCAGTTCCCATATTCCCCCTCACGTCACCTCACTGCCCAGGATGGTCCCTAAGGCACCATGAGGATCCCTAGAACTCCCAAAACACAATCTGGAACTCTATTCTTAACATGTTCACCATTGATTATTAAGCACACACATCAAGTTGTATGCCTTGATGTATAAATGGCGATAACATAAATCACATTCATGGGGTGTGTATGAGAAACCACAAGATGGACTGTAGAGATAAAACCTTGTTGTCACAAGCCTCACACAGAAATATACATGTTGGTCTCAGAGCCCCCACCTGGACTGTGGTTATTACTGGTGTAGCATGCAGGAAGGACCATGTACCCTGCCCGCAGTGTGCACGCACGCACGCACACACACACACACACACACACCCCATTTCCTGTTAGATCTGTGGCTTGCTCACCCTTTGAAGAGCCCTCCATTACTCCTAAACCCACTTCTCAGAGTAGCTTCTACTCAAAAAGATGGCTTCCCCCAGACACTGGGTCTCCTCCCTCAGAATGGCACTTCACTATTTCCTCCTAGAATTTAAAGCTACAATTCGACTTGGCCTTGGGCACTGGTTTTGCCATTGTCCCTGCTTTAGACAAGTATGTTGATAACTGCAGGGAAGCTCCTCCTCTCTGTGCCTCGCTGACCATCCTGGCCAACCATCAGCATCAACACAGCGTGAGCTCCTAGTACCTGTCAGAGGTCTAACTCCCTGTATCTTGGCAGATGCCACAGCAGACATGCTCTAGTCAAGTGTACATCTTCATCCTACATAGGACTGAGTGCTATTTCCCCCCTTTATCCTTATCCTAGTAGCCTAGAAGAAAGGCTGAAGATCCTTTATACTCTTTGATCCTCCTCTGAGCTAGTTCCTAAGTAGCCATGCTTCTACTGTGCAGGTTCTAGGGCAGAACCTAGACCCCCTTTGTGTAAGGTGCCCCCCCCAAGGAAAGTGTCAGCACCCTCCAAAAACTTGTTTCAAGACTCACTATCCAAAGGCTTTCAACAACTCTAGGAGTAAGATGGCAGAGTAGTCAAATACTTAAATATCCTCAGGTCCCAGGAGGTCAGCTAGATAGTTATCAAGCCATTCTGAGCACCTACGAACTCAACAGGAGATAGAAGAGAAGAGCTGCAATTCTAGGAACAGAAAAGCAACCACTTTCTGGAAGGTAGGACATGTGGAGAAGTGAATCTGAGGCGATACACGGGAAGATAGACCACTGGGGGAGGGGCTGGCTCCTGGCAAGTGAGAGAGCAGCAGAGCACAACATCAAAACTTTCAGAAGTCTGCTCCACTGAGGGACGTCACTCCAGAGGCTAAGCAGGGCAAGGAGTTGTGTGGAGCCCTCACAGGAACAGTGTGGTCTCAGGGCCCTCAGGGTCACAAAAAGACCAGGGGTGTCTGAGTGTGGCAGAGGTGCCAGGTACCAGATGGGGAGGCCAGCTGTAGAGATGGAGCTGAGGAGTAGGTTCTCAGGTCAGGGTTACCTTAAACCATGATCCAAGGCACAGTCAGAACACTGTTCTTCAAGTAGGGACCCCACAAGTGGCAGATCTGGGGAGACTCACCTTCCTCCTCTGGGAGGAGTGGCATGGGAGCACACTGCAGGAATCTGCTAGGTTTGGAGACTCCAAACGGGCTGTGCCCCAGAGACAGAAATGTTCAGTCACAGGTCAGGTGAGCTTGGAGTGCGGCTGGAGGCCAGGGAGACAGGAAGGATTGACCCCTTTTCTCTGAGGGTGCAATGAGGAGTGGGCCCAGAGCTCTTGGCTCCTCTGGGTCAGAGACTGGGAGACTGCCAGTTTCACTTCCCTTCTCCAAAGCTATAGGGAAACCATTCAGGGAACAAAAAAAAAGCTCCTAGCATGAACCCAAGCAGATTAATTAGCCTGGCCCCTGGCAAGGGCAGTGCAAGTCTGCCTCAGGCAAAGACATTTGAGAATCACTGCAACAGGCCCCTCCCCCAGAAGATCAGCAAGAACATCCAGCCAAGACCAAGTTCACTGATCAATGAGAACCACGGAACTCCAGAGTTAGGGAAAAGCAACACATAGAATTCGTGGCTATTTTCCCATGATTCTTTAGTCTTTTGAACTTAAATTTTTTTCAATTTTATTTTTTTTCTTATTCTATTTTTTAAACTTTTCCTCTTTTGTATTTTAACCTTTTTAAACTCTCTTATCAGTACCTTTTTAAAAATCTTTTTAAAATTTTCATTGTTATAGTCATATTCTATCCCTCCATTGTATTTAACCTTATTTTTTGTATACATATAGGTTTTTCTTTCTTCAAAATTTAGGGATACAGTTTCTTATAACAGATAAAAATATACCCTAAATCTAGTGCATGACTTTGTTCTAGTCTTCAACCTGATCACATTCTTTCCTCTTTTTTTCTTTTTCTTTTTCAACCAACTTCTTATCAACTCTTTTAAATTTTCATCTTTACAGTCATATTCCATCTCTTCATTGGGTTTACCCAATATATATATACATATATATATATATGTTTTTCTTTCTTTAAAATTCTGGGAGGGAGTTTCTTCTAACAGACCAAAATACACCCAAAATCAAGTGTGTGGATCTTTTCTGTTCACCAGTCTAATATATATATATATATATATATATATATATATAAAATTTTTTTTCTTCTTTCTTCTCCCCCTGATTTCATATCTCTTCTGATTTGGTTAGTGTATATTTTACTGGGGTCATTGCAACTCTTTTAGTATTTTGTTATCTCAGTTATCAGTTCTTATCTGGATAAAATGGCAAGGAAAAAACTCACCTAAAAAAAAAAAAAAAAAAAGAACAAGAGGCAGTACCAACAGCTAGGGTCCTAATCAATACGGACATTAGTAAGATGTCCAAACTAGACTTCAGAATGATTATCAAGGTGCTTGCTGGGCTCAAAGAAAGCATGGAAGATACTAGAGAATCCCTTTCTGGAGAAATAAAAGCCCTTTCTGGAGAATTAAAAGAACAAAAATCTAACCAAGCTGAAATCAAAAAAGCTATTAATGAGATGAAATAAAAAATGGAGGCTCTTACTGCTAGGATAAATGAGGCAGAAGAGAGAATTGGTGATATAGAAGACTGACAATGGACAGAATGGGAGAAGATATTTGCAAATGACATAACAGATAAAGGGCTAGTATCCAAAATCTATAAAGAACTTATCAAACTCAACACCCAAAGAACAAAGAATACAATCAAGAATTGGGCAGAAGACATGAACAGACATTTCTGCAAAGAAGACATCCAAATAGCCAACAGAAACATGAAAAAGTGCTCAACATCACTCGACATCAGGGAAATACAAATCAAAACCACTGTGAGATGCCACCTCACCCCAGTCAGAATGGCTAAAATTAACCAGTCAGGAAATGATAGGTGTTGGCAAGGATGCAGAGAAAGGGGAATCCTCCTACACTGTTGGTGGGAATGCAAGCTGGCACAGCCACTCAGGAAAACAGTGTGGAGGTTCCTCAAAAAGTTGAAAATAGAGCTACCTATGATCCAGCAATTGCACTATTGGATATTTACCCTAAAGATACAATGTAGTGATCCAAAGGGGCACGTTTATAGCAGCAAAGTTCACAATAACCAAACTATGGAAAGAATCTAGATGTCCATCAACAGATGAATGGATAAAGAAGAAATGGTGTGTGTATGTGTATATATATGTATATATGCGTGTGTGTGTGTGTGTGTGTGTGTGTGTGTGTGTATATATATATATATATATATATATATAAATGGAATATTATGCAGCCATCAAAAATGAAATCTTGCCATTTGCAATGATGTGGATTGAAACTGAGGGCATTATGCTAAGCAAAATAATTCTATCAGAGAAAGACAAATATCATGTACTTTCTCTGATATGAGGAATTTGAGAGGCAGGGTGGGGGCTATGGAGGGGAGGGAGGGAAAAAAAAATGAAACATGATGGGACCAGGGAGGGAGACAAACCATAAGAGACTCTTAATCTCAGGAAACAATCTGAGGGTTGCTGGAGGGGAGGGGAGGGATGGGGTGGTTGAGTGATGGACACTAGGGAGGGTATGTGCTATGGTGTGTGCTGTGAATAGTGTAAAACTGATGATCCACAGACCTGTGCCCCTCAGGCACATAATACATTATGTGTTAATTTAAAAAAAAAAAAAGACTCATAGTCCCAACAGGCAACTCCAAAGAGAAGAGACAACACCTCTCTCTGCCCCCAGCTGCCACACTAGCCAGTGGTGTGACCTGGGCCAACTCCCTGTACTTAGCCCGTTTCAGCCACCTGGGTTTGGACTATGTGGCTAATAAGCTCTCTCTTTAAGGGAATACAACTTTATTTTAATAAATGTTTCCAGTACATAATAGAGATGTACTGGCTGGCTATTGATGGATTCTCTGAAATGGCCTCCACAGTTTAAGGACACCTGTATCCCCAGAAAAGAATGCCATTATTCTATCAATAATAGTTGTTTATTGGTTCTAGTTGAAAGTGTTTGCACTTAAACATAAAAATATGCACATGAATTAACTGGCATGTGCAGAGCTAGTACTTGTGCTGTGTACTGAGTGTCTTCATAGCTTTGGAGAAAGGAATTCTCCTTTTGCTCGGGAAGGAAGGTGCAACAAAGAACATAGGTACAATTTAATTTGACATTAAAAAAGGCAGAAGAAGATAGATATAGGAGTCCATTTTGAATGACCCATATCTTATTAAAACAGGTGGGAATATAGAGAATGAGGAAGTGGAATCTTCATGTGAGTGAAAAAGGTTATCAAGAGGCATTCCAAAATTAAGACCACTAGACCAATGGTTTATTACTTTTATTTTTTTATTTTTTCAAAGATCTTACGTATTTATTTGACAGAGAGAGATCACAAGTAGGCAGAGAAGCAGGCAGAGAGAGAGGGGGGAGCAGGCTCCCAGCTGAGCAGAGCCCGATGCAGGGCTCGATCCCAGGACCTTGGGATCATGACCCGAGCCGAAGGCAGAGGCTCTAACCCACTGAACCACCCAGGTGCCCCTACTACTGTCTTTTAAAGCATATATTTATTATATGTATTTAACACACAATACAAAATACACTTAATGTATTTTACAGCACACACAATAAAAGAGAAGAGCAAAATCAGTCTATGTATTAGAGATTCTGATGATAGCAATAACATTTCTCTAGACCATATGTTTTCACACATAAAACATTAAGTTAGCAATCAAATCCTTTTACTTTTTTTAGCTACCTAAGTAGCACACAAAATTTTAAGCTCTAAAAAAGTAAATCAGTTTCTCACACCAAAAATCTAGTAAAATCTCAATTTGTTAATTTTCAGCAATATCTACTACAGCTGTTTTTAACCATCTCTGCTTTAAAACTCTCTGGATCTTTCACTCTGCACCCATACATTCTATCCAGGCTTCCAGATTTACTAAACCTTTTCTTTCTGTGTAAGATGGCTATCTGTCACTCACTCAGTGATTTGGGCAGCCATGACTGCTGACCCACCAAGAAGGCCTACAGTGCTGGACTCACCTTAGGGCGACAGACACATGACTGCCAAAGTCAAAAGTTTCACGCATCTAATGGAGAAATATCTACCGCCCTATTGATATGCTTCTCTCATATGCTTCCTTCTATATACAAATGTCCTCAAGTCAAAACTGCCCTCCTTCCGGATCTCTTTCCCTTTCCTGCTCTCTGCCTTCCAACTTAGTTCACTGCTAAATAACCCATCTAACAATTAATAATTACAATTAATACTAACAATTAAAATAATAGCAGTAATAGCCACACGTAGATTATTTAGTCTGTGACAAAAACTGTTGTAAGTACTTCCTTTGTATCTATTCATTTAGTTCCCCTATGAAGTAGGTACTGTTACTATAAATTCTAACTTTACAGATGAGGAAATGGAGAAGCGGATTGGTTCAAAAGGCTCCAGGGGTCCCCAAAGTGAGTAGCAAGCCCAGGATTCGAGCTCAAGTGCCTTGACTGCATGGCTCATGCTCAACCCCATGCCGTGCTGCCTCCACCTTAAAGGTATTTTTTTTTTTTTTACAAATCAAGCCAGTAACTATCATATTTTGCTGTGGCTAATGTATAATACTGACTATTGGCTAATATGGAAGATATGATCTGACATTGGGTCCATAAACATTCTTGTTAAATCAACAAATGTTTTAAATATTTTTATTTATTTATTTATTTGACAGAGAGAGATCACAAGTAGACAGAGAGGCAGGCAGAGAGAGAGAGGAGGAAGCAGGCTCACTGCTGAGCAGAGAGCCCAATGCAGGGCTCGATCCCAGGACCCTGGGATCATGACCTGAGCTGAAGGCAGAGGCTTTAACCCACTGAGCCACCCAGGCGCCCCAATCAACAAATGTTTTAGACCATTTTTGAAAAACCCAAAGAATTATCTTAATTCAGATGTGTGCCTTTCATGAAAGATAAAACAGTTTGGGGAAGTTCCCTCCAAACAGGCCCAAATAAGCAAGCCCTGAGCAGTGCTTCAGGGGGTGCTGATAATGGTGGGTCTGCAGCTGTGCCCAGAACACATTAAACATGTCCTGAGGCTAAGGCCCTGTCACACCTGGGTCCCTGGTGCACACACAGCCCCACCAGCTCTCTGCCATGTCTCAGGCACTGTCTGTGGTGCTTAGCTGTAGGCTGCACTGTGGGAGGGTGAAGGCACCATTCCCGCTATTATGTCACCTACTGGATCCTAGAAAATGCTTACAATCCGTTAATTCAAGCATTAGCATTAAAAACATAAAGATAGGCCCTTTTCATAAGGGCCTAAGGTATTCTGCTTCATGCCCTGCCTCACAGTTGCTGAACATGAATTGAGAATGAGCACCTATAGCCAGTTATCGAGGAGGGAGAAAGACGAGATGCTTTGCTTTGGAAGTCCAGGTTCCTCCGGGAGCACATGCGCACAGCTCAGTGTTCAGTCTTATCCCCGGCAACCTAATGACGACTGTCGTCTTCAAACTCTAAGTAGGATTTTCAGAGAGGTCAATATTTTCAATAGTGCCTTTGTTAAAAACAGGCCCAGCCACCCAGGCCCAGAGCGTCAACAGTTCTTCCCTCTGTTCAGCTTTCCTAAAGCTCAGGACCGTGAAAGAACAGGTAGGACTTCCGATTCAGCTCCATGGGTCTTGACCGTTTTTGCAGGCATCAGATAAAGAAGATTTTTCCAGAACCTTGAGTTATACGATGGAGGTTTATCAGCATTCCACTTCAGAACTCGGTGAGATTTCAAAAGCTGTAGTGATTGGGGGAAGAACGCGAAGTCTCTCACAGGTGTAAACTCAATTAAGATGACTTTAATTTTCCTTTCCACCAGCGCTTCATGAAGTCCGCTTTCAAGTTCGTACCTGACTTCATTAGACATGTAGCTTTTACTTAGGACAATGATCAGTCTTCGACTTTTTTCTATCAATGAGTGGATTTCATCAACAACAGCTGAAAATGCAAGATGTGGCATAGTAATTAAAGAGAACTAAAAAGGCAGACAGGAGATGAAGGTCTAATTTTGTATTATTTAACTCTACTTCACTAATAAGTTTTTCAAGACAAACCACTTATTCTCAACTTTTATACACTGTTAAAAACAATCATCCAGGTAACAGCAATAATGAACACTTGGCTCTTACTCTGTGCCAAACCCTCTTCTAGATGTTTTATGTATATCAACCCATTACACCATCACAATGACCCTACAAAGACAGTGTTGTTATCACCACCATTTTACCAGTGAGGAAGCCGAAGTACAGAATGGTTAAGCAACTAGACCAGAGTCCGATAGTCAGCAAATTCTAGAATCAGAATCAGGACCTAGGCGGTCTGCTTCTGGAGTCCTGTGATGCTATCTCACCTCTCGGCAGGCAGGGAGGAACACACTGAAATTTGAATTTAAAGATAAAAATATATATATCCCACCATGATTCTCGACCAGAAGTTGACAAACTTTCTGTAAAGGGCCAGAGAGTGACTATTTCTGGTTTTACATTACCCATCTCTGCTATTTAGCTCAAAGGCAGCCTGCAGACCACACACGAACAGCTCTTTGCTGCGTTTTAACAAGGCTGATGGCCTGGATTTGACCCATGGGTGATCGACTGTCAACTTCTGGGCTAGATCTCTACCCCTTCTCCAATAGAGGTTTTGACCCAAGCTATTTATAATTAAATATACATACAGTCTTTATTTTCATTTGAAAACTAAGAAGAAACCTATTTTATCTATCTGGGTGGCTCAGTGGGTTAAAGCCTCTGCCTTGGGCTCAGGTCATGATCTCAGGCTCCTGGGACCCAGCCCCGCATCAGGCTCTCTGCTCAGCAGGGAGCCTGCTTCCTCCTCTCTCTCTGCCTGCCTCTCTGCCTACCTGTGATCTCTGTCAAATAAATACATAAAATCTTAAAAAAAGAAAAGTAGTATGTTTTCTCCTTCTAACTGGTAGTATTTTCCCTTTCTCAGTTGTAATCTAGGAGGGGGAAAAACACAGCTATGTCTTATTTACTGCCATGTCTTCAATGCCCAGCTCAGAATTTGCCACGAGTATACGTTGGCTGACTGAGTGATGGCGGCAATAGAAATACTTATATCGCATCCTTGGTAATGCACCAGCACCTAAAGTATTCTGACACCAGATTTCAAATACTTGCTCTGGAAGACCTCAGAGAAAATACAGACATGTTACTTAATTTCTTGCCTTCGAACTGGAATTTGCTTCAATATATGTTTTATGGTCATTTGTATTCAGATACTAATAAAAAAACTGACCTGCGTAACTAAAATCCGACATGAATCCCCAATCGCCCTTTATTTATCCTTTTCCAACTCCCCTATCCACTACTATAATTTCCACACCAGTGTCAACCCAATAAGGAATGAGTATTTTCTGGTAAGAATGAATGGTGTTTATAGTCCAGAGGGTCACGTGTTAAGTCAGGAACCGATCCTGTTGTATAAAATATTACCAAGAGGGGTATTCCTACTGTGGGGCATTTCTAGATAAATGCCTCAGGACAATGCCAGTTCTGGGTCTGGTCCTGAAAGTGGAATGCCCACTCCCCAAAGGTTCAGAGAGCTAGGAAGCACAGTAAAGAGCCCGGGCCCCAGAGAAGCCACTCTCAGAAGCAGTGTATTTGGCTTGTCTTCTCACTATTGACTATATTGATTTAGCTGATTATTTCTGGTTTACAGGATCGTGTTTATTCCTTTGTTTTTAAGCAAAACAGGATTGCCTTTCATAAGGCTACACTATTCAGCTTTTAAAAAGAAAATCTTCCCACTGGTTTTCTACATGGTATTACTTTCTTACCTCCTCCAGGTACCACATCCCTTTCAAATATGCATAATTTATACCCAAAGTGTTTCTCTAACACCTCGGGCAGAATCTCCACAGCAAAGGTGTGCTCCTCTCCATTCTCGGGTCCACATTCTTTCAGGTAAGACACAAAAGCATCATATGTTTTTCCATCTAGGAAATAAGGTTTACTCTTTTAATTACAGTGCAAATAAAATTTGAGTGAAAGTTGTGAAAAATGGGAGTGGAACCATTGTAAAGGAAAAAAATTAAATAGAGTATCCTCATGTCCAAACTCATTAAATTGTACCCATTAAATATGTGCAGTTCCTTGTACATCAATTAGAACTCAATGAAGCCATTCAGCAAAAGGAAACAGAAAATATTTTTTTTTTGCCAGAAAACCAATTAAAAAACAAAACAAGCATGTTTAAATTATGTAACTCATAAAATCCACCAAATGTTTTTTGGTTCTATGATTCTTTTTAGGCATTATTCGCTCTCTCTGATTTTTTAACTTGTCAAAAACAAGAAATAAATTCAATTATTATTAAAGACACACAAAAAAATAACCTCCATGAACCTCAAATGCTAATCAAGCAACCAATTAGCAAATTGTTTTTTTAAGCATGTAGATTAAGATTCTCGCTGTTTGACACCATAGAGTGATGGAGAGAAATATAAGATATAAATCCAGGAATTAAAGTAATTTAAAGGCAACAAAAGGCCAAGGAGCCCAGCTATGTCCTTATTCCAGGAATAGAAAGCAAATCTCACCTCAGCTTTCTCTTATTACCTAATCCTACCAGCATCTTAATTTGTCTATACTCAAAATGACCCACTGGAAAGTGAAGACAGAAACAAAGCAGAGCGTTTACACTGGCAAGCAGGAAGAAACAATAGAGGTGATTTAAACACTGGGCTATCACAACACGTGCTGTGATATTTAAAAGTAAATATGGTCCTAGATGCCAATATGAAAACTTCTGGTCTATTGAAAGATTTTCATGGATAATAACATTGGTTCCTATTAAATTCCTGATAATAAAGCAATGTTCAGCAGGCTAATGGGACAAAGTCAAGATGAAAGTGTTACCTAAATAACAAAGACCACTGTACTAACTGGGAAACCACAAAATTATATACATGTCCTTCTTCTACCTTCTATATACATGTCCTTCTTCTACCTTCATCCAACCTATCTCAGAAGACAAAGCAAGCAAATGCAACAGCTTGAAGAAGTTTACAAATAACAAATTAGCAGGTGCAAGGCAGTGTAACAAAACCAGCAAAACAAACAGAATCAATGTGGTCAGAGACTAAAGAGGGATCTCTAGGGGACCTGCTTTATGAGAAAAGGAAATTTTGAGTCAGGTCCTAAATGACGCAATTGATGCTAACTGGGATTGGTAGAGGAAGAAGGGGAAGTGGGAGGGAAATGGTCTATCCCTGGTATGGTACAGGGGTTGAAGTACAGCTTTACTCTTACTCATGAAAGATGAAAAATGGTTTTTCAACTGTTGATTGCTTTGAAATGCTCAATTTCAAGCAATTCTCTTTTTGGTTTGGCAAAGCTTGTAACATATATTACAATTTATTTTAAACCCACGTAATTGAATGACTTGCTGGCTTTGATAACTGACAAAGTGAAGTGTTTAAGATAAGGTATTTAGAAACTAATAATAATTATTTTGGGTTCTGTATAAACAAAACCCTCATGTGAATGTATATTTGGGGCTTTAAGGAGTCAGGCTAGTGCTTCTCAAACTGTGTTGGGCGAATGAACATGCTTTCATTGAGTTTGACTGATTTGGGTTGTTTGGTTTCTTTCATTTCCAGTCCTTCAAAAACTAATACTTAAAACGTTCTTGGATATTGCAGCAATATCAAATTGCTATGAAAGTTTTAGTTTTTTTACTTATGTCTCTATTTCTGGCTTTTTCACGACTGATCACTATCACAGGTCACACTTGAAATAGAGCTGATGTAGAGCCCATCTGTAAATGTTTCTATGCACTGCCATGTTGGGAAGCAGGAAGTGTGAACTGAAAAAAATTATCTGTGAATTGGGTCAAACACAACAGAGGGGGGAAAAAAAATCTTCGTTGAAGATCAGAAAGGTATTAGTGAATGCCCATTTTGAGATATGTTCAGGTCCATGCAAGTAGAAACCTGTTCAAAAAGGTACCAAAAATAGACCTCTCAGTTATAGTGTTTCTCTCCATCCCCCAAAATGCATACACATAATTAAGCTCAAAGCTTAATTAATTAGCTTTGTTAATTTGATATTATTAACTAAAAGCTGTAAATGTGAATCATGAATCTAGAAAAATCCCACAGGAACAACATGAGACTTCTTTCGTAACTTGTGGTCAAGAAGATCTTTCTACTTGTGACCACAAATCTAGAAACCATAAGAGGATAAACTTGAGTACATTAAAAAAATCTTCCATAATGATAAAAATGTGTACCTGAAACTAATATAACACCGTGTCAATTATACTTTAATAATAAAAAAATCTTCCACATATTACACTAATATAAGCAAAATCAAAAGACAAATTACAATCTGAGAACAATATTTTCATTTCACAGTATAGATAACCGTAAGTTAACCTCCTTAAAACCTAAATAGCTCTTAGAAATACACAAGAGGGAAAAAAGGCCAAGTTTTTGGTCTAACTTTCTACTACCTGCATAGTATAGATAATAGTTAGTTAAGCTCCTTAAAATATAAATAGCTCTTTTTATTGGCAAAGGATATGAATGAGTACTTTGAGAATGTAAATACAAATGAGCCTTAAAAAAATGAAAAATTACACTCTTGCATAGTAAGTGAAATACAAATGAAAACTACACTGAGATATAACTTTACCTATCAGATTGGCACATAGCCAAAAGGTTGTGGGTAAGGCCATACAGAAAAAGTAACCCCCATTCTTTGAAGGTGGTAGGAGTACAATAGAAGGGAGGTCAAATTGGCTATGTCTATCCAATGAACAACTGTATCTACCCTTCAATATCACCAGCAATTCCACTTTGGGAAGTTTTTCCTTCAGTTACACTGCACACAGATGAAACGATGACTCTACGAAACTCTCTGTCACATCATTTCTGTAATAACAAAAGGTTGTGAATAACTCAAAAGTGACCAAACAAACAGGGATACATCTTCAGACATAAAACACTATACAAGTCTAATAAGAAGCTTTATAAACTGATATGGAAGGGCATCCAAGGCATAGCAAAACAAAGAAGTTCAGAAGAGTGTACATGATTGGCCAAGATTTGTTTTTAGCACAGGAGTGGAATTTGATCTCATATCCATATTCATTTGGATATATATACTATCAGTGGCAGATGATGTGAGAAACAGAGACATGGGAAAGGCTAACAGGTGACTTTCTACTCTTAGACTTTCTGTGTTTTGAACGGTGTCTTACACACTCTTACACACACACACACACACACACACACAGAGCAAGTGCAATGGATTAGACTGATTTGTTTCAATTCATGAATTATCTTTTTTTACTTAAGTATAGTTGACATAATTCAGTAATTATCTTGAAACTTGAGGACTTCTTCAAATTACCTTTAAAAATAGAGAAACCAGATAGAAAAACAGGGTCCTCAGATAGAAACAGCTGTAGAGAAAAACACAGATCTAGGAAGCTAGAACCCAGGTCATTTTGCTTCTAGTTCAGGGTTCTTATGTATCTATAAGATAGATAAGATACATACAAGATCCTTTGTCAGGTTAAAATAATGAACTACAATATAATTCAATTCTATTTAAATGAAGTTTATTGAATGTACACATTATATAAGATGCCCAGATCGTGTGTGAATAATGACAGTCCCTGGGCACAAGCATTTCACGGGGCATTTAGGAGGATATGACATACATATATAAAACAATTAACAATTGCTTGGCAAACAATTTTTGGCAACATACAAGTAAGCACAAAAAGATATGAGACAATGTTCATGATGGATGATCTGTTCAAACCAGTCTTTCCTGAGGAAAATCTCTCCCACACAGTAAGACAACAATATAATCAAAATGAAAGGAAGATTAATGTTTCTTTATCCAGTTTCTTAATGAAGCCATAAGATAAGAAATCCCAGTATTAGGATATCCATTACCTGTTAATGTTTCATCTTTTCCCATGAAATTTCTATAAAATAGGGCCAGGTCAACTCTATAAATGACACCCGTAATTACCAGGCACACAACCACCACTGAGATCAGAACAGCTATGATCATTCCTCTGGTGAAGACATAGCCTGGGATGTCAACCATATCTTCTAGAAAGAAAAAGAAAACAGGAATAACTAGTAAAAGACAGTTTACCAGTGTCCTCCAACATCACACCACAGTTGTCAGTTTTTACACTGAACATGAATCCAAGTGTCTTTCTAATACATCCCATCGACTTCGTCCACATGCCAGCCTTTGGTCCGGAGTACTGATCATTCCACTCCAGTTTGTTAAAGAATAAAAGTGTGTACAAGGACATTCAGAGACCTGAACTGAAATCATTGTGATATAGCCTATTCCTACCTGGAGAAGGCGAGTCTCTAGGGTGGTAAGATACCAGGGTGAAATGCAGAGGGACCCAAACCAACGTCTTAGCTAGTATATTGCGAACGTAAAAGGAACCGGATAGTTTTGAGAAAGCAGGTGCTGAACTGAGGTCATCTGGGCTCCCACCTGGCTCTATCACTTAGTCTGTGTCCTAGGGAAAGTCACTGATACCCTTAACTCTTAGTGTCTTTGCCATAGTATGAAGCCACTTCTGAGCAGCTACTGGGCCAATGGCCCTGGGTTGTACTGTACTGGCAGGGGACGGAGAGGGATGGCTCTGGAATGCTCCATCAGTCAGGCAGTGCAAAATTTTAGGAGTCCACTGATGTGACCCATCAACTGTCCACCCGCCAGGTCCAGAGACTGGAAGGGAGGCCTCGGTCAATCTTTGTTGAATGAATGACCACACCCAACGGTCCCCCTGTGCCCTGTGCCCAGCTAAGGTAGGCTGGAGGCAATAGTACAATTATTATCATTGACCTCACCCTACGCTGAGCTGCAAGCTTGCCTCCCATCGTCGTAGGCAAGCCAGAGCTGCCCTGCCTGCCTCCCCTTGACACCCAGCCACACATCTCTGCCTCCAGGCTGCGTCTGCTTCCCTGTTCAGGCCTCTGGTTTCTACCTGGGTCTGCAATATGATTGAAGGCGAAAGAATACTGTTTTCATTCTCTGCACAAAATCAATGCACAGGGGACTGAGCCCCAGTTTAGCCTAAATGCCTGTGACACAAGGTAGACCATTTCATCTCTCGGGATCTTGCTTCCTGGGGTGTAAAGTGAGAGAGTGGTGATCTTCAAGAGGTCTCTCGGCTGCAACATTCCGAGCTTCCACGACAAAACTTTCCCATACCTTTTTTCAACAAGACAAAGCTTATGGTGTCTGTGCCTCCCTCGCTGGTCACAGAACAATTATATGAAAAGTTTAGATTTTTTTCATTAATATTCTCAATTCTCAATATTCTTGATGCATACAATTTGCCATCTGGAGTCCTGTAAAAGAGGAAATAATTCTGTGATAGGCTTTGGTCATTGCCAGCAACATTACCCATGAGAGTGGAGTTCTCATGTGAAAATACTCAAAAGCAGTGGATCTGTTGGCTCCATGGAACCTTCCTTTTCTGATGGGGACTCAGGGTGTGGGCAACCATGAACCTCGACTCCTCCGGAGAGTGTCAGGTCAGACAGAAACAGCCCTCCTGAGACCACCTAGGGAATGATGCCATGCACTGTCCAGAATGAAAATGCTAGAAGGTAATGATGCTGAGTTGAAAACACAAGAAAATCATCTCTCAACTATTTCCCCTATTTCTCTTCTCCTAACCACTTAGCGTTCCTCCCACAGGGAGGTCTCCATGGATTGTGACAAGGCGGCAAATGGTTTGGCATAAATACAGATTCCTATCAAATTTCTCCATGCAATCCTGAAGATCACTTTTATTTTGTTCAGCATTGAAAATAAACTTTTGAATGACACTATTTGGGGCACCTGGGTGGCTCAGTCAATTAAGCATCTGCCTCTTGATTTCGGCTCAGGTCCCGGGATAGAGCCTTGTGTCGGGCTCTGAGCTCAGTGTGGAGTCTGCTTGAGATTCCCTCCCTCTCTGTCTGCCCCTCCCCCTCCTTGCATTCTCTCTCTCTCTCTCTCTAATAAATAAATATTTAAAAAAAATTAAAAAAGAATGACACTATTCTCAGACGCACCCACAGGCACATGAGAAATACCAATTAAGCTGTTCAGGGAGTGTCAGAAAATGACTTAGACAAACACCAGCAGCAAGTCGTCTTTCTCTTCTCAAAAGATCCATGTTGTGCTGTCGTTGATGCAAGACAACTGCTCATGACATCTGCTTCCCCGCCAGTGACAAGTGGGGAAAGCCCTCCCTGGGTGGCTCACTCACCTGCCACCTGCCTGGCAGCAGGTGTTTCCAGTACACAGGACATGGCACCCACCTTAGCCTTCAACTGTCTCAAACACAGGTTAGAACATACTTCTGTGCAGAAGTCACCAATCCAGGAATATCAACCATCTAACATCAGTGAAAGACCCCGAAAGTAAGGCATGAAAGGCCAGTGGCAGAATAAAGCTCATCACCTAACCCTAAAGAAAGACCACCTGGCTCCCCTAGCTTAGCTTAAGCTCCATTTCAAATAGTTTGGTGAGTTGGTCTTCTATCCCTCCAAAGATTAGCGATAGATCACTAGAAGGGGGACCTGCAGAACTCCAGTGAGGGTCCAATGCTGAGGAGAAGACACAATGGCAAGGCATCCATGCCATTCAGCGGGACCGACGTTTACACGTCTGCTGTCGGGCGAGGCCACACACCTGACACTGTTAGGAGCTCACCGACAAGTGTCAGCAAGAATTGACAGCTGTCAGCATGATGACAAAGAAAGTTCTAAAGTATAAAAGGGAGGAAAAAACCTCAAGATTGCAGCCAAGGTGACAGACACCTTGGGATCACGACTCACTAAAACCTGAGTGTATCAGTACATTATTAACTAGAGTAATGACCCGAAGTCATTCAGAAACACTTAAATGACCACAGGCTGAGCATGTTTTGTTTTAATAAGAGTGACCATTCCTTCCTGGAAGAACATAGGCAATGGAAGTACTAATACACAACAATTTGAAACTGTTTGAACCAAAGCTACCTTCTAGATATTTATATCTAACAATGCCCTCTTTGTTTTTTTTTTAATTTCTTTTACCTGTTCTTAATGTGTTTCTAATTTTCATTAATGGACTCCTGACAGCAAAATGTTACAGTAATAACTATGTTCAATGTCAATCTGCCAACAATAAATGCCACAATGTAGGTGATGGGGACATTAGCGTTTCCTTGAGACAAAACTTCCATCTGACAAGATTGGAGTCTCTTATATGATTACTAACCTTATCAGATACTTAAGTAAAACCCCCATCCCCATCATATCCTGACTGACCAAAAGCTACTTTTGTAAGCTGATGTGAAACAGCCTCACTGAACTTCTTTTTCTAGCTTAGATCTTGGGATTAGATTTCTGCATAATCCATCAACCTAGAGCATGGTGAAAGTATAAAATATGTAAATTATAATTAAAATGTAAACATACCTCAAACATCCGATCAGCCATTCAGGATTCTGGGGTTTGTGTTTGTTTTTTGTCTTTGTAATTGCACTACAGGTATTTACCCAAAGGGTTCAAACATACTGATTCAAAGGGGCATCTGCACCCCAATGTTTATGCAATAACGTCCACAATAGCCAAACTATGGAAAGAGCCCAGATGCCCAGCATGCTGATGTTTTTATATCATATATCTAAACACAATGTGATCTGTATATGTAGTGATAAATAATATATCACATATACATACCTAATTCTTGTTATGTTCTCTTCATGTACATTAGGTTCCTTTCCATTTTCTTCCCACACATTCCAATAAACCGCATCTTTTTCATTTGCCAAAGCAGAGCAGTTGAGTTCTATGTCTTTGCCTATGTGAAAGTTGACAACCAATGTTCTGATCTTAGAAACTCAGATTTCCCAAAGGTTTAAAATGAATATAATCAATACATGTTAATCTAATATGTAAAGCTAATACAGTGCTACATTCCAGAAACAGAACAGATATGCCTTGTTTTTAAATTTTAAAAAATGATACAGATGTAGTGAAAAGAAGGGCCATCTGTATCCCAATGTTCATAGCAGCAGTGGCCACAATTGCCAAACTGTGCAAAGAGCCAAGATGCCCTTCAACAGACAAATGGATAAAGACAATATGACCCATATATACAATGGACTATTACGCCTCCATCAGAAAGGATGAATACCCAACTTTTGTATCAACATGGACGGGACTGGAGGAGATTATGCTGAGTGAAATAAGTCAAGCAGAGAGAGTCAATTATCATATGGTTTCACTTATTTGTGGAGCATAAGGAATAATACGGAGGACATTGGGAGTTGGAGAGGAAAAGTGAGTTGGGGGAAATCAGAGGGGGATATGAACCATGAGAGACTGTGGACTCTGAGAAACAAACTGAGGGCTTTGGAGGGGCAGGGGTGGGGGGTTGGGTGAGCCTGGTGGTGGGTATTATGGAGGGCATGTATTGCCTGGAGCACTGGGTGTGGTGCATAAAAAATGAATCCTGGAACACTGGAAAAAATAAACTAAAAAAATGTTTTTTAAATTTATAAAGCAGAGAAATTAGTAGCAATTATAAGTCACCACCAAAATATGAATTGGTTTCTCTTCAAATGTTTACGTTTAAGTCAATTATTAAAAATGAGAGTGGCCAGTGGACTTTCTTTTCAACATACAATTTAGGAGGGAGTGTCAGACCAACACTCCCATGGCAATTTCTAGAAAAACAAAATGGATAAATCACACGTAAAAAAAAATGAAATTAGCTAAAAATTAAAGACCTCCGAGTGCACAGAAAACAAAGAAAAACAGAACAGCTGGAAACGCAGTCAGGAAAAAGCCCTTCTGCGGGGCGCTGAGATAGCCAGCTATCTTATTCTTGGGAGAAATTTGTTTTGGTTTGTACAGTGTAGAGGGAATCTCATAGAGAAAAGAGAGCCTAGTGGAAATTCTAACAGCCATATGGGCTTGTAGGATGCCTGCTGGGGAGGCTGCAAAGGCTGAGCGGTTTCTCCTGCAATCTCATAAGACTTAAAAGAGAAAGTTCCCCAGAGAGAAAGTGATGGAAAAGAAACACAGGACTGAGGTCCCACGCCCCTCCCCCACCCCCGCATAACCACACTTGGAGAAATCCCAAAGGAAGTTTTCAGACTCCTGAAAAATTATCCCAGATGAAAGCAAGGAACTACAGGAACAAATGAGGGCAAAAGGAAATACAAATATTTGCGTAAATATAAAAGACTGAGGATTACTTAAAGCACTGTTAATGCTGATCTATTGTGAATTTTAGCACATATGCTGGAGAGAAATATGTAACAGCACAACGGGAGATAGGAGGGACAAATGCAATGAACTGTTTGCAAGGTCCTCGCATGCTGTGAAGTTATAAATGTGCTGAGATTACGTCTGTCTGTTGCAGTCAGACAAGGATACACATTGTAATCTCTAGATCTACTAAGGAAGGATAATTAAGTATAACTAAAAAGAAAACAAAGCAGTTTAAATAAAAGAAAGAAAAATACTTTATGAATCCACAAGGAAGGGAGGAACAGCAGAAAGGAAGGACACATAAGCTAACTAAAACACAGGTAGCGAGAGGAGAGGTTGCACACCATCTCCATGGGTAATTCATAAAATGTAAATGGAAGACACACTATACAGACTGGGTTTCAAAAAAAGATCCAAATATATGCTGTTTATGTGAAACACATTTAATGTGCATTTGATTTACAAAGAAATGTTAAAAGCAAAAAGATGTGAAAAAGGTAGAGCCTGCCAACCTCAAACAAAAGAAAAGTGATATGTCTATTATCCGAGAAAGTAGGCACTCAGGAAGGAAGCATGATAGATAAAGAGAGAAATTTTATAATGATGAAGTATCAAGTCAACAGGCATCAATTTGTATGTGCCCATAAGGTAACCTCAGCATAGACAAAGCAAAGATTGATGGAACTAAAGGATAAATTGACCATCGTAGTTGGAGATGTTAACATCTCTTGATAACAGATAAAGAAAACACACAAAACTTGGTTAAAATATAGATGATCTGGGGGCGCTTGGGTTAAAGCGTCTGCCTTTGGCTCAGGTCATGATCCCAGGGTCCTGGGATCGAGCCCCACATTGGGCTTTCTGCTCAGCGGAGAGCCTGCTTCTTCCTCTCTCTCTGCCTGCCTCTCTGCCTACTTGTGATCTCTCTCTGTCAAATAAATAAATAAATAAATAAATAAATAAAATCTTTTAAAATATATATATATATATAGATGATCTGAACAATACCATTGGCTAACTTCACATAAGTGATATTTACGGAATGATAAAACCAAAACCTGCAGAATGCCTATTTGTTTTACATGTATTTGGAACATTCATCAAGACACACCACATTCTGATCCTAAAGCAAGTTACTACAAACTTCATGAGACTGAAATGATACAGTGTCTAATCTTGGACCAGAATGGAACTTAACTGGATATCGATATCAATATCAGCCACAATAAAACAACTAGAAAATCTTCCAAAGATCTGGAAAGTAAGAACTACAAATAATCAATAGAATAAAGAGAAATCACAAGGGAAGTTTTTTTTTCTAATGTTTGAACCAAATAGTAATGAAAATACAGCATACGTGTATTTCTTGGAAATAGCTCAAGTCGTGATTAGAGGGAACTTTGGAGCTTAAAATGCATGTGCTACAAGAGAGAATAACTGAATCTAATTCTGTCTCCAAAAGTGAGGTGCAAATTAAGCCCAAAACGAGAAGAAAGAAATAATAGAGCTAAGTTTGGAAATCAATAAAAAGCGGGCAAACCACAGTTGCAAATGGCAAATTATCCAAGCGACGCTTGGCAGATCCAGTCCCACAAATGATTGTGACAGGTGTTGGTCCTAAGGTGTGAGCTTAGGAAACAGTTAACAGCAACTTGAATCTCAGCTTTGCCACTTTTTACTGGTTTAACTTTAGACAAATTACTGAACCCTTCTGGACTTTGGTCATTTAATCTACCAGATGGGAATAATACCACTCGGAGTTGTTTGGAGGATGTAATTCAAGAACATATTTCAATCACCTTATACAAAACATGGTTTAGCATATGGGAATTTCTTCTTTTCCTTCCTTCTTTCCTTTTTGGAAAGGAATTAAGCACCTGGACACATTGATTTCATTAAGCCCTGTCTAGACAAATCTTAAATGTACAGTCAACTAAGTCCAATGACTCAAAGCCCATTGATTCATCAATCAAATGTTCAGACCACAGAACAAGTCTGAATCATTCCTCCAAAGCGTTCTCTCACAGTTTCATATTTAAAAGTGACCGTAAAGACTATTAGAGGAAAGCCACCACAGGGCGACCAAAACCCTATCTAAAAACCACAAACGGTTCTATAATGTTTTCAACAGACTGTTCGTTTTCATCAGCCAAAAAATGGCAACATTCAAACAATGACAGGCTTTTCTTCCCTTTGTAACGTTCTTCACTAAATCTGGCATGCGTGAGGCACACGCAATTGGGTTGATCATGAGTCAGATTTAGCCTTGGAAGACTCAGTGATACCCGCCTTCCTAAATGCAGAATATATGTACGTCAAAATATACCTAATTCCACCTTCACATGGTTCAGCTTTGGTCCAAGAAGAACAGGAATTATTTTGCTGCGATCTGAAAGTGAAAGAAGAAAAGAGGAATGTGTCAGCATGGCACTGAGCTCCTCTAAGAAAAGTATTTGCAGGAACGTAATATTACCCAATGTAACAAAGATTCTAATAGTCATCACTTTACACTTACTTCTGTCATATTTTCAGTGACTAATGGTTGAGGCTAACAGTGTTTGTCATTTGCCTTTCCGTCAACTCAAAGCTAACGTAATGGGAGAAAACATCCTGAATTGGGTTTCCCTCGGCTCAAATCTGTAGTTTCTGCAACTACAAGCCAGAGGAAGATATTCCTCCTGGCAGACAAACCCACCTGCAGGACTTAGATGTCAAGTCTCGGGGAACTGCCTCCTTTCTGCTCTGCCTTTATTCCTCCAGTCGCCATGCCCCAACTCCTCAGACAGGTGTACTGGGGACAGGGTCTCTACTCCTTGGGGTAGGCAAAGCACTCATTCTCAGGTGTCAACCCTTCCCGAGCAGGCACTCAGGGGAACACCCTTTCAATTTTGTGTTCCGGATGCCTCCCTTGCCTCAGTGCTGGCAGACCCTGTGGGGCTGTCCACACCTCCGGGATCAGCTCTGCTTCTATTCCTGAATGACTTCTGACCCTGACTAGAGGAACCCAATTCTGTCTGCCTCAGCCTCCTTCTGAATGCTGTCATAGAAAACCAAGGGCCGCTCGTAATTGCAGAACACTGAGAGCACACATTGAACCTGCTGTGTTGTCAAGTTCTTGTTAGTCCAATGATCAGCACTGGCAACTTTCTCCATGACTTAGACTCTACTTTTTGGTACAGCTGGTGCTTCTGGGGCATTTACAAATAATGTACAAAGCAGTCATTACTGGTGCTCAGCAAACTTCTGGGACTTACTGGTGCTCAGCAAACACAAGGCCTGAGCAAAAGGAGTGATGGGAGACTGGGGAGCTCTCCTGAACCAGCACCCCGACCTACCTAAGCCCTCTTAGGAAGTGTGGTGCTACAGAGTGAAGGGTAGAGAACGGATTGGTGAGTGTGTGGGTAAATCTGGAGGATGAAACTTGCAAAGTTGAAACTCCAGCCAAGTCAGGTTTGATTCTTCTGGGATTCAGACTCTCTGGGCAAGCCTGGAATACCGACAGGGAGACAGGAGAACCTGGATGCCTCCAGAGAAAGAAGGAACTCTCAAGTCTTGAGAATACTGACGGACATGAGTTGACTCAAGGACAAAGGGGTGGTTTTATGGAAAATTGCTATTGCTTGAGGGAGGAGTCAAGATGGCGGAGAAGTAGCAAGCTGAGATGACATCGGGTAGCAGGAGATCAGCTAGATAGCTTATCTAACCATTGTGAACACCTACAAATCCAATGGGAAATCGAAGAGAAGAAGAGCAACAATTCTAGAAACAGAAAATTGATCACTTTCCGAAAGGTAGGACCTGCGGAGAAGTGAATCCAAAGCGACGGGAAGATAGACCCCGGGGGGAGGGGCCGGCTCCCGGCAAACGGCGGAGCAACGGAGCACAAAATCGGGACTTTTAAAAGTCTGCTCCACTGGGAGACATCACTCCAGGAGCTAAACCTGGGGGGAAACCCAGGCGGGGTCAGCATAACCCCAGGTCCCGCGGGTCACGGAAGGACCGGGGGTGTCTGAGGGCCGCAGAGCGGGGAAGCTGGCTACAGCGACAGAGCCGAGGACTGAGCTCTCAGCCCGGGGTTACCTTGTGCCGGTTGCAGGCTGGGTGGGCTCGGAGCGTGGCCGGAGGCTGCGGAGAAGGAAGCGACCGGGCGCTTTTCTCCAGGTTCCAGCAATTGACTGCTTTCCTCAAGGTGCGACCGCAGGCCAGGGAGGCGGGGCGGTTGGGCGCTTTTCTCTGGGGGTGCACTGAGGAGCGGAACCCCAAGCTCTCAGCTCCTCTGGGCCGAGAGATTGGGAGGCCACCATCTTCATTCCCGTCCTCCGGAACTCTACGGAAAGCTCTCAGGAACAAAAGCTCCCGAAAGCAAACCCGAGCGGATTACTTAGCCCAGCCCCTGGCAAGGGCGGTGCAATTCTGCCTGCGGCAAAGACACTTGAGAATCACTACAACAGGCCCCTCCCCCAGAAGATCAACAAGAAACCCATCCAAAACCAACTTCAGTCACCAAGAACAGCGGAATTCCACAGCAGGAGAAAGCAAATCTTATCTGGACAAAAGGACAAGGCGGAAAAACTCACCTCAAAAAAAAGAACAAGAGGCCTTACCGAAGGCTGGAGACCTAATCAATACGGACATTGGTAACATGACAGATCTAGAGTTCAGAATGACAATTCTCAAGGTTCTAGCCGGGCTCGAAAAAGGCATAGAAGATATTAGAGAAACCCTCTCCGGAGAGATAAAAGCCCTTTCTGGAGAAATAAAAGAACTAAAATCTAACCAAGTTGAAATCAAAAAAGCTATTCATGAGGTGCAATAAAAAATGGGAGCTCTCACTGCTAGGATAAATGAGGCAGAAGAAAGAATTAGTGACATAGAAGACCAAATGACAGAGAATAAAGAAGCTGAGCAAAAGAGAGACAAACAAATACCGGACCACGAGGAGAGAATTCGAGAGATAAGCGACACCATATGATGACACAACATTAGAATAATTGGGATTCCAGAAGAAGAAGAAAGAGAGAGGGGAGCAGAAGGTATATTGGAGACAATTATTGTAGAGAATTTCCCTAATATGGCAAAGGGAACAAACATCAAAATCCAGGAGATGCTAAGAACGCCCCTCAAAATCAATAAAAATAGGTCCACACCTCGTCACCTGATAGTAAAATTTACAAGTCTTAGTGACAAAGAGAAAATCCTGAAAGCAGCCCGGGAAAAGAAGTCTGTAACATACAAGGGTAAAAACATTAGATTGGCAGCGGACCTATCCACAGAGACCTGGCAGGCCAGAAAGAACTGGCATGATATATTCAGAGCACTAAACGAGAAAAACATGCAGCCAAGAATACTATATCTGGCTAGGCTATCATTGAAAATAGAAGGAGAGATAAAGAGCTTCCAGGACAAACAAAAGCTGAAAGAATTTGCAAACACCAAACCAGCTCTACAGGAAATATTGAAAGGGGTCCTCTAAGCAAAGAGAGACCCTAAAAGTAGTAGATCAGAAAGGAACAGAGACAATATACAGTAACAGTCACCTTACAGGCAATACAATGGCACTAAATTCATATCTCTCAATAGTTAACCCTGAATGTTAATGGGCTAAATGCCCCAATCAAAAGACACAGGGTATCAGAATGGATAAAAAAACAAAACCCATCCATATGCTGCCTACAAGAAACTCATTTTAGACCCGAAGACACCTCCAGATTTAAAGTGAAGGAGTGGAAAACAATGTACCGTGCTAATGGACATCAGAAGAAAGCTGGGGTGGCAATCCTTATATCAGATCAATTAGATTTTAAGCCAAAGACTATAATAAGAGATGAGGAAGGACACTATATCATACTCAAAGGGTCTGTCCAACAAGAAGACCTAACAATCTTAAATATCTATGCCCCTAACATGGGAGCAGCCAACTATATAAACCAATTAATAACAAAATCAAAGAAATACATAGACAGTAATACAATAATAGCAGGGGACTTTAACACTCCCCTCACTGAAATGGACAGATCATCTAAGCAAAAGATCAACAAAGAGGGTGCCTGGGTGGCTCAGTGGGTTAAGCATCTGCCTTCAGCTCAGGTCATGATCCCACAGTCCTGGGATCGAGTCCCACAACAGGCTCCCTGCTCACTGGGAAGTCTGCTTCTCCCTCTGGCTCCTCCCTCATGGGCCCATGTGTGCCTGCTCTGTCTCTCAAAAAAAAAAAAAAATGAAAAGTTCAACAAAGAAATAAAGGCCTTAAATGACACACTGGACCAGATGGACATCACAGATATCTTCAGAACATTCCATCCCAAAGCAACAGAATACACATTCTTCTCTAGTGCACATGGAACATTCTCCAGAATAGACCACATCCTGGGTCATAAATCAGGTCTCAATCGGTACCAAAAGATTGAGATCATTCCCTGCATATTTTCAGACCACAATGCTCTGATGCTAGAACTCAATCACAAGAGGAAATTTGGAAAGAACACAAATAAATGGAGACTAAACAGCATCCTTCTAAAAAATGAATGGGTCAACCAGGAAATTAAAGAAGAATTGAAAAAATTCATGGAAACAAATGATAATGAAAACACAATGGTTCAAAATCTGTGGGACACAACAAAGGCAGTCCTGAGAGGAAAATATATAGCAGTGCAAGCCTTTCTCAAGAAACAAGAAAGGTCTCAAATACACAACCTAACCCTACACCTAAAGGAGCTGGAGAGAGAACAACAAAGAAAGCCTAAACCCAGCAGGAGAAGAGAAATCATAAAGATCAGAGCAGAAATCAATGAAATAGAAACTAAAAAAACAATAGAACAAATCAACAAAACTAGGAGCTTGTTCTTTGAAAGAATTAATAAAATTGACAAACCCCTGGCCAGACTTATCAAAAAGAAAAGAGAAAGGATGCAAATAAAAAAAAATCATGAATGAAAGAGGAGAGATCACAACCAACACCAAAGAAATACAAACAATTATAAGAACATACTATGAGCAACTCTACGCCAACAAATTTGACAATCTGGAAGAAATGGATACATTTCTAGAGACATATAAACTACCACAACTGAACCAGGAAGAAATAGATAACCTGAACAGACCCATAACCAGTAAGGAGATTGAAACAGTCATCAAAAATCTCCAAACAAACAAAAGCCCAGGACCAGACGGCTTCCCAGGGGAATTCTACCAAACATTTAAAGAAGAATTAATTCCTATTCTCCTGAAACTGTTCCAAAAAATAGAAATGGAAGGAAAACTTCCAAACTCATTCTATGAGGCCAGCATTACCTTGATCCCAGAACCAGACAAGGATCCCACCAAAAAAGAGAATTACAGACCCATTTCCTTGATGAACACAGATGCGAAAATTCTCACCAAAATACTGGCCAATAGGATCCAACAGTACATTAAAAGGATTATTCACCACGACCAAGTGGGATTTATTCCAGGGCTGCAAGGTTGGTTCAACATCCTCAAATCCATCAATGTGATACAATACATTAATAAAAGAAAGAGTAAGAACCATATGATACTCTCAATAGATGCTGAAAAAGCATTTGACAAAGTGCAGCATCCCTTCCTGATTAAAACTCTTCAAAGTGTAGGGATAGAAGGCACATACCTCAATATTATCAAAGCCATCTATGAAAAACCCACCGCAAATATCATTCTCAATGAAGAAAAACTGAAAGCTTTTCCACTAAGGTCAGGAACACGGCAGGGATGTCCGTTATCACCACTGCTGTTCAACATAGTACTAGAAGTCCTAGCCTCAGCAATCAGACAACAAAAAGAAATTAAAGGCATCCAAATCGGCAAAGAAGAAGTCAAACTATCACTCTTTGCAGATGATATGATACTATATGTGGAAAACCCAAAAGCCTCCACTCCAAAACTGCTAGAACTTATACAGGAATTCAGTACAGTGTCAGGATATGAAGTCAATGCACAGAAATCAGTCGCATTTCTTTACACTAACAACAAGACAGAAGAAAGAGAAATTGAGGAGTCAGTCCCATTTACAATCGCACCCAAAACCATAAGATACCTAGGAATAAATCTAACCAAAGAGGCAAAGAATCTATACTCAGAAAACTATAAAGTACTCATGAAAGAAATTGAGGAAGACACAAAGAAATGGAAAAATGTTCCATGCTCATGGATTGGAAGAACAAATATTGTGAAAATGTCTATTCTACCTAAAGCAATCTACACATTTAATGCAATCCCTATCAAAATCCCATCCATTTTTTTAAAGAAATAGAACAAATAATCCTAAAATTTATATGGAACCAGAAAAGACCTCGAATAGCCAAAGGAATATTGAAAAAGAAAGCCAAAGTCGGTGGCATCACAATTCCAGACTTCAAGCTCTATTTCAAAGCTGTCATCATCAAGACAGTATGGTACTGGCACAAAAACAGACATATAGACTAATGGAACAGAATAGAGAGCCCAGAAATAGACCCTCAACTTTATGGTCAACTAATCTTCGACAAAGCAGGAAAGAATATCCAATGGAAAAAAGATAGCCTCTTCAACAAATGGTGCTGGGAAAATTGGACAGCCACATGCAGAAAAATGAAATTGGACTATTTCCTTACACCACACATGAAAATAGACTCAAAATGGATGAAGGACCTCAATGTGAGAAAGGAATCTATCAAAATCCTTGAGGAGAATGCAGGCAGCAACCTCTTCGACCTCCACCGCAGCAACTTCTTCCTAGGAACATCGCCAAAGGCAACAGAAGCAAGGGCAAAAATGAACTATTGGGATTTCATCAAGATCAAAAGCTTTTGCACAGCAAAGGAAACAGTTAACAAAACCAAAAGACAACTGACAGAATGGGAGAAGATATTTGCAAACGACATATCAGATAAAGGGCTAGTATCCAAAATCTATAAAGAGCTTAGCAAACTCAATGCCCAAAGAACAAATAATCCAGTCAAGAAATGGGCAGAGGACATGAACAGACATTTCTGCAAAGAAGACATCCAAATGGCCAACAGACACATGAAAAAATGCTCCACATCACTTGGCATCAGGGAAATACAAATCAAAACCACAATGAGATACCACCTCACACCAATCAGAATGGCTAAAATTAACAAGTCAAGAAATGACAGATGCTGGCGAGGATGCGGAGAGAGGGGAACCCTCCTACACTGCTGGTGGGAATGCAAGCTGGTGCAACCACTCTGGAAAACAGTGTGGAGGTTCCTCAAAAAACTGAAAATAGAGCTACCCTATGACCCAGCAATTGCACTACTGGGTATATATCCTAAAGATACAAACGTGGTGCTCCGAAGGGGCACGTGCACCCGAATGTTTATAGCAGCAATGTCCACAACAGCCAAACTGTGGAAAGAGCCTAGATGTCCATCAACAGATGAATGGATAAAGAAGATGTGGTATATATACACAATGGAATACTATGCAGCCATCAAAAGACATGAAATCTTGCCATTTGAGATGACGTGGATGGAACTAGAGGGTATTATGCTAACTGAAATAAGTCAATCAGAGAAAGACAACTATCATATTATCTCTTTGATATGAGGAAGTGGAGATGCAATGCGGGGGGGTTGGGGGGAGCTAGGAAAAGAATAAATGAAAGAAGATGGGATTGGGAGGGAGACAAACCATAAAAGACTCAATCTCAAAAACAGACTGAGGGTTGCTGGGGGGAGGGGGGACGGGAGAGGGTGGTGGGGATATGGACATTGGAGAGGGTATGTGGTATGACGAGTGTTGTGAAATGTGTTAACCTGGCGATTCACAGACCTGTACCCCTGGGGATAAAAATACATTATATGTTTATTAAAATAAAAAATTAAAAAAAAAAGAAAAAGAAAATTGCTATTGCTTTTATTTTTCTAGATCTGTCTTTTGCTCCCCCACTGCCCCCCCCCCGGCTAGGAATGTCAGTAGGAGCCCTGGGGGAGAGGTGGTATAAAAGGGTATCTTTAAGACAGTATGCCATCCACTAAAACTTGAAGTGTATTATTGAAAACCCAGAGCACACTGTCCTCGGCATGTCCTCCTGCCCACCTGTCATGGTCAACCTCTAAACTCAGCTCAGAGTCCCCTGACTCTGATCTTCCTCTGACTCTCTCTGCATCCTAAACACCTCACAGATGAATCTGGTTTCATAAGTGAGGGTACTCCTACATGGTTTACCAACTCTCCTGCCTGTAATCAAATTCCTCTTCATTTCCTATTTCTCTGCCTCCTTTACCTTGATGCTCAGTACAGTTTATTGCATATAGACACTTTGACAAATATCTGTTGGGCGAAAGCATATCCTAAACCACAAGAGATTTCACAAATTCCTCCATGAAATAAGAGCATTGGCTCATGGGAGGCTAACATATATAAAGGTCATTTACTACCACCGACCCCGCCAAGCCAAAAAAAATCTTTCCAGTGCAGTAAATGATGCCCCAGTGATTTGACCCTTATATTTGAGCTAGTGATGTGGTCACAACTCCAAGTAACTTGCCTCTGGATTCCTGTGCTACCTGACAAAGAAAACTCAGTTTTACAAAGATGCGTTTGTTTCTTTCTGATTCTCAAATTTCTCTTACCTCCAACTACCGTTATATTGTAGGTTTTGGTGACATGAAATAGTTTTCCATTATGAGGAATGAAATACACACAAGTGTAATATCCCTGATCTTCAAACTCTGCATTCTTCTGTAAAACTGCGTTTTTATTGTTCTCTATCTCTTCACAGTTCTGTTTTATAAAAAAAGAAGAAGCAGCAAGTTAAAATATTTTAAGTAAAAGCAGTATCATATAACATTGATTCAAATTTTTAAAAGATTTTTATTAAAAAGGGGAAACAGAATGAAAACTGGCAATTTCTGAGTCAATGTCCCAGTGCTTTGGGATTGCTTCTGTGGCAACAATGAGACACAGTCCCGTTACTGTTATTATCATTGTTATTAATACATGCTGGGAAACAGAATATAGGGGGGTGCTGTAGCTGCTCCTGTCATTTTCTTTTAATTTCTCTCTTTTACACATAGAGGGTAGGAAGGGTAAAAAGAAAGGGAGAGGGAGACGGGAGGAAGGATGGAGCTAAAGGAGGAGAGAGAGAGAGAGAGAGAGCGTGCACGCATTACAACAAAAAAATTCCTGCTTGGATGTAAACTTTTGTACAACTCTATTTTGTAACACTTTTAGTCTAAGTCCATATACTCAGGACTACCCGTCCTGGGGGTGGGAGCAGAATTACATGCATACCTGAGTACCTAGCAGACCACCCACCCCCTTGATGTCTTCCACCAGAAGTCAGTGGACTGATTAGAAGTTTATCAAGAATATTCAAATCCATAGGCACACACAAACATGTCTCTCCATCACAAATTTCCATACAGGTCACAAGAAGGAATAATAAAATAGCCACCTTCTTCAATCTAGCCATCGGCCACCCATAGAAGAGGTTCTGAAGTGATCTAAGACCCAGATACAGAATATGGAAGCGAAACTGCTAACTTGACTATGCTATACCATCTCTGCAAACAGCAAACAAGGAGAATGTACTGCCCACAGACCTCTCTTGAAGGTGCCAAAGCTGGCAGCAACTGGGGCTAGGCCCAGAGGGGTGCTTAGCATGGGTTT
Source organism: Martes martes (assembly GCF_963455335.1). Classification (NCBI taxonomy): domain Eukaryota; kingdom Metazoa; phylum Chordata; class Mammalia; order Carnivora; family Mustelidae; genus Martes; species Martes martes. Next base: position 57,710,780 of record NC_137896.1, read on the forward strand.
GTGATGCATTCACATGTGTTCTCACTTCAGTAAATTGTTTCTGTGTATGTCACACATACACATGTGTGACCCCAAAGGGTTTTTAATAAGGCACATTAAAATATCAAAGACTCTTCACTTTTATTTCCAATCATTTGTTTTCTGATTTAGCTTCCCTGCTCCCCTCCCCTCAGGCAGGCCATGATCTGTAAATAGGCTGAGAATACCGAGCCCTGTGTTTAATCATCTAGCTAGAAATATCCTCAATAGATATATTTTCTAAATTTAAATATCTACATGTTGAGATTTCTTGAAACCTAGTACACTGAAACTCACAAATTTATATGTACTGTCAAATATTTGCACTTTTGACAGGAAATAGAGTCAAGTAAACTCAGGACTGACTCAGACATTTAGAAAGCATAAGAGCTCTCCTTCAAAAATCACTAGTAAACAGTGGTGAACCAAAATATGCAAACAAAGTTTTCTAGGAAATCATCTGTAGCTTCAACTCTCTGAAGGGCTTCTGTGTGGCTCATTCTCCCATAGAATTCTTTAAAATTTCTGTAACAGAGTTACATTTGTCCGGTTTGTTCTTCTAGAGAAATAATATAATTTCTGTTGGATGTCTGATTGTATGTATGTTATGTATGTAAATGTATTATATATACACGTATAAGTTTATATATGATACATTTGTGAATGTGTATATAATCTCCATGCTATTGTCTAAAAAAGCTCTTACAATTCAAGTAAAAGGTACACCAGCTGAAGAAAATAGATAATCCACAAAAGAAGTAATACTAAGATGTAATAAATATATAAAAATGTTCATTATTAAGAAAAGAAATGGGGAAAAAACTACTAAAAATTACAGAAACTGTGCATGTCAGATTTCACAGTGTGTGGTAGTGGTTGAAAAGAGGGTTTTGAACTAGCATAGCTCCCCAGAGAGTTGTTTAATAATGTGGAGCAAAAGCCATAACTGTACTCACAGCCTTTCAGCCAATAATTCTACTTTAGGGATGTGATTGAAGAATAAAATCATACATACACCCTAAGACTTATGAGAATGATATTTATTTTAGCCTTGTAAATAATAGTGAAAAGTAGGAAACTAACAAATGCCCAATACCAGTGGAACAGTTAAACACAAGTGTAAGAAACAACAAAATCCCATGTTTGGAAGGATGTTTAAAGATGTAGGGGAATAATTACCGTATAATTTTTAATGACTAGAGAAAAAATATAAGCCATTAAAAATAGCATTTTTATTTTAAAAAATTTTTTGTAATTACCACTTTTTAAAAATAGATGTTCTCACACACACACACACACACACACACACACACACAAATCCCAAAGTCTCTGGCTGGTGGAATTCTGAGTGAGCTCTGCTCTCTTTACTGTGCATTTTTCCATCTTCCATTTTTACAAAAGGAACTCATATGTTTAGAAAAAAAGTAGATATACAATAGAATTTAAAATTTTAAATATATGTGGCAGAAGAAAATGAAAACCCATAAGCTTGCATTCCTAGAAATTTATCAAAAGAGAAGGAAAATGAAGGAGGGACAAGGAAGAGGAAGCTGTTACCATTTACTGAACACGTAACATGGGGCAGGAGCTCATCTGAGCAACCCTGTTGGGAGCACCTTGCTCAGATGGGCTGGCTGAGCTATCGAGGGGTCAGACAACTTGTATGTGACAAGACAAGGATGTCCACAACCAGGAGATTCTCATTTTGGATTTTTGTCTTTTTTTCCTCAAGTCTTAAGTTAAAATATTTTTTAAAGACTTATTTATTTAAGAGAGAGAGAGAGAGGGAGACTGTGGTGGGGAGGGTCAAAGGGACAGGAGAATCTCAAGCAGACTCTGGGTTGAGCCCAGAGCCTGACGTTGGGCTCAATCTTATGACCCTGAGATCATGACTTGAGCTGAAATCAAGAGTCATACACTTAAACCACTGAGCCACCCAGTTGCCCCTTAAGTTAAAATATTTTAAAAGTGCTACCTTATACAGTGATGTTCTGTTGGCCAGTTTTTGATAGTGTGTATTTATACATTTGACTTGCAAATATTTCTGAACTTCCACAGTTTTACTAATTAGTAGTTTTTCAGCAAAACATCTGTGTTTACTTCTTCCAATGACATTTAATTTCCATTCACGTGTAACATTTCTATGAAATAAAGGTTTAAAGATATTTTATGATTAGTACCAAGGCTTTGCAAATACCACCTTTTAGTAACCAATCCACCCAGTGGAAATCTTTCCTTATTTTCATATTAAGAGGCTCATTCACTGATGCCCAGACCCTGCTGTGTCCCATTTTGGTTCAGTGCAGCAAGAAATTTAACAATTGTCATGGTACAAGGCTAAAGGGCATTGAAAGAGAAAAACCTGAGCAGTTCTACATACACAAACACACTCACCCTATGCAGAGCATATATTATGGGTGTCTGAACAGAAATGTCTAAAACTTCAATGATCTTTGGAGATGGACAAGTCCAAAGATTCTCAACTCAGAATGGGACAGTAGCAGTGGGTTGATGAGGTCCACAAACAGGCTCCTGAATTTGTTTTCTATAAATCTGTATAAATGCACTGGGTTTTATATTTCTCTGGGTGGTTTCTTCCAATCCTCTTCTCTTACTGTTGATTAAAGCCAAGTCTGGAGTGACTGCATAGCTATATTAGCACTCTACTAAGCAAACATTAGTTTGAATAGATTTTATCGATGTTGTTCCTTCTGATTAGAAATTAGTAATCTGGGAGATGAAACAACTTTAACACAGTTTTTAAAAAGGAGCTTCTAAACAAGGAAATGTTTGCAACCTGAAGTTTGTTGAAACTGCATATATGACATATAGATCCCCATACTAAATACAACAGACGTGTGTTAAGTTGTCCTCTGTGCCTTCTGTACCCACCACAGGCCCTCACAGTCCCCCTCTAGGTCTACAGGAGCGTGGAGGGAAGACTAGTGCTCACTGAGCTCCAGGCATTGTACTGTGCATGGGCAACGGGGATGACGATTTCTCTTATGCGAAATAAGAAAGCTAAACTTCACTTAAAGCTGAGTACCTGGCCCAAGTTCCCACACCAGTCAGCAGCAAGGTCAGGATGCAACACAATTCGGTTTGGCCGAATTGTGCAGGCCTGCAGCCCAATACTATGCTCTCACAGTCAAGGTGGGTCTGGCCCTTCCCTTGGGTGGGTGTTCATACAAGAGTGGTCAGGGCTGGGCGGGAAGCGACGAGTGCACTGACAAGCTGTCCTAAAGGTTAAAGGCAGTAGGTCAAAGGCCATGGACTATAATAGAGCTACCCGGCCCTTGGAAAGGGTTCAGAATCCCATTGACATCATCTTCTTCTCAAATGTGTCTAATTTTTTTTTCCAACTTCAGCACTGCTGAGCTGGACAGAGATGTATTTCTAAATCTTTCTGTCCTGTTGCTTCTGAGGAAGAGAGTATATGCATATTTCCAACTTACTGGGCCATATTGTTCTCTATCTCTGCAGTCCCCAATTCCTAACACCCAGTAAGTACTGACTGGCAGAATGCCTCTGTGTCCTAGCCACCGCACTGGGAATGAGGAAACAAGGGCACACCGTCCTTGCTCAGGGAGCTTGAGGGCCACTGTGACGCTGAGGCCAACTGACCCAAAGCTGTGACCATTCCTGTTACCTTTCAAGGCCATCCATTCCTGGCCACAGGAGCCCCTCCTGCCATACAAGAGGGGATCTGTAAAGCTCTAGCCCATTCTTGGGAGGCCCCTTACTAAGCCAATCTAGAACGTGATTGTGAGATTTTTGCGTGTGCTTTTCTCTCTATCTTCATGCCTTTCTCTCTAGCATGAAAAACCCCTCTCTCCTGCATCCCCTCCCTTCTTGGTGGATTTCCTCCTTAAATTTGATCTGACTTCACAATTCAAGTATCAGTCTCCAGGGACCTTTGATTATGAGCTGAAGATTCCTGAAAAACAAAAGGATTATGGTTCTAATGGAGGGATGCCAGGGGGTGGAATCTGGTCTTCAACGGATTCCATGTGAAATTAGAAAGACTTATACACCTAAATCTGTGCACACATGCACACATGTGCACACACACAGGTGTCCCAAATTTAAAGAAATCCCCATCTTCAATGCCCCTACATGTCCAAAACAACCTGTGTAGGTTCCCATTGATTTTCTCTTTTTTTTTCCTTTTTTTAAAAGTTTTATGTATTTATTTGAGAGACAGAGTAAAAGAGAGAGAGTGACCACAAGCTAGGGGAGAGGGCGAAGCAGACTCCCTGCTGCAGGGAGCCTGATGCGGGGCTCGATCCCAGGACCCAAGATCATGACTGGAGTCAAAGGCAGATGCTCAGCTCAACAGACTCAGCCACCCACGTGCTGCCCCCCGCCGCCCACCCACTGATTTTCAAAACCACTGTCAAGGCTCTCCTCATTCCATCACTTTAGTCTCACATTATTGCTCAGCCTCCAACACCTTTCAAAGTTCATCACCACAGCCACGGAGCAACCTTGCTTTTCCTGCCCCGTCAGATATCTTCCTAGATCTCCATACTTCTCCGACAGCCTGTTTCTAGTTGATGCTTCCACTTTGCCTTCCTAACCCAGGCTATGTTCTTCACTCTCCCTATCAGAGAGACAGTTAATGGCTTTTGTCCCTATCTGTCTCCAAGCGTCCTCTGTGGATAACTGGCTCTTCTTCCCCTCAATGCGTTCTTCCTGCCCTGTCCGGGGTACTTCTTCCATTTAAATCATGCCTTTATTTGATCAAGGTTACGGAGATTTTTTTTTTACCCCATTTGTGAGTATTCATTCTACCTTAGTGCAAAAACACCCAGTTGTGACCTACTTCTAGAATCGTCCCTCTTCAGGGAACACGTAAAATTTATAACAGGTCAAAACAAACAACAGGAAAAGAGTTCTTGAATTTCTTTCTGACTCCTGGGGGTTCCTATGTATAGAAACAAACCTAAATGACCTCACTTTGTGCAAAACCACACAAGTGATAACAAGGTTTCACCAGGATGCCTCACTCTGCTCTCAACACCACCGTTGATAACAATCGGGACCCACCCCAGAAATCTACTACACCCAAGAGCATACCACCACCGCTCCCTCACCTGGCCCTGAGCTCTCTTCCACCAGATCAGATCTCAGCCTCATATCTCTATAAAAAGACACATAATCAAGACCAATAATCCATCAACAGAACATTGCTGTCCCAGTTGCTCCTTCCCAGCCTACCAAAGAAAGTATAGAGAAAACTTAGTTCAGGGATAGTCACTGAAACATTCAGTTGGTTTTTCTAATTTCATAGAACTGATGACTCCTAGACTCTTGATTATGAGTGTCCTGGCATAGACTACAGGGGTCTGTCCCATGAAGGTCACGCAAAGCTTTTTCTGTGCTCTTCTCTCTCAACGCCCCTGGCTATAGGTCTGTGGTGGGCTGTAAGGCTCACACATCCTTCACCCACACTACCACCAGATACCAAACAAACCCTGGAAAACTGGCTCTGGATGAGTCTACACCCCTTCTGACCCTGAGCCCGAGCCCGAGGACACCACCTGGGAAGCTGACACTGCCCCCCCTCACCGCATGGTCATTAAGGAGTCTTCACTGATCCCATCTGACCAGCGACTCTACACCATAGGAGCAGCTGAATTTTAAAATGAATTTCATTTGGCACCCACGTATCTTTGGTAAGGATCCCCTAAAAGAAATATTAAGGTCCTCTTTCACTAAGATCACTAAGCAGATAAACACAAGGGCAAATATTTAATTTGATTTTTCCATAACGAAGTATTTATTGCACGGTGTAGGAAGGGCGGGGGAGAGTAAATGCACGGATTATCCTCTCTGATTGTTGTATATCTGATTTGCTGAGCTAAGTCCAAGAGTGTGATGAACAACGCTGACACAAAGAGAAGCTATACTCACCCCATATGGAAAAAGTAAGATCCACTGTCCTCCAGTTCCACTGGCCAAAACTCCAAAACATAATCGTGCAGAGAAATTCTGGGAAAACTGCTTGAGTTTAGCTCAATGCGCCCGTGGGATCCACTACTCTTGTACCATCTTACGGCAGCTGTTTCATTCTTGGGCTCAGATGCTGATGAGCAATATTTCAGATAGAAAGGCTCCCCTCTGACTGCGGTGATGTTAAAACGTAAAGTACAGGTTTCTTCATAAGATTAACAAAGTAAAAGAAAAAAAAATGAGAATGACAAAGGTGAATGTTTTTTCTTTCCTAATGGATGAGCCGAATAAGCCAGGTGAGTAAGAAAGTTCTGAGCAACCCCAACGTCTCAGTCTTGTGAGTTCTCATTTTAGGTTCAATCTTTCCAACACTAAGAGACAGGTCAATCTTTCCAACACCAGGACACTCTCAGGGCATAAATGAAGACAAAATTTCCAACAACTTTTTCCAAACAGGGCAGCACCAAAACCTAACCTACCAGAGCTAGAAGACAGATGAATACAGTGAAAGCTTTTCAAAGAAAATGTTATACATGACAGCTTCCTCCTAAGGAAAGCTACAGAGGTCACAGTGTTGCCACACCCACCCCCCAAAAAATGTCGCTAGCTGGGGCATCTCCATGGAAATGAAAACAAGAAATCTAGAGGCCTCAGAGTTCCTCACCTGGCTCACTAGAAGTGTACCTTCAATCAGTTTACCTGACCATTCCCTGGGCAGCCCGGGGGACAGTTAAGGGGTTCCTGTGTAGCTCAGAGTGTGTGTGAGCCCATTATCTCTCCAAGTTACCACATGAATCATCAAGAACTGATTAATACAGTATCACTCCAAGTCTAGGTATCTGTTAATTCCCTCCTTGAGTGCTCTTGCAAGCTTGCTCTCTCCCTCCCTCCCTCTTTCTCAATCAACCCAGGTACTCTGGCAAGTTATCTGATCCTTTCAGCTAAGAGAGTCATCATTCCCCTTGTTTTGAACTTCTGATAGTTCAAAGTCAGCCCTCATGGACCCTTTCCATATCCTGTTCTCCAGTGGCTCCAGCGTGCCCTTTTATTTTATTCAAGTATAAATAACATACAGTGTTATTAGTTTCAGGTGTACAACATATTGATTCAACAATTCTATACATTACTTGGTGTTAACCATCATTCAGTGTCGTCATCCTTTATCACATACAATGTTATTATGAAATTATTGACCATACTGCCTATGCTATAAATCATCCCCATGATTTATTTATTTTATTATAATAACTGGAAGATTTACTTCTTATTCTCCTTTATGTATTTCACTCTCCCCTGCTTCCCTTCTGGAAACCACCAACTTGTTCTCTGTATTTTAAAGAGTCTGCATTTGCTTGTTGGTTTATTCATTTATTTTTTAGATTCCACATATAAGAAAATTATATGGTATTTGTCTTTCTCTTTCTGACTTATTTCACTTGGCATAATACACTTTAGGTCCACCCATGTTGTCCCAAATGGCAAGACCTTACTCTTTATTGTGGTTGAGTAATATTTTATTGTGTGTGTATATATATCCACCACAATGTCTTCATCCATTCATCTATCAGTGGATAGATGGCCATTGTAAATAACACTGCAGTCAACATAGAGATGCATGTATCTTTTCAAATTAGTGTTTTTTTTCCTTTGGATAAATACTCAGAAGTGAAATTACTGAATCGTATGGTCTATTTGTAATTTTTTGAGGAACCTCCATAGTGTTTTCTGAAGTGGCTGCATCAATTTACATTCCCACCCATGGTGCCCTTTAACTGAATTTTGAGAATGAGAATCCTTAAATTAAGTAGAGCATTTCTCTGAGGGCATGGAGAAAATGTCTCCTCTCCAGTTAGGGTCTATTTCTCAAAGCAACGATCTGGTTTTAACTCGATGTTGTTAACCACAATGTCAAGAGGAAGTGGCTCAAACGGTAGAAGCATTCTTTGAAAACATGGATGTCAAATTTACCTCAAAGTACAAGTGTTAATGTATACCAACCTTGAGTTTGGTGGTTGTTATAGAAACTCCATCTTACATTTCACTACTTCAACACAGAAGGTGTGATACATGTGTACGTGTTGGTGTTAGTTTTAATTGACATCCGAAAGGATGGCATGTCAAAAGCAATTTCATTTATTTTCCTGTTTCAGGGATGTGATATACATAAAACAAAGGACACAGATCCTACAGTCTCCGAAAGACATCCGTGTTGCTGCATGAAGCAGTGATTTGTCCTTTTCCTCATAGTTAGTACATCCAGTTGTGTTCATATTTGACAATTTATCCATTCCATGGGTGTTGAACATATGGGTTATTTCTAGGTTTTGGTCCCACTTAAAAAAACCCAAATACTTCTATAAAGACCTGTGCCTGTGTTGGGATAGACACATCTACCATTTCTTTGAGGGAGGACCTATCATTTGCAGAAAGTTAACCTGGCTTACAGATTCTCCAGGGGTAGATGGTTGGAGATGAAAGTTCATGCTCGCCTAGCAGCTAACGGCTTCTGCTACCTAATCTTCGGCTTCACACTATAGGCTTTGTAGATTAGAAATGGTTTTTGATTGGAAAAAAAATGAATGGAGTTCAAAGTGTATGGACTGTCCAGAGCAGGTCCTTCCATTCCTCCATGAACAGAGAGTAAGAATCCAACAGGGTCAACAACCTAGATCCTGTGGAAGGATGGGTGTGTTGGGAAATATCTAGAGTTTGAACAATATATGGGATATTGTCATTCAACTTCTACTAGGTTAAATTAATCCTCATGTGGAATATTGTCATATTTGCCCAGAGTCAACCCTTTATGAAAGGTGCTCTTCAGATACCTGAAAGGACAAAGAGCTGGGACCTTAGTAGCCTTATAGAATGGGCTATCTGACTATTTTTGAACCTGAAACATGTGTCATAGTAACTTGGGAGCAAGGTTATTAGTGCATGTCTATGGAACAAGGAACCCACGGTGCACGCTTTCTTGCATCTTGCTTTTTCACTCTGCAGTTCGTAACAGATTAGTCATCCGGCATCAAGAGGAGCACATCTACCTCCTTCCTTTTACATCTGGGTAGTATTGCATTATCTGGATCTCAACAAAAATGGACCCACTTAAGTAAATATGAGACTGGAATTATTTGAAAGTATCAGTAACTTAAATTTCCTATTTTGTCAGCAATAATTCTCAAAGTAGGGGATATGGGCTCATATGTTACCCCCTCCTAGATAACAGAACAAGGCAAATCAGTATTTGTGTTCCCACCTGGTCCTCCAAAGCATAAGGAGAAACTTCTAATCAGTCATGAATCTCTTCTCCAAAGAATCCTGATGAACCCACAGAATCCTTCTCAATAAAAGTCTCCAAGCCATCACTGCTAATCAGTTTTAACTTGTACCTGCCACCTGATATAAATCCTACTTGCTTTTCCCAGTCTATGCAGTCTTTCTTATGTACTCTTTCTAACTGGAATATTTCCCACTCACTGCCTTCACTACCTGAATAATGAGATGAATCTTGGCCTTCATGTTGGAAGAAAAAGAATGTGTGTAAAACTTTCTAAAAATCAATAACAAAGATGGCTGTGAACTTTTCAGTTTTAAATAACATAAAGCAGATTTTCATCTCAGACCAGTGTTATTTGTTTCCAGAAACAATCCTGCTCTCTCTGCATAAACTCAGAGAACTTTTGTTCTCTATATCAGGGACATCAAAGGGTTGGCAACTTTCACAGTAAAATCTAAAACCACTAATTTTAATAAATTCAGCATCCTCAATAGCCACCTCCACATACAGAAGTGAAACCTTGCTAATCCCTCTAGACTACCCATCAAGTATGCTTGTGAATGATTATGCTTACTTACCTGAGGTGCTTGTAAACATAAACACCAAAAATGTCAAGAGTAGTTCTACACGATGCATCTTGAGGATTCTGCTTCTAGTGGTTTCTCTGGAAAACAGAATAAGACAGGTTCAGCCAAAATTGGCAAACAAACATACACCTGTCTCATGAAGGATATTTTTAAAAAATCTGGCACACAGACTTTTTAAAAATCAGTGAAGTAATTTTTCATATCTCTTTATATACTCATCAAGTATTCTCAGAACTTTCAGCCACATAGAATTCATAAAATTTCAAGGTAATGAACATCCAGAAAAATTCCTATGTGTGCAATTTTCTAATACAAGTGAGTATGCTGTATTTTGAGCCTGGTCTACTAAACCTTACCTCGAAGGTCAAAGGTGAGAACAAAAATACTTCCAGAAAATCTACTGCTCTATGAATAGACAGTCTGCGGTATACTGAGATATGTATGGCAGGTCTGTCCATGTATAGATGTGTGTGTCTGTGTGTGTGTCCTTTTTTCTCTCATCATACCAAAATGCTCATCATGATTTTCATCCATGGCTTGAATTTTTTTAAATGATTTTATTTATTTATTTATTTGTCAGAGAGACAGAGAAGGAGAGCATAAGCAGGCAGAGTGGTAGGCAGAGGCAGAGAGAGAAGTGGGCTCCCTGCTGAGCAAGGAGCCCAATGCAGCACTCGATCCCAGGATCCTGGGATCATGACCTGAGCCGTAGGCAGCAGCTCAACCGACTGAGCCACCCAGGCACCACTTGTGGCTTCAATTTTTAAATATCCATCTCCCTTCTTCAGAACTAAGTTCTTTATAAGTTAGGCACTGAGTCTATTTTGTTCACTACTGTATCACCAGAGTCCAGAACAATGCCTAGCACAGAATAAGCATTAATACTTGTTACACAGGAATAGGTGTATGGGTGTGTGTTTATTTGAGGGAAATGGAGAGACAAAATAGGAGTTTCCTATACTCCAAATGCCTAATCTCCATGAACTCAAATATGTGTTGAATTTCAATCCTACTCAATCCATCTTTTATCCTATGAATTACAGATTTAGAGAGTAGAACGGAGGAAGGGGGCATTGGGTCTCTGACACTAGTGTGAATATTGCATAAGCAGTCCCGTGTTCCTTACGTAGCACACACCAAACTCCATCGGGTGGACAGAAGAGCTTGCTTCCTGGGGCACACAAACCTGGGTGGGCATTCCAGCTTGAGCCTTGACTACTGGTGTAACCTTAGACAAGTTACTTAAAAGACTCAGATCTTATCTACTCATTACCAAAATGGAGATGAGGAAGAAGGCCTATCATCAAAATTATTGAGTCATTAGATGAGCTAAGTAACAAAAGCTTTCTGGATGCATGGTAACCTCTCAGTCCAAAATAATTCTGTTACCAACTGCCACTCATCTCCCATATTTAAAAAAGAAAGAGGAGGAGGAGGGGGAAGGGGGGAAGACCCAATTCCTGGATGAAGTTTAGTGGCCAAGGGGTCAGACTATTTACATCAATCTTAATGAATAACAAAGCATCTGCTGTAATTTCCAAGAGATAACAATCAATAAAGTAAAGACAAAGAGTTAACTACATATGGAAAGTACAAACTATTCAAAACCAAATTAGATTTCTATGGTTCTATGGTTTGAAATCAACCCCTACCCCCATACACATACACACATTTATTATTAACTATCCACTCTCTTACCTCAGATAGAAAGAAAAGTATTGTTTCCTCTGGTTAAGGTTGACATAGCTTTGTAAAGGGCACTGCTGTTTCTTTCTTGGTTTGGGTTTCTGTTAATTTTTAGGGTCTACTGAGAGATAAAGTTTCTATGAAATAATTCACTATTCTGATAGGTTACCTCTGAGTTTCAATATGAAACATGTTATGATCCCAAATTAGCTGATATTGGCACTATTCTGTGTGTGTAGATACATAAATTTTAATGTACTAATTGTAGATTTAAAAGATCAAGATATTAAATAATGGAACTCATTTCCAAAAGAAAAGCTATTCTAAGAAATGTCACAGATAGCCTAGTATTAATAAGATATACATGGAAGAATATAAATATTAAATTTCTTGCGTGAAGGAATTTGGGGGTATTTTTTAGTGTTATGTTTTATATTGATTTTTTTTTGCATTTCCATAATTTTAAATTTTTTTTCTTTCTTTTCTTTAGCTCTCTTTCTTTTTAAAAAACTGTTTTTGATTTCTAAAATAGTATAATGCCCAATAGAAGACATTATAAAATGAAGATTGAAAAGAAGAAAATGATCTCGATATGCATAATACTTTAACATGCTTCTTTGTACTTTTTCTGCATGATTTTCAAATAATTAAGATGTTCAAAAATGTTCATATCCTGCCTTTTCCACTTAATCAATGATCACTTTGCTGAGTCACAAAAATCTCTTTGTTAATATCATTCTTAATTGCTACATATATCCCTCAGGATGTGTCTAGTATAATTTATAAGATATATTTTATTACAAAAATAACCCCTATGACTATCTTTTTGTGTTAGGCGGTACAGATGAGGTTTGGGAGCACAGTCTCTGGCGCCAGGCTGGTTGGATTTGAATCCTCGTCCTATTCTTTCCCAGCTGAATAACTTTGGACAAATCACTTATCCTCCCTGCTCTTCAGTTTCTTTATCCAGGAAAGAGAATAATAATACCTCCTCCTGGAAGTGATGTGAAGGTTTCATGAGTTACTATCGCCAAGTATCCATGTGTCATAAATATCACTTCAATGGTAGTTACTTACCTACCTTTTTAATTATTTTCTTGGTGTTATGACAATGGCAATACAATTTATAGGACAGAGAATATCTTTTAAACATGATAAACACGTACTACCAAACTGCATTCCAGAAATGTAATAATTCATACTCCTTAGTTGTGGAAGATAATATCCATCTACCACACCCCTATAAGCATTGGGTGTTTTCATTCTTTAAATGTAATTCACTCTTCAAATTGGTAATGGTGTCGCATGGTTTTCTTAAACCTGCATTTCTACTGATATAAATAAGGCAGAATATTAAGCATATAGTTTTTAGCTATTTTATTCCTGTGTGTATGAACTATCTTTTCACGCCTTCGGTCCAGTTCTTAGATGTTTTGTTTTGTTTTGTTTTGTTTTAATTTGTTGAGTTTACTTTCAAATCCTTCTTTTGCTGTTTTCACATCTGGGAGACTTTACATTTACGCAGTCAAGCCCACCATGTTTTCCTTTGTAACTTTTCCATTACTTTTCCATTGTTGAACATTCCTTTTCCCTCAGTGGTCAGATGCATACTCGAGGTATACTTTCTTCATTTTTATGGCTTAGGGAGCTTTTTTTTTTTTTTCTTACATTAGAATTGTTTTATCCATTAACAATTTTCTTGTTTGTTATGAAGCTAGGTCTAACTCAACTTGTTTTTCTCAAAGAGCTACTAGTTCCTTCTCTATAATTAATTAAAGAGTCCCGCCATTCCTTTACAGTGTGCTGACAGTATAGTTAATCACGTGTGGGTTGTCTGCAAGCACTCTACGGAGATCTAACAGCATGACCGCTTGGGAGCAAATACGTGCACTGTGCATGCATGTGTGTGCAAGCACGTGTGCGTGCCCACGCATGCGCGCACACACCACTCTCTCCTTCCTCTGTGCTTCGTTTTTCCCTTCGTTTTCCCTTCCGTTTTAGCATTTGTCCCTAACTGACATACTTTATGTTTGTTTATTATTTGCTAAATCGATGAATACATTCAATTCATTAAGTATAAACAGTTTGGTGTCTTAGGTGATGATCTGATCCTCTGTGACATCTGCCTAATCTTACCTTTGAAATACTTCTTATATCATGACATCTCAGAAAATACGTTGTAACAACTGATGTGAAGTCTAGGGCACTCATCGCCCCCTGGAACTTAAATAACAATAACAACCACCACCACCATCACCACAACAACAACACCTTGGTCCCCAGCCAGACAGCTGAGGTACAGTCTAAGCATCCTGACTGCTAAAAATCCTCCAGGTGATTCTAATATGCAACCATGGTAGACACTAATCTAGTCTAGGGGACTTATTTGTATACCTAAAAGTAAATTTAATATATCAGAAGTATGTATTTTTAACAATAAGTTACTATCTAAGACATATTGAGTATATGTACATATATATTCATGTATATTTACATGTAGGTGTGTATGTGCACACACACACACACACACACATACAAAGAACACTCACAAACTTTCCCTAAATCACCGGGTGGCATGAAGTTTGCTTTAAATGAAAGAGGTTTTCTTGTAAAAATTGTGTGACCCAGGGTGAGGGTCAGATACAAGTCAACTGTTCTCTCTGACCCCCCAGGTTGTATAGTCCAGGCCCCTGCACAGTGTCTCAATATTCATCTCCTGAGCCCCAGGTTCTGCCCACCAGCTCTGTTTATAGACCCCACCCTGAGCAAAGTGACCATCCTCTAAAAAAAAGTAATTCACAGAAACCCACAGTTGTGAAGCTACTTCAGAATTCTTTCCACTAAGGCACCTGGACCAGGTGAAGTGGTCTAGATTCTGGAGAGTGACCCTGACTCACACATGAATCGAAGTAGATTGCCTCAGTGTAAATCACTCTTATCAGCAAAACATAATTGAGCACCTCCTAAGATATACTGCCTTGATAAAAATCTTAACACCAGTGATTTTAAAAATAATTCCCTCTCTACAATGTCTGAGGCCTAAGGGTTTCACTCACCCAGCAACTGAGATGATAAAACCATCAGTGCAAAAAGGCAAAAATGATCTTGGGATAAAACACACACACACTTCTGCTCTAAGGAAAGCAGAATATATGCTGAATTATATTTTTCATCTGGAAGGCCAGGAGCATCATTCTGACTCCAGAGTCCTGTCCCACAGATGGTGTCCTGATGTCTCTCCCACCTCCTCTCACGTATGTGCTGGTCCTGCTCCCCAAACCCTTCTTGCTTCTAACCGCGGTGTCCTGCAGTCCTTATACCATGGCTCAATGGTTGTCTTCTCAAGGAAGCTCTCCGACTCCTAGCGTCCCAAACGGCGTTTATCCACACCTGTCTCACCCTGCATTTCCCTTATTCTTGGATCCATCCCCACTCCCTGGGAGCTCCCTGAGGGCAAGGCTCCTGTCTTTCCATGTTCCCAGACCACTTGTTCATAGCCTTTGTATGTGTTTTTATGCTGGTAACAGGGGAGCGGTGACCTTGTCCCAGAACATGCAATATACCCAGTTTCTCCCAAATTTACTCCCTTTCAAGCCCTTCAAGGGTTGAGAAGTGTGCCCCATATCCCAGCACGGCAGAACACCAAATGAGTGTTTGCCAGGGTTCCCAAGAACAGAACAAAAGATGGGGGTGAAATTAGTACCAGAACCTCAGGTATCTAGACCTAACTGGGATCACTCAGTCGTTCGTCTGGTAACCGCAATGCAACTTGCTCGGGGTTCCAACTCCTGGAAGCACCTCGAATTAAAAGCAAACATTTTGGAATCAGAGAAATCTTGGTGAGACTCTATGATCTATTACTTAGTGAGATGTATGCCCTTGGACAAATTCCTAAACACCTCTGTGTTTTGGTTCTCCTCCCTTTATTAAGCATAATGATAGTGCCTACTTCATTCCGCCTGCAAGAGAATTAAGCGAAAACAATGCATCTAAAAGTTTTCCACACTATGTCAGACAAGAGGTTAATTAGTAAAAACTACCCATTATTTTAGCTGCTCTCGCTTTTTCAGGAAAAAAAAATATTGGCAAGTTTTAACCTCTGAAATTATACTATCAGGGAAAGTTGATGATGCTCAATCACCAATTATTTATGAGTGTGTATGCATGCACATATATGTGTGTGTATATGTAGACACATGAATATATATATATATACACGCTCAATATTTAAAACTATACTGATGTATATACATATCTGCATGTATATATATATATATATATATATATATATATATATATACAGCCCCTACATATGATGGCTCCACTTAGGTTTTTTTGATTGTGTGATGGTACAAAAGAGATACACATTCAGTGGAAACCATACTTGGATTTTTTTCCCAGGCTAGTGATATGCCCTATGATCCCCATCAGCTGCAACTCCTAGTCCTCGTGGGGATCATGAGGGTGAACAAGAGATACACTTACAACCACTCTGTACCCAACCAACCATTGTTTCTCCCTTTCAGTGTACTATTCCACCAATTAAACAAGATATTCAATTATTATTGATGCCTTATTATGAATTAGATGTCGTGTTAGAGGCTTTTGCCCAACTGTAGGCTGCTGGAAGTGTTCTGAGCACCTTCAAGGTAAGCTGGGCTAAGCGTGTTGTTCAGGAGGTTAGATGTATTAAATGCATGTTCCAGTGACAGGCTATTTCCAGCTTTGGCGGGGTCTTTCAGAACTACCCCCATCAGAAGTGGAGGGAGATCTGTACACATAACGGCACTCGTTCTTAACCGATCTTGTTTTCAGAACCCCTGCCCCAAGGCTGGGGCGCCTCTTGCCCCTTCCCTGGCGGGCTGGCGGCAGAGGGCAGTGGGAAGGGGATGCGGCTGGCAGCGGGGCGCGGCTCCTTACCTTCAGAGCGGAGTTCCGCGAGGCCGCGGCGGGGGCGGCCGTCCCTCCTGCACTCTGGTCGCGACGGCGGAGGCAGGGGTTCCAAAAGCAGGTGAGAAACTGCGGTGCGCTGCCTCCCTAGTACTGGGAAACACGAAAGGAACGAGAGGAGCCACAAGTGTGATTAAAGATGTAAGGCAACTAGAGAAGGTCGGGGAAAGAAAGAAAAAAAAAAAAAAAAAAAAAAGGAACAGAGTAAGAAGAAAGAAAAGGCGTCTGGCAGCCGCGGAGGGTGTGGGTGGGACGCAGCTCCGTGTCCGCAGTGCTAGGTGGGGCGCTGTTCTGTCCCGCGGAGTGTCCCGCGGAGTGTCCTGGGTCTGGGATGCTCCAATCAGAGATGCTCCTCGTCGGGGATTCCTCCCAGTGAGGGGCGGGGGCCGCGGTGTTCCTAGGTGGGGGCGGGGGATACGCCCTGTTCTGGATGTTTTGGCTCCGGGTGCTCCTGGTCTGGGGCGCCCCTCGCAGCGTGCCGGGTATACGGACTCCTCCACTGGGCGCCCCGCCTCTGAATTCCGGGAGCCGCTTGATCGCGGGCGCTACTGCACGAAGCCGGAAAATCCCACGCCTCGCCCTTGCGCCGAGGTTGGCTGTGGTCCCAGCCGCTCGCGGCGAGTTTCGGGAGCTCCCGGGCGGTGGGCGGTGTCGGCGGGACCTGATCGGCCCGGGACGCTCGGTGCTTGCTCCTTGCGCACCCTACAGGCCGCCGAGAGGTTTGCACCAGAGTCAGGTTGGGGAGGAAACAGCCTGCACTGGGCAGAGGGGCACCACCTGTGGTTAAGGGGAAGGAGCTGGGGAGGGCTGCAG
Source organism: Martes martes (assembly GCF_963455335.1). Taxonomy (NCBI): domain Eukaryota; kingdom Metazoa; phylum Chordata; class Mammalia; order Carnivora; family Mustelidae; genus Martes; species Martes martes. The sequence continues at coordinate 57,728,063 of NC_137896.1, forward strand.
ACAGGAAGGAGGCTAAGGAAGCGCCCCCCAAACACAGGAAGTCTCCCTGGGGTCATCCAAAGTGAAGAGGAGGCCATTCTCTGAGGCATTCAAGTCTCAGATCTGTGCTGAGGACTTCTGTTTAGGCTTGGGGGGGAGGTAATCTCTTTTAGGAAGTCATAGAGAGGGAGCAGAAGTGTTGAATTGAGATTTTTTAATTGTTTAGAAGAAAAGGAGGCCAAAAGAGAACATGTGTTTCAAAGTTTTTAGATTGGTCTGTAGTAGGATCTTTCCAACAAAACCGAAGAATGAAACCTATGGCTGACAATGAGAGGGTTTAATGAGACATTGATTTTCATCCCCTTTCTTCAGTCAAAATAGTTCATCATAAACTAAAAGAGGAAGATCATACAATTATCCCAATAAATGCAATAAGAACAAGCATTGACAAAATTCAACAGCTTTTCCTTCATTAATAACACTTGGAATACTGAAAACCAAAAGGAACATTCCTAATCTGATAAAGCGGAGAACAAGATAAAGATATTGTCTCTCTTTTTGTGAAAAGTAAAGAAATAAAAATAGAAGTCATGCAGATTGTAAAGGAAAAGATAAAACTACTCTTTCTGATAGACGGCATAATTTTATGTAGCTCGCCCTTCGAAATTTACTAAAGAGCTGCTGGAAGTCATAAATGAGTTTAGCAAGATTGTGGAATAAAAACTCAATATACAAAAATCAATTATAATTCTATATGCTGATAATGGAAATTTGAAAAATGAAATTTGTTAAAAATACCATTTACAATACCATAGAAAATCAAATATCAAAGTATAAATCCCACAAAATGTGTACAAAATGTCTACTACGAAATCAACAAAATACTGCTAAGAGACATGAAAGACATAAAAATGGAGGGATATACCATGTTTATGGATTGGAAGATTCATTGTTAAGATATCGATTGTGCACAACTGTGGAATTCATAGAGTCTATACATTTCTAGACTCTATAGGTTATAGAGTCTGTATATTTCATGCAATCCAAATCCCAGGAGGAATTTTCAAAGGAATTGAGAAACTAGTTTTAAAATATACATGAAAATGCAAATGATCTGGAACAGTCAGAACAATGTTGGGCATAAAGAACAAAGTTAGAGAACTTACCCTGACTTGAAGACTTACAGTAAGGAAATACTAATCTTGACAGTGTGATATTTGCATGAGCATATAAATGAAAAATAATAGAAAGTAGAATAATAGACCCACACATATACAACCTAATGATTTTTGACCAGAGCACCATGTCAGTTCAATAGGGAAAGAGAAGTCTTCCACAAGTGTTGCTGAAACAATTGGGCATCTCTATAGGAAAAAAAAAAAAAAATGAACGTGACCCTTACCTCATTCTGTATGCAAACATCAACTCACAGTGGACCACAGACTTAAATATAAAAGCTGGACACTGGAATATTTCATAAAGATACATGAAGAAATATCTCCAGACCTCGAGGTTAAAACAAACAAACAAACAAAAAATCACTTAGCTAAGGCACAGAAAACACTAACCATATAAGAAAAATTGACCAGTTGTGGGGCACCTGGATGGCTCAGTCATTAGGTGTCTGCCTTCGGCTCAGGTCGATCCTGGGGTCCTGGGATCGAGCCCCACATCAGGCTCCCTGCTCAGTGAGAAGCCTGCTTCTCCCTCTCCCACTCCTCTTGCTTGTATTCCCTCTCTTGCTGTCCCTGTCTCTGTCAAAGAAATAAATAAAATCTTAAAAAGAAAAACTGACCAATTGAATGTTACCAAATTAAAAATGTCTGCTAATCAATGATACCATAAAAAAATGAAGAGGTAAGAAGGTAAACCTGGAAAAAACTGTCACCTTATACCAATCTGAAAAGGAATTCGTATCCAGAACATATAAAACATTTTCACACATCAACAACATGAATAGAAGCAACACAATCTTAAAATGTGTAGAAGATTCTACTTTCATTGAGTGATACATGAATCTACCTGGTGAATAAGAGAATGAAAAGTTCAACATCATTAATCGTCAGACAACTGCAAATTAAAACCACAATGAGATTCTTTTAACACCTACTGAAATAACTAAAATTCAAAGAAACCTGACAATACCAATCATCAGTGAGGAGGTAGAGCAAGAACGGTCTCGTACTTAACCGGAGGAAACGTAAAATGGTACAATTAGTTTGTCAGTTTGACAGTTTTCTAAAAGGGACCACTCCTTGGTATTAAACCAAGAGGAGTAAGAACACATGTCCGCAAGAATGTTCACAGTCTCCATATTCACGAGAGGTACCACGTGAAACAACCCATACGTCCATCACCGGGGAGAGGTTAAACTGTGTCCAGCCATACAATGGAATACAACTCAGTGACACAGAGGAAAGAAGTATGGACACATGCGAATCATGGATACATCTCCAAAACTTTACCTTGTGTGGAAGCAGGGAGTCCCAGGGTTGTCCGTCTGACTTTATTGATAGAAATTTCAAGATCTGACAAAACTAATCCATGGAGATAGAAATCGGAACATTGTTTGCCTCCGAGGAAGGAGAGGGATTGGCTGGAAAATGTCAGGATGGAATTTCCCTGGGAGGTGATAGAAATACTTCTCTTTAAAAAGAGTTCTTATTTATCCCTCTATTTGAGAGAGAGAGAGAGAAAGAAAGGATACAAGTCGGGGCAGGGGTAGAGGGGGAGAATCTCAAGCAGGCTCCCCACTGACTGGGGAGCCCAACGTTGGGGCCTGATCTCATGACCAAGGAGATAATGACCTGAGCCAAAATCTAGACTCAGACGCTTAACTGACTGAGCCACCCAGGTGCCCCTGATGGAAATATTTCTACCTGATTTGAGATGGCAACTACACAGGTATGTGTGATTGTCAAGACTCATCAAAATTAACAATCTGCATTTTATCACATGGAAATTTGATCTGAGAAAGGGCAATTACTTGTGTTTTTATAATTCACCAGAATTTTTACTAGGATCCTATAGTAGACACCCCGCTGGTTTTGGCTGAATTCATTCTATTCACATTACCTTGTGTGATAGGCGAAGCATCTGTTACTGTCGCCGCACAGAGGAAGAAACCAGGTGAGGTCAGTGGTGTGCTGGCCTGAGATGCCAGACTTCTGGCGGTTCTGCAGCCGCTCTGTGAGCATGCGCTTGGAATCAGCCTCTTGGAGCTGAGGAAGCCCTCAGAGCTCTTCTCCTCCATCCTCCCATGATTTAGTTGCAGAAACTGAAGCTCGGGTGACTTGGGAGGTGGTGTGTAGGTTTGGGAAAAAAGAGCTCAGCAACGACAGAATTTGCCCTGGGGCCAGCCCTCTCTGAGTTCTGTGAAGTTTTTCCCTCATCCCTCTGGGTTTCCTCAATGGATTCAAACCCCATAACGTTAATAAGGAGTGTGCCTGATTCCCCTGCGTACCCCTCCACAGCCTTTCTTCTCCCTGCCCCTGTCAAAGAGATACACAGCTCACGTTCAGAAATTTGTAATTGTTAAATTACAAAGCAGCTTACAATATAGACGGTTAAAATACATTCAAAAGTAAAATATTAAAAAAAGAGGAAGAGATTATTATAACTTGCTTGTTATGTCCTATGTACCTGCTATAGAAAGAGCCCAAGTTGGGCTCTGTGTGTCCAAGTAGCTAACTGAAGAGGAAAATAAAATCAGTTGTAAAATTATTTATGTCCACATATCAAAACCAGGTCTGTCAGTCTTGGTGGGTGGGGAAGCAGGATGAAAGGCACATTTCTTCCTGATGGTGTTACTCATAGTCACAAAGCCGACTGATAGCAGAGGATGGCTTGTTGATTCCATACTAAGTGATGTTAACCAATCAACTAGACGGCATCCTTCCCACAGACTAGTTGTTTTAGCAGTTCCGTAAAATCAAATATCACCATATAAAAGCACAATAACCGACCAGAGTAGGGCAACCAGATTTAGCAAATAAAAATACAAGAGTTCCAGCTAAATTTGAATTTCAGATCAATTTCAGATGAAATTTCATTCTTTGAATTCAACCAATGTCTTGTGTTTTATCTGGCAACCTTTATCCGGGGAGTATACATTCAGGTTATATGGTATATAAAGGGATGGGTAACTACAGATCCTTTAGGCAATCTTCCAGAAATACAATTTCTTTTCAGGCATTGAATGACAGTTCAAAATTATACTCCCTGTCGAGGGGCTGGAGTGCAGTTTTCTTTTGCAGTTAAGCCCCAGATCAGAGGGGCAAGGGTGGCTCAGTTGGTTAAGCGTCTGCCTTCTGTTCAGGTCATGATTCCAGGGTCCTGGGATTGAGCCCCACATCGGGCTCCCTGCTCAGCTGGGAGCCTGTTTCTCCCTCTCCCTCTGCCTTGTGCTCTCTCTCTCTTTTTCTCTCTCTCTGTCAAATAAATAAATAAAATCTTTTTTTAAAAAAATCCCCAAATATACACTTTTTAAAGAAGCTCAGCTGGGGGGTGCCTGGGTGGCTCAGTTGTTAGGCAGCTGCCTTCGGCTCAGGTGTCATGATCCCAGGGTCCTGAGATCGAGCCTCGCGTCCGGCTCCCTGCTTGCTGGGAAGCCTGCTTCTCCCTCTGCCACTCCCCCTGCTTGTGTGCTCTGTCTCTCTCTTGCTGTCTCTCTCTTTGTCAAATAAATAAATAAAATATTTAAAAAAAAATAAATCTGTTTCTTTATTAAAAAAAAAAAAAAACTCAGCTAAGGGTAGGATCTCCATCCACTGTAAAATCTGAGCTCTCACAAGACTCCCAGCCTGAGAAGACACTGCTGGCACTGAGGGCATTGAACTCCTTTAGGGAATTAATGGCAGTGGTATTGACTGTGCACCTTACCTTCACGTCTGCTAAATGGTTCTGCCAAAATGCCCTACGGATTTCATAGAAATGTTGCAACAAACCAATTTCTTAAATTAAAAAAAAAATCGTAATTGGGAAATATAAGATATACTGACATGGCCATTGAAGAATTATTTATTATTATGGCCATTTTCATTCAACACAACTCAAATATACAACAATAAATGAGGTACATCAGCTGTGGCACAACCATGAAATAGAATTCTATGAATATTTAAAATATTAAAATTTAAGTGACACATCAAAATGCTTTTCTCATGATGTAAAATAGGAAAAAATATAAAAACTACACACTGCATGAGCTCAGCTACATAAATGGTATGTTTTAGCACAAACTCAAATTTTTTTCAAATACATATTTACCACAATGTTTAAGAGTCATTATCTTAGGATGATGGATTTATGGATAATTTTTGCTCTTTTATTCTTTCGTATTTTCTGTTCTTCTGTAAATTTTAGAGGGAGAAAAAAATTTCTCTCTCTCTTTTTAAAAAGATTTTATTCATTTATTTGACAGAGAGCGTGAAAGTGAGAGAGATCACAGAGGGAGAGGGAGAAGCAGACTCCCAGCTGAGCAGAGAGCCTGATGCAGGACTCAATCCCAGGACCCTGGGATCATGACCCAAGCCAAAGGCAGATGCTCAACCGAGTGAATCACCCAGGCACCTGGAAAAAAATATTTCTAAAGAGAACGAAAATCTCTGAAAGAAATTTTATAGCAGCAAAGTCTTGATTATAATGGTAACTGGGTAAGCCCCTCCGATAACATCGACAACATTGAGATGAAAAAACCCAGCATCCAGTCAAATAATATAGAATAAATTCTGGTCTGGTTGGAAATGAGAAGCACTATTACTGTTTTGCTTGTGGGAATCTGAGTGTTCTTCAAGGTTGCATGAAAATTTAGCTCTAATACTTCCAGCTTGAAGTTCAACATGTAAAGTATTGACAAGGAATAAGGAGCAGGAGAACAGGAAAGAGAGAGAAAGAGAAAAAAAAGCATAATAAAAAAAATACTAGGCCACATGGAGGAAGACCAGTAAAGGGAGAAAAGGCAGGAAAAGTGGACTGAAGAAAGAGGGGTCGAGAATAGAAATTTCTGAAGGTTTTGCATCCCCCCCCAGAATCAGGAAAATCAGTAAATTTGGTAGATGAAACCAGAGACCAGCCTCCTCTAGACGTCACCACCCTCCTGTCCCTGCTCCATTGTCTGGTCCAGTGTCATCATGCAGGAGGAGGAGTTCAGGTCAGTGGAAACCGGGTGCCTTACTAGCACACCAAAGCCAGCACTACTGCTCCTGGGCGCTCAGGGAAGCCAAACTGGGTGTGTTCCCCGGGGGTTGGTTGGGCACAGGCATGTGGTACCTCACGTGTTTCCAGAATTTGGAATTCAGTGACCATTTGTCAGCCATGTGGTCTTGCCTCCACTTGATGGTACCCTGCACTTCCACGAGGTGCCGCAGCGACTCCTGAAGCTCCCCAAACTGCAGTCCACCAGGCTTGCTCAGAGCCTCCATTTCTATCAGGATCACCTTGGAGTCACTCTGGATGAGGGCGCTGTGTAGGGCGATCTCCTGCTCGTAGGCAAACTCCCTGCTGTGGACCAGCTCAGGAGTCAGGATAAAAATCTGCCGCCGGCTCTTTCGTATGTTGTTCTCCATGGCAGTGGCTGCATCTGGGAATAAAAGACCCGGATCACATTTCCCGCTGCTGCATTTTAAAATCTAATGCTTTGATCATGAACGTTCTGGACTTAAAAAAAATATATATGGTTTTAATCCGTTATGGGATTCTGACGCTGATCAGTTCTTCATTCAGGAAAGGGGGAATGTGCTTGAAGGGACAACCTGTTATGTTCGACTTTTACACCTCTCACTGTGAGCACATCAGTCCCAAGCCCCTCTTCCTTCCCAGGTAGGTCAGTTCTAACTAAAATGAATCCTTGGAGTTAAGTGGCAGGTAGAGATATTTAGTGGGAGAATTAGAATTCAAGTTCATTAGCTATGTATTATCTTCTTAGAATATTAGCGTATGTGTTTTACCAGGGCTTAGTACTTTCACTCTTAGGGACTGTTGCTCCTCTGAACTGATTAAAATCTCTAAGGAAGTCCTGGATTCACGTCACTCCCCAATGTCTCTGTTTGAGAAGTTGATTTGATTCAGACTAGAAAGATCTTAAGGAAGACCAGATCCCTTTATCAATTTAGAGTTTATACAGCATCAGCTCCATGGTGATGGCAGGAAACTTCTGGGCAGACTTAGAAAGAACATGTAAAAGACTCAGCTCTCCCTGCAAGGAGGGAACAGAGAAATCAAAGAAATGCAACCATGAACGAAACCACTCAAGAATTTTTTACAGCAGAACAGCCAAAAGACTGCCAACCCATGTAGTGTGAACTAAGGAAATAAATGTTGAATAACGCCAGGTAGACACTTCATGTTGGTCAGGATCAAAACAGAAAACTCAGCACACTCAAAAAGACTGACTTAACAGAGGTTAATGAGAGGAGAATTTATAAAAGATGTGGACAGAGCCAAGAGAAATCAACAAGAGATGCCTCGGAACCCCAGCACGAGAAATAGCCAGGGAGGCATTACCCCCCTCCAGGTGTGAAGGGGAGGGAGCAATTATGAAAGCTCAGGTGTATAAAAGCAGGAGCCCATGTTCTGGGAGAGAAGAGCCCAGCTCCCCTGGCAACCTTACCCGATGCCTGCCTCTGTACTTCTGCTTCCATTGGCCAAACCCAGCAGGGAGCAGAGGGCAGGGGCCTGATAGATTCCATAATGACCAGCTCCTCCCCCCCGGGGCCACTGGATGGAGCAGGGTGCAGAGTAGATTTGAAGGGGCAAAGCTCCAGAAGGTAACTAGCATGGGAAGAAATACCACTGATGCAGTCATGAACTTTTCCAAAGGGACGAGTGAAGTTTGGTGTTGTTTTGTTATATCTGACCTTCCTTGGGTTAAAGTAAGGTTCAGAGGATATGCTTGAGGGAGAGGGAGTGGGAACGTTCCCAAGTGGAAAACAGCACGATGCAGGCCATGCAAGCTTGAGTCTCAGCGTGCTGGTATTTACTCTGGGCTGGAGAGAGGTAGAACTAGAAAGGAGGTCGATGGATCTGAGACAAAACGATGAAGGGTTTGCAGCCAGATGTGGCAGGTGGTGTGATGTCACAAACAGCTGGGGTCCCTGCAGCTTCCTGAGCAGATGTGTAACATGAAAAGAGTGTTTGAGCACCGCGGCTCATTTCTTTCCACTGGAATGAGTAGCCAGGGGGAGAGCTGGAGGAAGAAGAAAGCTTCTAGAGAAAACTGGGATTCCATTTTCCTGACTCATTCATTTTACAGAGTTACCCACGCCATTGTAGGGGGATTGACATTGCCCAAATATTCCAGGACGAAGTAGATTCACCTGCTGGGTGTTCCTTTATGTCTACAGATGCTTGAATCCCTCTTTGCAATGGAAATGCCAGTTTAAATTCACAGTCTACTAAGCATTCACTTTATTGGACTTACCCTCCGTGATGGTCCTGCCTCAGGAACATTCCAAACACTTCCTGGTCTCTGAGGAATTCGAGAAGAGCTATAAGGAGGGCTCATGGGTACTTGACATAAATATAGAGGGAGGAGGAGAACAGCTACTGAAAGGCCAGAATTGTGACAAATGGAAGGTACATGGAATTGACCAAGAAACAGAAGACAGCTCTAGTGGATGTGGTGAGAATACACATTTGCAAATGTTTCTCCAATACAAGGGAAAGCATGAAGACTTTCTGAATCCTTGCAAATATTTCAGTCAATGCCTCTAGGTATGAGAACACATTTCTTTGTTGTTGTTGGGTTTTGTTTTTTTGTTTTTTTGGTTTTTTTTTTTTTGAGTCTTCTTTCAGCTCTTCTAGAGAGAATTAAGATGTATGTCAGTTATCCTAGTAATGGACATGGGAAGTCAAGTAGGGGCCATGTCTTGCTAAATCCACATAACAGTGTTCTCACATCACTGATAGTCTTTTTTTTTTTTTTTAAGATTTTATTCATCCATTTGACAGACAGAGATCACAAGTAGGCAGAGAGGCAGGCAGAGAGAGAGAGGAGGAAGCAGGCTCCCTGCCGAGCAGAGAGCCCGATGCGGGGCTCGATCCCAGGACCCTGAGATCATGACCTGGGCCGAAGGCAGAGGCCTTAACCCACTGAGCCACCCAGGCGCCCCCATCACTAATAGTCTTATGAAGACCTCATGATCAGGTCGGCTATGGGGGAAGGACAATCAAAGAATAGTATCTCCTTCTTCTGGAGAAATATTTGAAAACTCTGGTCTTAAGGCCTGGAATAATGATTGTATTTCCTTATCCAACACAGGGATAAGACCACCTATCCTTGGCCTTCTGATGAACGTGACTTTCTGTCCCCGATGTGTGTTGATAGCTTTACCTTCTCCCGGTAGCAGATCTCTCCCATAAATGCATAAGTTATAGCCACATTTATTTTCAAGAACTTCAGGCAGAATCTGGTGAACAAAGTGGCCCACGGCATTGGCCCTCTCGGGACTATTTTTATAGTTCCGCGGATAGATAACGTAAGCATCGTAGATCTTTCCATCTGAAAATGAGAACAAGAAGTACAACTTTATTCCTTGACTCTGGAAATTCCCATTTGACTCTTCCTGGACATTCTCCCCTGAATTTTATCGTTGTTGGTGTGTGTATTCCATCTCCCCAAATATTCTAGAATCCAGAGATGGTGACCACAACCCACTACCGCAAAATGTCATCAGAAAATCAATCCTAATCTGCGAGTTGTCTCCCTTTACTGCCTCAGACTGACTGGTAGGGAGGCAAGTCTAGCACACACCATATTGTCAAATTTAATTAATAATTTATTGATAAATATCTGTCATGGATAAGGGATCTTCTGTTGTTTGACGTAGATCTCAGTTGTAGCTGTTGTTTTCCCCTAACCTAGGAAGTGAAAATGCAAAAGGAGAATTTTTTTTAAGGGATCTCTATTTCCCACAAATCAAATAATTAGCCCTAGTTGAGTGGACCGTATGGAAAATGTAGAGTATATCTGCCTCCAAAGGAGAGAATGTTGTCTGATTTAGCAAGCATAAATGTATTATTTCAGGTGTATACTTGTGCACACAGGTAGGGCTCTGTAAGGAGTGGGCTTTCTGGTAAAATACACCTGCCTTCTGATGGCTCTGTCTAAGCTGTTCACATCTGGAAAGCAGGAACACTTTAGTTAATGTTTTGAATTCCATGAAGTTTTACCAATACACGTTTTCCAAAATGATTAAACTTTACTGGGCTTGGGCTGACTCTGTTCTTGATTTAGCAGGAACAGCAAGCCTATTAGGGGAGGAGATTTGAGCTGTTGAGATGTATCTCAGAACCATAAGGAGCAGCAAAAAAGGACAGAGACTGGCCTCTGAGTGGACTGAAAAAAAAAAAAAAAGATCTACTAACAATATGTTAGCCAGCAAAATCTGGGTTTAGTACCATAGCTATTAAGAGATCAACAAATGAGCCACCAACAGCCAGCATGGATCCTTTTCTTTGAAGAAAAATATGGAACTTGCCACTTACCATCCCTCGTTTTGTAAGGTCTAACTAGGTCTCTCCAGAGCAGATTAACCTCAATCCAGAACACTTTCAGCATTATGGCCATGACATTGATTAGCATTAACAAGGTGCTAAATCCCGCCAGGATGTAGTAGGTGCTTTGCTTGTCATCTATTCAAAAGATAAGGGGAGGACAAAATGATCACTGTTATTCCTAGAACAAGGTAAAATAAACAGACCTCCACTGGGAGGACGAGAAATTCATACAGGAGATGCCTACCTGGCATTTGCATGGCTGCTTTACGAATCAGTAAGTGAACATTTACTGAGTGCCTCCCCTAGGCAAGGCAGCAAGCTAGGCATGGTAGGGGCTTCTTAAAGCATACAAGGTGCGGGTGCAAATGTAAACTTAACTAAGATAGGAGGTAAATGTGTCATTGGAGCTGGCAGAGGTTTTTATGAGTGCTCCCTCCAGTCTGGACTGGGTAATGGAGGCTTCCTGCAGGGGGAGAGAAGTTTTAGAGAATCAGGAAACAAGAAAAATGTACTCTTGACAAGAGGAGCTGCTGTGAGCCCGAGGGCAGAGATGTGGTGTGTTCTGAGGAACCAGAGTAATCCAGCGTGGGGAAGTAGTGGAAGAAACAACAAGAAATGTGTGTCAGGGCTCGGTTCTGACCAAACTTGGGGCTCCCGTTCAGGCTTTTTGCCTTTATTCGGGAAGATCATGGGAGCCACTGATGAGTGTTGAGTGGGGTTTAACAATGAAAGTGGTTGACAAGCAGGATTAATCGGAAGATAGGGGAAGATTTGTCTCTGTGGGAAGAGACTGTAATTACTTAGAAGAAAATGGACGGGAAGTTTCTGCAATACTTGTGGTGAAACCTAAGGAGGGTTCAGACCTGTGTAATAATGAGAAAAGAACGGATACATATGGGGTTGGGGCATTAAGGAGAACGAATCAAAAGGTCTTGGGGTCTTACTGCTTAGGAAAGCAGGGAAGAGACAGGGGCCATGTAAGTTTCTAAAGCATAATTGATGGGGAAGTCATATTCCTGGGGTGCTAGGTTCTAAACACACCCTTTATTTTTCTCATCACTGAACTGCGTCTCGTACTCACTGTTGCACAAAGTGTATACGCGAGATGGTTCCCGATTTCAAGGACTTGGAACAGAACGTACAAATTGTATACAAGCATTGTACTCACTAATGGTATTTTTTGGCTGTTTTGTGTTTACTTCTCTCTTTAGAATTAAGTCTCCTCTTACAAGTAGTCTCGCTTAAAGATGACCATGAGAAGAATCTCAAACGAGATTTGTCTCTTGTAACACCCTCCCTGCCTTTTTTGTCTAAAATCTCAAAGCATGGGGCTCCAGTCTTGCCCTAGAAAATCATTTATCCATATTCACAGATTCCTCCCATTGTTCATCAGCACCCTGAGGATCCAGAACCGTGAAATCAAGAATGGCTAAGGCAAAGAGATTCAAAACGGGGGAGCAGGGGGGCATGGTGGAGGAGGCGTGTTGCTGAAAATTGGCAAAGAGCTTACTATCTGCACTGTCATCAGTTTAAATGATAAATATGCCCTAAGGAATGCATTTCAACAGGATTCCCCTTCAGGTCACTCTCTCTAAAAGTCCTATCTGGATACCCTCTGGGAACGTCCATTTCTTGGGGAGATCAAGGTGAAATAACTGTGTGTGTGTGTGTGTGTGTGTGACCACTTCCACTGGGAAGAGAGAAGTTAATCTAAGACAGTAAAGAAAGTTGAAGTTCAGTATCTTTCTGTTAATGACTTTAAACCTGTGTAAATAACTCTGTATGTGGTGACTAAACACTAAATACTTTCTGAAAGTGTTTATAAACAGGAAAACACTGCCTAAGTTTGAGTCCTGGCTCTAAGTCTAATTCCTCAAGTTTTTTAACCTCCCCTTGTTTCCTCATCAGCAAAACTGGGTGATAGTAACAGTCTCTTCCTTGTGGGTTATTGATCAAATAAATAAGAAATGAGATGGGAAATAATCAGAGAGGCCCAAAGGAAACAATGAATAAATGTTTACTTCTATGATTAGGAGTGTCAGGTATTTATTTAATCACATCAAGGAATACGGGAACATAAGCTTTTAAAGTTTTTGTTGTTGAAATTCGAGACAATGTTGTAATTTATTTTGTGATGGGAAATAAAGGAATTCATTGTGATGATTAAACCGCCATAGCAACAGTTTTTGTTTAATGTTCACAATTCTCAAAACAGAGCGTAACCACGTTAATTTGAAGAAAAACAGGGGAAGGGTAGCACGTACAAATAAACTAGAAGGGAAAAAGTCACCAAGTACATGTAACGTGAAGACAATTCCAATACACAGGTCGTCGGAGAACATTCATACAGGGACAACGTAAACAAGTCAAGCGGATATCGAGGCAATGGCAGTTCCGGGGGGAAGGGCACAGCTTCCCCCCTCCTTGAAGATCCACTGTGCCAGCTACCGCCCTGATACTACATGGTGACGTGGTCCATATGTCCTGGGGTGATTCCATTATTACTGGTAGAAACCCGGCGACCCATGGAACTCGATAGCGCTCAATGTCATGATTCTGTTTGTTTTACAGATTGGTGATTTGAGTCTAAATTAAAGCAAAACTTCCAAGCACCATCTCAGACAGAGATTTAACCACAAGCACATGAACTTGGTGGTCTGCTTATCTATTACCTCCAATTTTTTTTCATCAGGTTGTGCCTCTGTGTGTTTATTCAAATTAATCTGGGCTATGTCCCACTTAGGGGTATAAACTGAAGACTTAAATCTCCCTTTGACTATGTGACAAACACATTAAATAATTTCCATGTAGTTGTGCATGGAGTGACAAGTGTAAAAATACCATATTTTTCTCCCCATTTATACTGGATTCAGTGTTTCATCTGACAAACAAGATGTCTTTGCCTGGAAATGCAAACAAGGGAGAAAGTTGACAGGTGCTCAGGAAGGAAATGTTTGTAAAACTATTTTTGCTGACATCACTGCACGCAACGACATACCAAGGGAGGGGGGGGGAAGAAGCAATCTGTCCCCCAGAGGACAAGTGTGTCATCACTGACATTGGTTGGTGTTGTCTGGGTAAGGTGATGATTAAAAGCACAATGACTCTGGGGTGCCCAGGTGTCAGTCAGTTAAGCATCTGTCTTTGGCTCAGGTCCTGATCCCAGGATCCTGGGGTTGAGCCAAAGGCCCTGGAGTTGAGCCCTGTATCAAGTCCCCTGTCAGACTCCTTGCTCAGCAGGGGTATCGCTTTCTCCCTCTCTCTCTGCCCCTTCCCCCCACTTGTGCTCTCTCTCTCACTCACTCTCTCTCTCTCTCAAGTAAACTTAAAAAATCTTAAAAAAAAAAAAAAAAAACACAATGACTCTTAGATGGTCTTATTACTGCTTCAGATTCTTTACAGACAATGTGTCCTCTTGTTACCTATACCCAAGATGGATCATTCTCTCCATTTAATTTTAAAAGATTATATATAGTATCCGAACCTACTGAAGGATAGTCAGTTTCCTGTTTTTGTCATACTTATATCTTATTGCATCAAATTATAATGAAGTCATTAAAGGCACAGTAGATTCAGATAAAACTATTGGGAAGTTATTAAACAATTTGGCCTTTCCAAGTTACTGGGAAGTTTATCCAACCTAACAAACATAAATGTAAGCTGTTGCTTTGTTGAATAATTAAGCCTTATAGCCAAAGCAGTGGAGATGTACAAAAATCATTTTCCTTGATACCTTTGGTATGCATTCATTTATTCATTCAACGAATTGTTATAGAGTACATGCTATAGGTACCAGAGGCGCTGCGCTACAGATGGAGGACATGAAGACGGGTGAGACGCCATCTTGCCCTCATGGAGCTTAGAGTCATGTTCAGCAGACTCTCAAACAGATTTTTGTTAAGTGTGAGGGGTGTAGAGATAGAGATAGGGCCCTACAGGAACACTAGGAAGGAATATAGCCCCCAAACTGGTGGCCAAGGAAGGCGCCTCATAAAAGGTGGTACCTGAATTGCTTGCTGAATAAGAGATACAGTAAAGAAATGAGCTGAGCTACCAGACTTCCTGTGAGTTTCACCTACACTGAGATTGGTAATTACCAGGGGTAGAGGTGGGGGTGGGAGAAATAGGTGAACGGGTTGTGTTTTCTTTTTTTAGTTTAAATACATTGAACCTCTAAAAAAACAAAACAAAACAAAAACGAACAGAAAAAGAAAGACATATAGCTCAAAAATGTATTTGGTGAAGTAAATGATGGTTTCTCTGTATAATGGGATACTATGAAGCCATTAAAAATCATGGTGTAGAAGAACATTTACTATTATGGAAAGATTTCTACTATACATTAAGTAATTATAAAATAAGCTATAAAACTTTCTATGTAACTTGTAGCAAAGCATGTTTATAATCGAAATATATCTGAAGAGAATTTATGTGGCAATACAAAGGTCAAAGAACAACCAAGACAATCTTGATGAAGAATAAAATTGGAAGATTTACTCTACCCAAAATCAAGGTTGACTGTACAGCTACAGGAAATAAAACAGCATAGCATTAGAGCATAAGTGTTTTTCTTTTAAAAAGAGACAGGATGTAAGGGATCACACGCTTTTTCTGGAAGTGACCAGAGAGTAAATACTTTAGGTTTTGCAAGTAGAAAATAAATAAATAAATACATAGATTTACTATTTTATAAAGTTTAACAATAATGTCACATGATGTCTTATTACAAAGTAGTGTCTTACTATCTTCTTCCTAGAATGGGCAGTAATTATGTACTTCATCTTGTCATCTACTTTGCCAGCCTCACTAACAAAATGTGCACTCTTTAGGACCAAAAAAAATTTATAGAAGGGAACATGTTTATAACGTGCCGTAAAAGTCATGAAAGGTAACAAAGAACATATTCACATTTCATATATAGTGAGACAGAGAGAGCTAATGAAAGCAGAAGGATGGCCAAGGAAGCAGCTGCGTGTTAAAGAGGAACCAAAATGAGAAGGTAAGGGTCGGGGGGGGGGGTAAGGAAAGGAGGAAGGGGTGGGAGGAGGGAGAGAAGGAAGAAGAAGAGGAAGGGGAAGAGAGGGAGGAGGGGTGAAGGCAAAAGAGGAGGAGGGTGGGAAGGGGGAGGGAGAGGAGGGGAAAGAAAGGAGGAGGGGGGTGGGGGGGAGAGGAGGGAAGGAGATAGAGGGAAGGAGATGGAGGGGAGGAGAAGGTGGAGGGAGAGGAGAAAGGGTAGGAGAAGGGAGAAGAGGGAGAGGAGGAGGAAGGGGGAAGTAAAGCTGTAGAGAAGCAACCAGGGAAACCACACTACAAAGGTCAGTGTTCTTTACAGGAGAAGCACGTTCTATGAGGTGGGCCATGTCCATTGTCGTCAGAGATTCGCCCTGGAACCACAGGCCAACACATTGTTCTCTAAGCAAATGATTTCAGCTTACAATGGATGCAGCTACCTCGGGTGACCAGTCTCAGGAACACTCCTTACTTGGCCTTTTCCTCTTTAGTCTTATGGTGTGCCGTATCCAACCATGCAAACTCTGAGCCAGACATTCGTACCGCAGCGACAAGTCCTCCTCTCTCACATCATCTATTCTTAAAGTGGTGTTCTGACAAGTCAGCTCATTGCTAGAACTAAAAAAGCGACATGTTACTTTCAGCGCTTACTGAGCCGTTGGAAATTGTGTGGGAGGAAAAGGGGATGTGTCAGCCTCAATATAAAAAAAAAATACCTTTGATTTTGCTCCTGTTCCTCTTGAATTCTTGCTTCACCAAAGTTCTGAACTGTGGTTCTGTTCACCTTCCATCGGACGCCAGCCATGAACCGAGAGCCTTTCCCAAAGCAAGCAGAGCAGAGTATGTTTGCTGGTTTTCCTGGATGAGAAGCGAAGAAATTCACCAATAAAAATCAGTTCTGCCAGTAGTATTGCATTCAATGTGAAAAAAGTCATTGAATACTTGGGTTGTGCCCGGAACTGATTCCATTCCCCTTCCTTATCATTAACACCCTCCTCCCTACCTCAAACCCTCGCCTTGCCTCCACCCCCTTCATTCACAGTTGGGAGGAAGCTCAGCTCCCTCTCTCCCCTCACCTGCTGCATAAACTCAGCAGGTAAATAACTCTAGCTTCATCAATCCCACTTTATAAGGAGGGGCTTCTTTTTACTCTAAATTGGAATTTCTTTGTAACTTCCTTCTTCCACATCTTTCTCCCTCTACCGAATTCTCTTCATCTCTCTGGAAGCCCCTTTGTTGGTAAAACTGTGTTTTGCTGGACCCAGCTACAATCTCAGCACTGAATCCTTCAAGGGAACTCTCCTTTATTACTCCTCCTTTTACTGGATGCTTCCTCTGCCCTGAGCTGAAAGCATGAGGGCTGCCGCCCACCTGGGGACATGCATTTAGCCATCCCTTCCTGAGCCCTTGGTTCCTGGGTCAAGAAGTGTGCAGATGGATGAGGAATGCAGAGTATCTCAGACGGTGACAATGGCAGACCCAAATGATTAAAATACAAGGTACTCTAGTCTTCTATAGAAAGACTGACAAATGACATGGGAATACAGAGGGAGAAGTCATCCTAGGGAGCAGGACTGCCACGCTGTATAAGAAAATGTTTTCCTTGGACCAGATTGGATGGAGGCTCTGGTGGTGCCCGCCGGCAGGCAAGGAGGATGGCGTTGGGGAATGGTATTTAATTCACTGTTGAGAGACAAGAAGAAGGAACAACATGGACAAAGGCAAGAAAGTATATGGAAATGCTGCCTTCTCAATGTCACAACTATGAGGGGGTCAGGGTGGAGGGGACACAGAGCATATGGGGTTAACAGCTGCAAGTA
Organism: Martes martes; assembly: GCF_963455335.1. Lineage (NCBI taxonomy): Eukaryota > Metazoa > Chordata > Mammalia > Carnivora > Mustelidae > Martes > Martes martes. Next base: position 57,745,369 of record NC_137896.1, read on the forward strand.
AGCCAGGATGCAGTGAGAACCAGTTCATGAAGGGACTTATCTTACGGGCTGTATCTCATTTCTGGTAGGGAACCAGAGAAGGCAGAGATGGGCAGAGTCAGAAAGCCTGGGTTCTTATCCTTCCATCACTGATTATTCACAACCCTGGGCATGTCATTGATCCTACCTGAGCCTAAGTATTCACACGCATAAATTGGGAACGATGTCCACCTCCAGGAGAGAAGTAAGAATGAAGTAAAACAGTGCCTGTGAGAGCATGTACCTGAGTTACAAGTACATCGCAAATGTAAATGGTGGGTATTCCTAATATTTACAAGTACCCAGATGAATATTTCTACACATGACATTTCATTCAATCCCCAAGATCCATCATGTTAACTGCCTGACCCATGCTTGGGAAATTCAGATCAAGAGTCCTATGGAAGGATTCTCCAAGTAACATTTATAGCATTCTTAAAGTTTTCTTACCAATTTCCACTTCTTTTGTTTCATTTTGTGGAGGGGCTATAATTACTGGAAACCAAGAAGAGCTTTCTTCCTCTTAAATCAAAGATAAAGAGATTACAAATATTAGGGTTAAAACAAATGTGAGTCCAACACATTAAATAAATTGCATAACTTGGCAATTGCTAGAAAACCACAATTCTACAGAACAAGCACAGCACTACAGGAAAGAAGATTTCCAAAGCTCTGTGAAACACTAGCATATATAAGGTACTTAATAAATGCTTATTGAATGAAAAAAAAAAAAAGCTCTATGACAACGATAAACACGTAAGTCCACACTTCCTGTCATAGATTTGCACCACTGTGGAAATTCTAATTGCTGTGGCACTGATGCCTAGGGACAGTGAAGGGGGTCTTCTGGAGCACTGCTGCATTCCTACACCCCTGGATTCTCATTTATTTCAGGATAGTGTGAAGCTAAGGAAACCCTGAAATCTCCTCATAGATTTGAGAGCCTTGGTGGTGAGGTATTTTTATAGACTTTAACATTTGAAAAACACTTTTAAGAATCAAATTATCTACTTGAGGTCATTGATAACATAGAAAATACTGCAAACCAGGATTGTGTGAAAGGCGAAATGGAATGGTGTCACTTACGTCAAGGGGGTTTGAAATGGAGCCAGGAGACCATTAAGGAGATGGGTCCCATGACCTCACTGGTGGAACCATGAACTTTTGAACTAGTGAGACTACAAATATTTCTTTTTTTTTTTTCTTAAAGATTTTATTTATTTATTTGACAGACAGAGATCACAAGTAGGCAGAGAGAGAGGAAGGGAAGCAGGCTCCCCGCTGAACAGAGAGCCCGATGCGGGGCTTGATCCCAGGACCCTGGGATCATGACCCAAGCCGAAGGCAGAGGCTTTAACCCACTGAGCCACCCGGGCGCCCCGAGACTACAAATATTTCAAGACTGAGCCCAAATATCTACAACTTGGTACAATAAGAGACTTGCTTTTGATAGCCTTAGTCATCAATTGTATTAAGTGAAGGTTAGCTTTCTACTGCCAATATTCATCAGAATTCTTTGTAAACAACGTCTACACACATTCCCTCTGTGCTTTAAAATCACCTGACTTCTGCTCTCTAGTGGGACACTAGTTGGGTTGCTACTCAAATCTGTGTACCCCAAATTACAATTCTTTGATCCCCAATAAACACTCTTGCTTACTTATTGCCTCCTGATAACTTTGGGTTCACAATTAAAAACCACCCAACAATATCTATCCATCCCCTTACAGAACCTCTCACTAAATTTCTAATCCAGTTAATTACAGTAGAGATTAAATAGATTTTTTTTTTCTATTTACAGAACTTCTCACAACAAATTGGGAGAAGAAAAGTTAATCTTGCTCTGCAAACACTTGTATTGCCATCCCCAAATAAGTTTATTAAGTTAGCATTCAGATCACACCATCTTAGGAAAGTTTAAGTCATATAGGAGAGAACAGATTTGATTTCAGATCAGTAGCATAAACTCCCTCTAAAATTCCTGAAATCTTGAGAGCGCATTTAGAAAAGTTCTTTGCTCTGTTGTTGAGAACGTGCAAGAGGAGATGAAGCCGGAAGACATATCGGGACCATGAAGTATGGTCGCTGTTTTTACTTTTCACGTGGATACGTGGTCAACCTCAGTCCGTAAAGATTACATTGAAAATTCCAGAAATAAACAACTCATAAATTTTAAATTGGTCACTGTTCTGAGTAGCATGATAAAATCTCACAATGCCCTATCCAGGAAGTGAATCGCCCCTTTGTCTAGCAGATCTGTCCTGTATCTACCGCATGTCCATTAGCCACTTAGTAGCTTTCTTAGTTATGAGCAGACTTTCCCGGCATCCCACTCCTTGTGTTCAGGTAACCCCTATTTTACTTAATAGTGTCCCCAAAGCACAAAAGTAATGATGCTGGCAATGCAGAGAAGCCAGAGAAGCCATTAAACACTTCCTCGAAGTAAAAAGGTGAAAGCTCTCGACTTTAATAAGGAAAGAGAAAAACATCATATGCTGAATTTGGTAAGACCTGTAGTAACTTTTATTATGGTATTTTATTGTAATCATTCTATTTTATTATTAGTTATAGTTGCTAATCTCTTACTGTGCCCAGCGTATCAATTAAACCTTATCATAGGTATGTATGGACAGGAAAAAAACATAGTATATACAAGGTCAGTACTATCCCCTATTTCAGGCATCCACTGGGGGTTTTGGAATGTATCCCCTGCAGATAAGGGGGTCTGCAGTCAAGGAAAATCAACAAGAAGGGCACAATTCCACCCACATTATTATTTTTTAAATATTATATATTGTTAAGTTCAGTAGGCTTACCTTTCACGATGAATGATCTGGTTGTTGTGACACTGTAACTGACTCCATTTTCATTGTGCATAAATTTGCATGTATAATCACCTGTGTCCTTGCTAGTTGCGTTGTCAATCAGCACATAGGTCTTGTGTATGTGATACCTTGGTCCGTGAAGAGCTTTACAATTCTGCAAGGAAACATTCCATTCCATGTTCAGCAACTCTTTATTTGCCTTTGTTTTGTGTAATTTTCAGCCATTTCCCCCAAGTGTCCTTTTACCTTAAACCACTCAACAGGTGCTGTCCAGTTGTAGAGGTCAATTGTAGGACAATGTATTTTGGAATTTTTTTCTGATCCTGATGTTGTTGAATAAATCAGATGATCTGGAACACTGCAATCTGGTTGTTTTCTATAGATGGTGACATTTACATACCCAGTCTTGTTGGAGGTAGGACTAAAAATAAGTCAAACGATTTAAAAAGTTACTCAGCATTATGAAATGACTTCATTCAGTTCTAAGCTTTTACTTAATACTGCTTTTTTTTTCTTCTAACAATTGATGTACAGGAATTGTTTTCTTATTTAAGAACATCTATAAAAATTTAGAGTTTTAATGAAACAAGACAAAAGCAGAGCGGGAGATAAACAATAAGAGACTCTTAATCTCAGGAAACAAAGGGAGGGTTACTGGAAGGGAGGGGTGAAGGGGGATGGGGTGCCTGGGTGATGGACATTGGGGAGGGTGTGTGCTGTGGTGAGTGCTGTGAGTTGTGTAAGACTGAGGAGTCACAGACCTGTACTCCTGAAACAAATAATACATTATATGTTAATTTAAAAAATTTAGAGTTTTAAATATTTTTTGTGTTGCATTTGAAATAAAACATATTTCTTATATTAGCCCCGAAATGACTCCCTCGCCATTTCTTTATACACTAGATCTGCTGTCATGCCAAGAACAGGATTTTATAAAGATAATTGGTATTTAATGATGTTAACATTACATCATTTTCTTCTCATAAAGATGTTTTGAAGTAGGTTATGTTATCGTATGTATTTTACAGATAAGGAAAGAGAAGGACAGAGAAATCACTTGCTGACATCACACAGCCAACTAGTGACAAGACAGGAATTTGAAACTAAGACTGGTCTGACCTCCAAAGCTAGATGCCTAACTAATCACAACCCACATTTTGATGTAGTTCATCTGACATATTGTATGTACCAAATACAGGCACAAGATCGGAACATTTAACAATATATATGTAAATAATTTGCAGGCACACAATCTTACACAACCCTCTTAGGCTTACCCCTCAGGTTTAAGGCACTCGTAACAGCCCTTTTGTTCCCACGATAGGCCTCCTTGATGCCCAACATCTAGATTACTGGGTCTTTTTGCTGGTTTGTTCCTACTTCCAGCCAAAGTGAGTGACTGCTCTCAGTTTTCTTAGTGACTACAAAAGCTAGGTCTTTTCCTAAATGGACGACAAATGCTTACAATTCTATCTTTAAATTGTTCATAATCACCCAAAACCCAAACAGATGGTGTTCCTAGAAGTACCCTTCTATTCAAACCACTTTATAAATTCAGCTGTCCCACAAAAGTCTAGAAAGGAAAGGAAAGGAAGGATAGCTCACACCATCAACTAGCAAAGAAAAGGGAACAAGCTGAAGATTATGGTGACTGCCTTGTTAATACCTTCTGATAATACAAGTATAAATTCCAGAATCATTGACTTTGGCAGGGAGAAACTTAAGCCGTTCCCCGGCAGCCAACACATGATTTCTTTTCTGGGTGGTTATACTTCTGTTGGTTTTCAGGTAATACCAATCCACAGGGTATCGAGACTTTCCTTGCCTAGGACATCTCACAATTAAAGCCTCATTTTCCAGGCCCCAGGATGATTTGCCTGCAGATAGAAAAATCAAACAAACAGAACATAAATAGGATCCTGAAATGACCAAATAACAATATTATATTCTTATATTGTAGCCTTCTGGGATTAAATATAGAAATGGACCATTTTCTGTGACACTTTCACCGTGAAAGAATAGTAAATGATGAGTATCTTCTATGAAATGCTCTAATGCATACCACAGATTAGTGAATTAACTTGCAGCCAATCCTCCTACACTGCTCCAGTGACAAAGCAGCCACATGTCTCTCTGTGAAGTATACTGTGGGACAACAAATGCTTACAGCACCTCCTACATGTGGGCTGCAAGATAAATTTTGATGTATTTAAATATGTAAAACTAAAATTATGATATACTTGTTGTGAAGAATTTGTCCTGATATATTACTGATAAAGAATGACTGCGAAGCATAAATGAATTTTCCAGAAACAACCAGAAGCAAGCAGTTTAAAACAGGGCAAATGATGGGGCGCCTGGGTGGCTTAGTCAGTTCCATTAAGCCTCCTCCTCCAGCTCAGGTCATGCTCTCAGTGTCCTGGGATCGAGCCCTGCATCAGGCTCCCTGCTCAGCAAAGAGTCTGCTTCTCCCTCTCCCTCTGCCATTCCCCATGGCTCGTGCTGTCTCTCTTACTCTCTCAAATAAATAAATAAAATGTTTAAAAAAAAAAAAGGTCAAATGTTTTTGGAATTACTTAATTTTAAAATTTTATAATCATGCCATCTCTCTCAAATAAATAAATAAAACCTTTAAGAAAAAAACAAAGCAAACATCTTTGGAATTACTTAATTTAAAAATTTTACAATTTCAGTTGAAAAACAGTACTTACTAAACTTAGCTGCTGTGAAATGTACAAGAATTGTTAGAAGTGCCAAGACCCAAAGTCTCATTCTCAGCTTATCAATCCGGAGCAAGTGATGGTAACTGATTGTTGAGATTATTCAACGTGAATCCGTGACATACGATGGTGAAGGTCTCCCCTAGGAGGTTGAAAGTACCCCCTTGAGATTTACAGCAGGATAGAGTTTCAATGTCTCTACTGAAACATACATCATACAAAGTCATAAGCAAAATACTTACTGTCATGATTTTTACTTGTTCAATCCCCCCCAGGAGAATTAACCAATCAACAGGTATTTATTAGGTATGAATATATTTAACAGCAGGATTTCAGACATGAAACATTGCATTTATTCCTACTGAAACTTTGGACCCCATAGGCTTTACAATAGTTGTACTGTTTCATAGTATGATGACAATGTACTAGAAGAAGCTGAATCAGGAGGAAAGAAAACTAGTTTCTATTTTTGAAACAAATTAAAACTATAAACATTCAACAGACCCTAGAAAACACAATGTTCTAAATGCCAAGGTAAAAACCACAGCTATCCACACAGACGGGGGGGTTGTGTGCACACACGTGTGACCCACATGCAGGTGTACGTGCAAATAGTCATCACAAAGCAACTAAAACTATAGGCAAGGGACAGGTCAAGCATTAATTAATTGCCTTAGACAGGATGCCAAACCCTCAAAAATGTGTCCCCACCTCAACTTGTCTCCAAAATCACCAGTTTTTCTAAGAATAGTCGGAGGTCTGTGAAAAATATTTACATGCTTTTCTTTTTCCTTTCACCAAGAGAATCATTTAACTAGATTTTTTTTTTTCTTAAAAAGTCAGGGAAGGGATTGAACGAATACAGAAACTAGTTAATAGAACGATAGACACAGCAACCCTAAATAGACTTCAAGAAAGCACATTTCCTCTAAACATCATCTGCTGGTACTTTTCTTATTATGTGTATGGAAAAGTTTTTAGTATAAGCTTTAGATAAGTAAGTGATGCTTACCCAACCTGAAGGATGGAAGGGAGCAAACTCCAAGTCGATGGCTGAGCTAAGAAGGGTTTCCGGCTCTTGTGACTCCTGCCCTGAAGTCTCCTCAGGTGCACACACTCTCTCTTTTATTTTGAAGGGGAGACACTCGAAGACATCCTGGAATTCATTACTCCACCCACACTGAAATTTGATTTTTAGTCACAGTTCATGACTGGTTCAAAAATAGGGGTGCGTCATGTACCAAGAATTCTTGACCTTGGTACATAAATACTTAAACATAAGGACAACACTGAATAATCCCTCTAGGTGAAGTCATCAAACCACCTCCTCTTATTTTAGCATCGGTTTCTTAAGCTAAATAATGCTCGCTGTTTATTGCCCTGATATTATTACTCATTTGGTTCTCAGTGATCTTTTTTAAAATATTTTATTTATTTATTTGAGACAGGCAGAGAGAGATCACAAGTAGGCAGAGAGGCAGGCAGAGAGAGAGGAGGAAGCAGGCTCCCTGCTGAGCAGAGAGCCCCATGCAGGGCTCGATCCCAGGACCCTGAGACCATGACCTGAGCCGAAGGCAGAGGCTTAACCCACCGAGCCACCCAGGTGCCCCAGGTTCTCAGTGATCTTGAAGTCCTGGGGCCTTGAATCTGCCTTTCTAGATATCCTTTGACACTTCATTGGGCAAATTCTAGCTCAGCATGCTCATCTAGTTTGGGCTGGATAAACTACAAAGAGTTCCAAAAATGAATGAGGAGTAAGCCAGACTTTACGGAGGTTTGTAAGTGCTCTTCTTATGGTCCAGAATGTGACACAGTCTCTCCAAAACCAGATTCCCCCAGCATCTCAACTCCTCAGATAGAAGTCCCTGTAGGGACTCAGATCAGTTTTGCTGGAAAAGGACAGTTTTTCTAAGGAGTTCAGGAGCATAGAGGGAAACTATGAGTAAGAAGGCGACCTCAAGGGGACTGATAGGAAGATCATAAACTTCAACTCCTGGATCCCAGGATGTTAATAACGAATGTTAATTGCGAAATTAGATTTGAGCTATACATAGCTATAATGACTCTATCATGAGTAAATTCAATTCACTTTTAAAACTTAACACATCTCCAAAGAATTCAGGGACTAATTGCAGACTGGCGCAATAATATAATGATAATAGTTAAGCTTTCTCTAGAACTCACTCTATGCCAAGATGCAGTTCCTAGTGACTTACATGTGTTAACTCCTTCATTGCCACAACACCCATGGAGGCAGAGATTCTTGTTATAATACCCATTTTACAGATAAGGACAGGGAGGCCCAGAAAAGTTAAACAATTTGGCCAAGGCACATACTGCTAAGAGACAGAACCCAAGCAGGCTGGCTCAAAAGGCTAGGTGTCCAATCATGAAGTCACACTGCCACTGCATGACCAGTGGTAGAGAGGTAGAGAGAGGAGGTTCCTGCTAACAAAGGATTCTTCTAATAGGTTTTTCACTCCCCCCACTGTGGCAGGCAGTGTTCTTGAGCAGGTATGCCCATCTGCTTGGGGATTCAGTCATAGTTTAGACATCAGTCATGTGCTCTGGGAGGAAGAAATACAGAATTCTGTCACAGCTAGATTTACCATGAGATGTTCGGTGTCAATTCGAGGAACCAGGTCTGCTTATCTCTAGTCTCGAGTTAGTTGTCCAAGCTCTTATTATCAAGAGCGTATGAGTTTCACATTGAGACCACAGAATTAGGAGCAAGTGAGCTAGAAACAATGCCCAGGGCATGGTTAAACTCTGGATAACATTATGTTAAATAAAATAAGATGAACCTGAATGTTCTTATACTTGAATATGAACTTTTATTTTACACACTAAACTATCTTTCAAAAGGTTTGATTAAATGTAGGCATTTCTGGGGCCCCTGGGTGGCTCAGTGGGTTGGGCCTCTACCTTCGGCTCAGGTCATGGTCTCAGGGTTCTGGGATCAAGCCTCGCTTCTGGCTCTCTGCTCAGCAGGGAGCCTGTTCCCCACCCCCCACCCTCTCCTTGCTGCTCTGCCTACTTGTGATCTCTCTCTCTGTGTCAAATAAATAAAATAAAATTTTAAAAAATGTAGGCATTTCTTCATAAGACTAGACCATGTTTCCATGGGTTTCCTAGTAAGATTTCTCAGTTAAAAATCAGATTTCAATTAGAATGTTAACATGATCCTGAAACCTGGCAGAAGCATTTCATAAAATCTAATGATTACAGTAAGATAATCCAATAATCCATTCAGCAATTAAGTCCTTTCACTCAAAGAACTAAAGTACTTATCATCAATACCACTCAACTTTTACAGATTAAAATAAAACCCATAGAGGAGACTGGTTAAATCATCAGACCAAGCTCATCCACTTGTGGCTAGGGTTGAAACCAAACTTGCTGAACCTCAAAGCCAAGGTTTTTTTTTTTTTTTTCTCTTGAATACCAACTAAAAAGGAGAGAAAGAAAAAAAAAAAAAGCAGAGCAGTCAAGATTGCTTTCTTATAATTGTGGGCTGGGTTATTAAACAAAATAAGCTAGTCTAATTTCCCAAAAGCTTCTTTTTATAAATAACTAAACCACTTTGGTTTCTCACTACTGTGACACCATCCAATATAAACGTATAATGGTTCATAATAACTGAGACAAAATGTGAAAGGCAAGGGCCTCTAGCTAATAAATACAACAGTGGTTTTGAGCACTCGTGAAATTTCTTGAGTTAAGCAGAAAGCTTTCAATGTCTGCTTATTTCTCTAGCAGACACCCTCTTTTAAGGATTTCTCAGATCTACTCTTCATTTTAAAAATTAACCTAACCTAATTTGGCTATAACTTTGTTCTGATTTTTGAGTTTAGCCATAATTTCCTTCTGATTTTAGGTGAGAGTTTTGAAATCTGGCATGTCCCTATTTAGAATCTAATTTACTAACACTTCTGCCAAAAAATAAACAAAATCCAAAAGCTGTGATTTTCAGAGTAACAGCAAGCAACTTGCATTTGGACTGTGGCATTCAAGTATTTCATAACTAATAAGGTATCATGCAAGACTTCTCCATTTATCTTGCCTGATATCATTACTAAATCAAGATGTACTCTCATAGTCCAGAGCTGGCCATGTATGGCCTGGTCTTACTGTAAGCCATGTCAAAAGCAAGGACATTTTTGTCATGTTGCTCATATAGGAATCCAAGTGGGTCAGGTTCTCAGTAATTCTCACAAGAATAAGCAAAAGGGAAATCTTTTCCCCATTTCATTAGAGAGCATATTGAACATCACTTTTCTCCCATTTCTCCTGATGGGGTATTTGTAGAGCCTGCAATGTATGGGGGGCAGATCCGTGTGGTGGTAAGTGATCATAGGAGAAGGCTCTAGGGACAGCACCACCCACTGTGTTCCTTGGGAAGAGTGCTTATCTTTTGATTCTTTGCCACACTTCAAACTCTTGGAGCTCTTGACGCTCCTTCCCTGCCTCATCCCTATGAAAAGCAACTTCTCTTACAGTCTTCTTCAATCTCAGGGGGGGCAACTCCATTCCTCAAGTTGCTCAAGACAAAATTCACCATCTGTCATTGGCTCTTCTTTTCCTCACACATCTGACCTGCAATCCACCAGGACATCCTATAGGTTTCACCTTCAAACACATCCTATTTGCAAACACTTCCGCCTACCTCCACCACCATCTTCCTCTCCCTAGCCACCATCATCTCTCACCTCGAATGCAACAGTAGCTTATAATAGTTATCTGTGCTTCCACCAGTCCCCTCTTCAGACTGTTCCTAATAAAGAGGCTCCAGAAATCCTATTAAAACCTGCCAGATCACATAGGCCTCCAATGTCTTCCCACGTCACCCAGAGGAAAAGCCAACCCCCTTACAGCAGCTCTGAGGGCCCATGTAATCTGAGGCTACCCATCACTCTTCTGACTCTTCCTTTCCAACCCTGAACACACAAGGGCAGTTTCTACTGTACACTTGCTCTTCCTTCTGTCTGGACAGTTTCTTCCAGTTACCCAATAGGTTAACTCTCTCACCTCCAAGAAGTCAGGGCTCCTGTAGTACCTTCTCAAAAAGACTTACCCTGACTATGTAATTTTCTTTCTCTCTTTCTTTTTCTTCTTTCCCTTCTTTCCCTTCCTTCTTCCCTCCCTTTCTCTTTCTTTCCTTCTTTTGCTTCTGAAGAGTAACTTTTTTCTTATTGAGCTTAAATTCACATAACATAAAATTAATCAGTTGAAAAAAAATTAATCAGTTGAAAGTGACAATTTAGTATCATTTAGTATACTCACAATACTTTGAATCTACCACCTCTTTCTAGTTTCCAGACATTTTCATCACTCCAAATAAAATCCCATTCCCAATAGTAATTACTCCCCCTTCCTTTCATTCCCCAGCCCCTAGCAACCACCAGTCTGCTTTCTGCCTCTATGGATCTGCCTCTTCTGAATATTTCATATATATGGAATCATCCAATAAGTACCTTTATGTCTGGCCCCTTTCATTTAGCACAGTATATTCAAGGTTCCTCTGTGTTGAAGAATGTATCAGTAGTTCATTCCTTTAGTGGTTGAATAATACCCATCCTATGAATATACCACAATTTCTTTACCCATCCATTCATTCATGGACATTTGGGCTGCTTCTACCTTCAACTATTGTGAATACCACAGTCATGGACACTGGTGTCAAAGCATTCATTTGAGTATCTGATCAACTGAATTTAAATGGCAATGTTTCCTCCCTATTTTCTTACCCAGCTCTGGCTTTTTACTGGGGCACCCATCATCTTTTCTACTTATGAATTGTATTTCTTGTTTGTATTCTGTTTTCCACCATTAGATTACAAGCTCCAGAAGAGGAGGTAATTTTAGTGTTTTGCCTATGGATATAGCTCATGTGCCCAGCAGAGGGCCCAGGACAAAGCAGATGCTTGGAAATGTTTGTTGAACGAACTGGTACGACCAACTAGGGGTTGAAATGTTTGGTTTGGAAAGGAAAGGTCTGTATCAAACCTGAGCAGGAGCAGTGTACTTTGGGCTATGCTTTTCCATCTCTTCCTTGAAACTCTGGCTTTTCTGTTCCCTCTTATGGTAAGGTGAGTCCTCAGTCAGTCTTGGAATGTCCCATGGGAACTCCTGAGGCTAAGAAGAGGGTGTTGTGCAAACCAGAAGGAACTCTGTGGACTGAGGACAGAGAGGAGGGAGAAACAGAGTTGCTGGCCATATGAAAACCAGCCAGCATTCTTAAGTATTTACATATGTGCAATGACTAAATTATAACCAATAACCGCTCAAGACTAATTCCATATGATCATTTTATAACCTGCAGCCCATATGTGTCATTCTTCATTTACTTCATGTATATTTTCCTTTCTCTTGGGCTCAGTCTGGCCTTTATTTTTCCAACATTAGAATCAGCATCTATAATTTCTATGAGAATTCTAAAATGTACCTGGGAGTTCAAGTGCATAGAATAACCAAAAGATAGTTCAAAAATAAGAACAAAGTTGGAGGACTTACATAACACAATTTTAAGATTGAATATAAAGCTAGAATGATGGAAACAGTGTGGTATTGGCATAAAGATGGACATAGAGATCAAAGGACCATAAAAGAAAGAGTCCAGAAATAGACTCAAACACACAGAAAATTGATTTTTGATAAAAGCATCAACATAAGCCTATGGGGAAAGCATAGTTTTCAACAAATGATGATAGAAAAACAGGCTATCTTTATGGATAAAAGACATATCTTTAGTTCAAATTATACATAGAAATAAAAATCAAAATGGATCTTATAAAAAATTACATAGTGAAAAATCTCCGTACTTTTCCTATTGGACAAGGACAAATATTTCTCAGACTAGATACAAAAATCAGTAATCATGAAAGAAAACTAAATAACTTAGACTGTACCAAAATGAAGAACTTCTGTTCTTCATAGGACATCGTTAAAATTTGAATAGGCCAATCTGCAGGCAGACAAAATTCAATTTATACATCTGATGGAAGACCTGTATCTATAATTTATAAATGGCTCATACAAATCAATATGAAGAAGACAAAACAGCCTGATTTAAAAAAAAATCAGAAAGACTCAAACTGTGATTTCACAAAATATACTGATGGCTAGCAAACACACAAAAAAGGTGCTTAAAATTGCTAGTCTTTAGAGAAATGTAAATAGTCTGATGAGACTCTATTGATGGGATTGAGATTCTATTTGATGAGATTCTATTTGATGGCCTCACAAAGACTGACAATCCCAAATGTTGACAAAAGGCTGTGGTGTTACTAGAACCCTTATACAACCCTGGTGGGAGTATAAAATCATAAATGACTTTGGAACACAGTTTGGAAGCTTCTGGTAACTGCTAGAAATTCTTCTCTAAGGATTTACTCAAAGAAAGTCAAAACTCATGACCACAAAAAGACTCACACCCAAATGTTCACAGAATCTTGATGGCCAATAACTCGTGAATGGATCAACAATTTTCCCCTCATGATGGAATGCTGTTCAGCAATTAAAAAACAAAAGGAAGAACACAATACAGATGGATTTCAGAAACCCTGGGCTGTGTGGAAAAAGCCAGGTGTAAAAGAGCACACACTGTATGATTCCATTCTATATTGTTTATTCTATAATTCTAACATTCTATAATGTTTATAAACTGCAAAGGTAATGGGAGGGGATTGTGGGAGTCAATTAACTGTAAAGGAGAGTAAGAGAATTTGGTGGGATGATACCTGAATTTGAGATGATGGTTTCATACAGTATACATTCGTCACAGCTGACTGAACTTTACACTTAAAATGTGCATATTTTATTGTATGTACATCTCAAGGAGTTGATAAATGAAACCAAAAGTTAAGGAACATCTGCTCTGCAACCTCACAATTCCACTTTAAGTATTTACCCAAGAGAATTAAAAGCACATGTCCACGAAACACTTACAAAAGGATGTTTATGAATGCCGTACACATATACTAGAAACAGAAAACAATTCAAACATCTATCAGCAAAATGGATTAAGAAAAGGCATTAAAAAAAGGAACTACTGATATAATACTATGATGAATCTTGAAAAGATCACATCCAGTAAGTTTGAGTTTGTTGCAAAATAAAAAACAAAAAAGCACTGCCCACCCCCCCAAAATTATGCCAAAATATGGAAAAGTACATATTACATGTCTATGAAGCTCAATGACAGGCTAATTAACTTTTGCTGGGAATCAGAAAGCATGTGTTTGAAACTGGGAATTTGGTGGGAAAAGTGTGGGTAGGAACTTTCTGGGAAGAAGTATTTTCCACGGTGTTTGGGATGGTGATTACATGAGTGAATGCAATCATTAAATCTCATTCAACATTTAAGATCTATGGTTTCAACTGAGTGTTATTTATTCCCAGTAAAGCAGTAAAATAAAATAAAGTCTTATTTTCCCACATATATAATAGGAGCAACACTGTACTGCAGTCAAGAGACCTAAGTTCGTTTCTGGGACACCATGAGAAATCTTCACGGGAGGTCTTGCCAGTGTTTTGTCACCAAACTTCCCCAAATAAATGATCTGTAGAGAGTACTGTTAATTTTGAGGGGGGGCGGAGAGTCAGGGTGGGGAATGATTCCAGGAATAAGCTGTCCAGAACAAATTCTGTGGTCTGTCCTTTTCCCAAAAAACTTTTTAGGTAAATTTCCTCTCCGAATTCATCTCAATTTTTCTATCCAAGATTACGAGCAACCAGCTAAGCTTATTGGTCATTTCTCAGATGAGAGCGAAGGCGATGCCTGAAATCTCTGACAGAAGCAACGTCACGTGGGTGCTGACCAGTGACAAGGACACCAGCCACTGCAAAGGAGCTGGGCTTAACCCTGTGTTTTCTGGATTATGGAGGAAAGGGGTGCCAGGGAAGTACAGTGGAGGGTACTGTGGGGGGGAAGGGGCTGATGTAGGGGTTACAGACTCATCAGTAAGGAATTATTTCAGTGTTTTAATAATTAGCATGGTCCTGCCTACCAACTCAGCCTCAACAGGACTTAGAAACACAAAATGCTGAACCCACACGCCCCCTGCCCCTGTGAGGGCCTCTGTTAGATGTCCATCGCTGCTTCAGATACGGGGGTCCAGCAGTGCACCACACAGAACAAAGACAGGTGAAAATACCCACCCATGTGGAATTTACCTCCTGGAAGAGAAGAAAGATCATAAACAATAGAAAGAAGTAAAAGATATTTATAACCAGGGGCACCTGGGTGGCTCAGTGGGTTAAGCCTCTGCCTTCAGCTCAGGTCATGATCTCAGGGTCCTGGGATCGAGCCCCACATCGGGCTCTCTGTGCTGCAGGGAGCCTGCTTCCCCCTCTCTCTCCACCTGCCTCTCTGCCTACTGTGATCTCTCTCTGTCAAGTAAATAAATAAAATCTTAAAAAAAAAAGATATTTATAACCAATGTTAGATGGTGTTACAATTAGAAAAAGAAAGCAGACTAGGGAGGGAAAGAGATGGGGAGAAATGGAATTTTCAGGAGGGGGGCCTGGGAAGGATACACATTTGGATACACAGCTGAAGGAGGGCCCAGGCAGAAGGGGCAGGCAGTGTGGACGGCCTGGAGCAGAGCAGGCCTGGTAGGTCGGAGGAGCCTCAGGGAACCACGTGCTTGAGTGGAATAAGAAATGGCCAAAAAGTAAGAGGAGGTTGGAGAGGTCTGGCAACCCAAGCCTGTCAAGCTCCATGAGTCATCTGGAGCACTTGGACTCTTACTCGGTGAGAAGAAAACCGTTGGAGGACTTCAAGCCAAGGAATGGCATGGGAGCTGAAAACACCCTTAAGGAGGATGAGGGCTGAAGGAGGAGAACGAATCAGAAGGCTCTGTGGTCCTCCAGGCGAGAGGGAGATGGCAATGTTGGTGGCGAGAGAAGGACTGGAGTTTGGATGTATGTTGACATACTGCGGGCGAGATTTCTTGATGGTTAGGATCTGGGATGTGAGAGAAAGAGAGTGGCAAAGGTGACTCCAAGGTTTGACCCGAGCAACTGGATGAAGGGGTTACTAATCCCTGAGATGGGGAGACTGCAGGTGAAATAGATTTTGGAGTAAGACTGGCTTGGTGGGGGACATAGTCAGCTTGACAAACCTATTAGACATACCACTGAAGATGGCAAGTCAATGGGGTGCTGCTGGAGCAAGTCAATGTCCTTGCTCCTGACCTTCAGCAAACACATTCAGGCTAAGGAAACAAACTTTGGAGATGTCAGTGAACATAGATGAAATTAAGCCCAGGAGACTAAGACTGAAAGAAGACAGGCCATCAGGGCACAACAGTTTTATTTTCACCATAAAATGTCCCTGCAGAAAAGTATTCACCTCTCCCTAAAAGATAAATTTGGATCTCTCTCATAAAATATTGGAGAACTGTTGAGAATTCAGCATAAGTTAAAATAAGTTGTTAACTTAGAATCATTTCTCTGTTTCTTTTTCTCATTTTGTGTGTTTGCTTGGTTGTTTTGTAAATAACTTGATTGACTCTGAACCCACTTTGGGAACACTGCATTACTTATTTCTTTAACTTTCAATTTGTTAACAAATAGGTAAGATCTTAATGGCATTATGCTATTGTCGATGTCACTGATCACCCCCATGTCCTTGCTAAAGCCAGTGTCAGTCATCCACCTTCACCTTCCCTTGAAGGTGTCTCGGTCACAGATGAGAGACTTCTCCTTCATCTTCCTGTAGGACCCCCACTGGCTGTTCCTTCATGCCTCGCCTCTCCCCACCACTTCATGATTTAGTCCTTGGACCTCTTTTCTTCTCCATGGGCACTCATCCCTCATGTGATGTCATCCAGTTTCTGTGGGCTCCCAACCTCCTCAGGCACTTCCCAGGCATTATCTGAAACTGGCCCCCATATGTGGGGGTCAGGGAGAGGCTGAAGAAAGAGGCAGGCCACCCCAGGTAGGCAGGTGGCAGTCTTAATGGGCAAGGGAACTTACTTGTGAGGTAACAGCAAGACAAACAGATCTCCACATTTGCCTGCCAAATCTTAAATATTTGTACAGAGGATTTAACTGGGTTCAGTAGTGTAGACCGTCAGATAGTCTCAACACCACATTGCTCTCTCAAGTGTATGTCCTTGGATCCGCTTCTGGGAGTGGAGAAAGCAAGTGGAATGCACATTCCAAGGATAGGGGAGGGGGGAGGAGCTTCTGACTTCCAGCTTGAGGGGCAACCAACAGTCACATCCTCTCGATGACCTCCCCCAAGAGTCCTGGGTCTAAATGTCACCTGTTCCACCAAAACCTGCTCTTCCAATCTCTTTTAACAGCCTGGTTGATGGTAACTCCATCTTCATAGCTGCATAGATAGGAGTCCCCGGAGGGGTCCTTATGCTTCTTTTTCTCCAACACGTTCTCTCTAATCCATCAGCAAGTCTGACTGACTCTACTTTCTAGGCATATTCAGGGCCCAAACACGCGCCCCCTTGTTATGGCCCTTACTGGTGGTCCAGGCTACCTCTGTCTCTTCCCTGGATGATTGCAATGGCCTCCAAATTCATCTCTTTGGTCTCTCCCTTTCCTCTTATAATCTACTTTCAGAGCAGAAAACATTGTGACCCTGTCAATCACTCTTCTTCTCAAACCTTCCCTTTTATTCAATAAAGACAAAATTCTCTGTAATGAACAAAAAGCCCTCTGTGGTCTGCCACCCTTCACACCTCTCTGATTCAGGTTTTTCCATGCTCTCTACCCTACCGTCATTCCACCCTAGGCACACCTTTCTCCTCCCTCTCCCTTGAATATCCCACACTACCTCTGAGCATTTGCACTGGTGGTTCCTCTATCTTAGATTCCCCTCCACCAGACATCTGTCCAGCTCATTCCCTCACTTTCTCCTTAATGAGGTCTACCCCCCTCCAATTAACCTTGCACTCCCAGTCTCCCTCCTCTGCTCTATTTATTTTCCGTGACTTATATCACCTTCAAACACACAAAGTCCTTGGCTTATGCACCACATATATATATTTTTTTCTGTTTTGTTCCCCTATGTATCCCAGTATAGGTCCTCAATAAATAGCTTTTGAATGAACAAATGAAGACACATTGTTAGGTAAGCGTAAAGATTAATTTCCTCTCTAAATAGATGGTTAGTGAATTGAATCTTTTTGTTTATAAGGATGTCATATTTAAGGATGTTTTCATTATGAAGGTGGAAGGAGAAGTAGAAGGTGGGTGGATCAGCTCTCTGTTTGGCTCAGAGGCCAGAGGCACAAACCATCACTAACAGATTGAAGAAAGGGAGAATTAAAGTGAGAACACACATATATACAAAAGGACAGAGAAAAAAGAAAAGTCAAAAGGATTCATGCTTGAATTCAATCTCTGATTTATTCAAAATATAATAATAGAGGAGATAAAGTCATTCTAAGATCATTTACTTGGTCACCATGATTTATTTTAAAATGTCTTCATTTTATAAAGCTTAACGTTGATCACTTTTTGAAAGCCTTAATTTTTAATTTTATCTTTTGAAAAATAATTTCCTGATGTATTTAAAAGTTGATAATTATGTCAGTAGCAATCTAACAGAGACTTGTTGGGTGTGACATGCTTAAATTTCCCAGAAACAATGCCCCCACTCAAAAATAATCAAAATGAAGGTAAGGCACTTTTGAATATTCCAACCCAGAATCTATAGGAGCCCTGCACAAAGAGAGAGAAAAGATGAAGGAATTCACAACTGAACACTTTGTCTTTACTTCTCTACTTATCATTCCTACAGAGCAGGAAAAACTCTAGGAAACTTGTCCCCCTTGAATGCTGGAGTCAAGAGACGGATTTTTTTTTTTTTTTTGTATTAATAGTTACCACTCAGATGGTGAATTGAAGCCTTCAGTGTATAGAAAGCCAGGCTTCCGGCAGAGAGTGGCTGATGTTTTCTGGCCAACCTAAGACTTGGGGTGAGGAGGACTTTAGAAAGTGCAGGTTGGTCCTGGGAGTGGGCTGAGAGTGTGAGGAGCAGGGAGAGGGACCAACAACCTCAGATCAATTCATGTCATCCCATTCCCTTTCCTCAAGGATAAGCCTCTGTCCTGGGATCCTCAGTGGGGCAAGTAGGGCCAAGAGTGTGGAGGCTCCTGTGTACAGGGGCTCACCCCCAGTCCTTTTAGCACCTTGACCACAGGCTTCTGAGAGGAACACGGAGGGAAGTCTTGATTGCCAGCTTACAGTGAGATCAAACGGGCACCTAACATCCACACTTAACTCACACTGAAGGAAATTGTCAAAAACTGTCCTGGACAGGGTCTTCAGCTGTTGAAATTCCAAGTTATCCATCCACCCAGGGAATAAGTTATAGGGTCTTGTTTAAACTCAGTTACACTGTCGTGGACACCATCTTTATTCTGTTTTTCCATCATAGCACTGTCCCCTTGCACCTGGGGCTCAGCCACACACCAATCCAACAGATCCAACCCAACCCTTTTTGTGCTCATGTTCAGTCTTGCTACAGTGAGCCCAAGCCTTCCCCAGCATTGGCATGGCATAAGAGTTGAATGCACAGAATTCGAATCAGCCAGAGCTGAGGTTCTCCCCCACTTCACAGAATCATCATAAGGACAACAGGATATGGTAGCTGGAGAGCACTTGGCTCAGGCACTGGCCAGAGCAGACCCCCTCAATATATAATTATCATTGCCGCTTCTGCTATGTTATTACAACTGCACTAAAGACAACTATGTCCCACACAGGCTGGAGCCTGGTTTCAATAAAACTCCTAAAAGAAAATAGAGGGGAAAAGCTTCATGGCATTGGTCTTGGCAATGATTTCATGGATAAGACACCAGAAGCAGAGTAAAATAGATAAAAATTGAGAGGAAAAATAGAAGAACTACATCGAACTAAAAACCTCTGCATGGCAAAGGAAATGATCAGCAGAGTGAAATGGCAATCTGTGGAAGGAGGAAAACACTTGCAAGCCACGTGTCTCACGAGGAATTGATTTCCAAAATGTATAAGCAGCTCTTACAATTCAATAGCAAAGAAAGACAAACCCAATTAAAACATAGACTAATGACTTGACTAGACATTTATCCCAAGAAGACATACAGACAGCTAACAGGTACATGAAAAATGTTCAACATCGCTGACCATTCAGGAAGGGTAAACCAAAACCCACAATGACATAGCACCTGCCACCTGCCAGGATGGCTATTATCAAAGAAACAAAAGATAAGCATTGGCAAGCACGTGGAGAAATCGGAACCGTTGTATACTGCTGATGGGAATGCAAAATGGGATAGTTCTTAAGGATAACTTACTGAGGTTCCCAAACAAGTTAAAAATGGAAAATAGAATGAGTGACCCAGCAATCCCACTTCTGGATATTTATTGAGATCTCAAAGGATATTAGCCTTCCCGTGTTCACTGCAACACTCTTCACAATAGCCAGGGTGTGGAAACAGTGTAAGTCCATGGGAGAGACGAAAGGTTAAAGAAAGTGGAGTACACACACACAATAGAATGAAGATATTCAGTCTGAACCTTGAGGACATTACGCTAAGTGAAACAGACCAGTCACAGAAGAACAAATATTGTGCGATTCCATGGATATAAAGTCAAATACATAGAATCAAAGAGTGGAATGGTGGCTTCCTGGAGCTCAGAGGAGGGGGAAAGGTGAGGGTTGGTAACCAACAAGCATAAGGTTTCAGTTAAACAAGATGAATAATTTCTAGAGATCTGCTGTACAATACTATACTTTTAGTTAACAATACCAGATGGCACACTTAAAAATTTATTAAAATGGTAGGTCTCATGTTAAGGATTTTTACCACAATAAAATTAAAAAAAAAAAAAAAAAAACTCTCCTGTTTTAGAATCCAAACAGCCTGGCTGGCTCTTTTCCTTTCTTGTTTCTGGAAACTGGACTTGGTTGCTGTCAGAGTTCTGTTCCAGACCAGAGGGACTTTTCCCTTTACCCTAAATAAGGACCGGTCCTATGACATGCACACACGTGCACACACACGTGCTACACTCACACGGTTTCAACCTCCCCCCTGCTGGGAGACTCTAGCTTTGTGCCTACCCACTGCATGTTTGCACTTGGATCCCAATGTCATCCCAGACTTTGCAGACTCTCTCCTTCGAAGGTGTCCATTTCCGCAGCCACAGAAAACTGGGAAGTGTGGAGGGGTGAGCACAGAAAGACAGACCCTCCCAATCACAGGATGAGTATTTGGAAGGATGCAGACGAAGAGCTCCCTTCCTGGAGAAACAAGTATATGAAAACCAGACACCAGATCCGCTTGAGCTACTGTTCTCCAAGAGTAGAGGCGTCAGTTAGGAAAATACTCTGGGGACCAATCGCCTCATCTAAACAACCCGTTCGAGAACAGAGAGAACCTGATGACTTGCTGGGGATTCTGTAAAGTCCAAACCAGCATCCTGACAGCCGGTCTGCCGGGCACAGACATAAGAGTTTCCAGAGCAGGAAAGGAAAATCATAATGACGATGAGGAGGGCTGACATTACTCAGCATTTACTGTCAGCAAGGTACTGAACGAAACACTCTGCATCCATTTCATGTTCAGAAACCACCCTCGGAGTTTGGGCATTAGTGCTAACATGTTGGTTTTGTGGGTAAAGAACACAAAAATGAAAGCAGTTAGATGAATTGCCTAGAGCTGTGCATCTCATGAGTGTAAGAGCAGGGATTAGATGCAATTCTGCACAACCCCAGAGCTTTCTGTCTCAAATACTCCACACGGAATAGCAAAAATAGGACAGCAATGTTCCTACTGACATCTGGGGGCCAAGAACACACAGACAGTTCAGCCTCAGACACTGGTAAGAGAACCGTTGCAGCCATGGGGAAGCATAGATCCCAGGTCTCTGTTCCTGGAAGAAATTATTAGGAAATGCTGAGGTTCAGTGGGTAAAGCTTTGGGGGTCAGCTCTGCCATATTCGGATCGACACGCTTGGTAGGGCAGCCTTCAGAGAGAAAGAGAATGGAGCCATGAGGCAGAACCTCAGAGCAGGCACCAAGACAAATGTGAACTGAAATCACTTATTCACCCCAGCTGTCCTCCGTGTACCCTCCACTTGTTTTCCATCCTGTTTTCTTCTCCCTGTTGGCTGATTTCCCTCCCAGGCCACGTGCCTCCCCCCTCACCCTTACTGCCCAGAAGCAGTGTGAACTTCCTGAGCTCTTTTCCCCGTCACATGGGGATTTTCAGGGACTCCAGAAAGACTAGCTGGAATACGCAGGCTGTGTCTACACTGCCAGGCCCCCTTGCTTTCCCACCCTCTCCCAGAACTTTCTAACCCCGGAAACCAAAATCCCGTATCACACAAACAAGACTACAAAACACTCCATCAATCACTAACTTGATTTTCCCAACCGGTAATACTATTTTTCCCTAAATGACAACAACAACAGAAATGGAGAGCAACTATTCTTTTTAACCTAAATATCTGCTTTAAAATTTCATTCCCTTTGCGATAAAAGGATTTAGAGAACAACCCGAGGGCACTTACCAGCAGCGAGTCACACTTGAGCTCTTTCTTCCCCTGATTTCTACCAACCGAGCTTAATTCTGAACACCAATTTGTCCAACAGATCTCTGCTAGATATAATAAGCCACTCTTTCTTTAAAAACCTCCTATTTTCTTTATCAGTGAAGACACAGGAACCAGGCTCCTGATAAGCTAAACTCATGAACGGTGCTGGTAACACACACCGATTACTGTTTTCGTCACATTGTCTATTTCAAAGATCTCTGATGATGCCCCCCTCCCGATGTTCACCTTATCTCCCTAGATGGTTGCATTTCACCTTAAGCAGACTTTTCTTCCCTTGTGGGTGACTTTCTCAGCAAAACCTCCCCGACTCCCTGTAGGTGGCAGGTCACTCAGTGCCTCGAGAGTGAGTTGGCAGCTGTAACTTCCTGAAAGCTGCAGGTCCTAAAGCAACTGTGCACGTCCTGCAGCAAGTTTTGTGCCTGCTGGGGCCTCCGTGTGAATGGTTTGAAAGTCTGAATGCGTCTTAGGCATGTAAAGGGGAGCCAGGGTCTGTGGGCAGGGACTTGGCGCGTTCAATCCCAGGCACTCCTCAGAGCCTTATCGGAGGCTCAGAGAGGCTGATGATTCCCTTGCCCAAGGCAACAGACAGGACAAGGAAAGGCAAATTCCTTCATCTCTCTGCGTCTCCTGGGCAAAGGGAATTGTCATCAATATTAAGTGAATAGTCTGTATAACGAATCACCCGTACTAAGGGATACCGATGGCCTTCTGCTCTATCACGTACTCAACCTATTCCGCTCACCACCATTATTCCTGTGCACACACACACACACACACACACTCATGCACACTCCCCCAAAATACCTCTTTTCATGGTTGCTTCAAGAACGCAGTCTCAACAAGGGAGTCAAATGACCTCTTCTCCTTACCTATGGCCACTATACGTAAAAGATGAAGATTGACAGCAGAATCTAATTACACATTACATAATCTTGATATGGAACATGCTTTCACATAAGGTCATCTATCATTTCTTGCTCACTGCTAGAGACCTGGGGAAATTACGCTCAAACGAGAAACCGAACAGTACTCCTTGAGGCACCCAACATGGTATCAGGCACTGTGAAAGGTGTGAGAGTACTAGAAGACTCATTTCAGACCTCAAGGAACTTAAATTTTATGAAGAAAAAATAAAGTGTGTGTGGGTGGAGGGGAATGTAGCATTTTACAAATCTGAAAATTGTGAGTTTAAATTAGAACTTAAATTAAACTTAATTTAATTAATAAATTTAAATTAAATTTGCAACAATATGGATATATTTAAAAAGTAGGGTAGGTTATTGAGAGAACATCAAGTTGTTTTTATTCAAGAGTGGGATTCGAAAAATCTTTCTGGCCTGATTAAGCTGCTGGTCTCCTCTAACTCTAGATCTCTTGATATCTTTTACCATCCTATGAGTGTTGAGACAGCAGTGTTTAGAAACTTGTGCCAACTCTGCTGTGGAGTTTATCTTTCAAAGACTCTCTCAGCATTGGTACTTACATATTCTAATGTTATCAGGATGAGTAATAGCACTTTCAATGTTTCCATCAACAGTGTAAGCAATTTGAAGTTCAGGGAGGCCGATGCCTCTTGAGGTCCTTCAAGTTTATTTGAAGGAACATAGAGGGGCCTCATAGTCATGGGCAGCTTCAGGAAATTTCTCTTTAACCATACCTCTATCTGCCAGGGCACTGAAAGGTGTGGAATTCAGAGATTTCTACTGAGGTGCCCACCCGAAAGGGAAAGACTAGGAGACTATAGGACAGAGGAGACCCCGCCCCCTCCAGGATCTCTCCCCAAGATGGTGCACTCCAAGTATGATTTTCCCTCAAGCCATACCCACTAGAACTGACTGGACTCCTTAGAGGTGACTCTCCTAAGCAAAAACACCCCAGAACCAACAGGAGGTGATGATTCTCTGTGACAGAGCAGAGAAACATCTGTGGTAACTCACCGTTCAGTGACATGAAAGGAGAGATCAAAAGTGGCCGAACTCCTTTATCTGTAAGGAGAACAACAGATTGGCACTGTTGAAAGAGCAGAAATGTGTTGGGGGGGGGGGGTGCGCGCGCACATACACATACACATACACACATGTGTGAAGGAGCTTGTTTGTGTGTTTGCACGTGGGTTTTTGTCCACATGGAGAGGACATCTTAGCTCTGCACCCAAACCAAAATGAGCTCTCAAATGTCAAGAATCTCACCAAATTGCCAAAACCGAGAGGTGAGGTGGTCTTCCTTGCACCTTGGAGAACTAGGAATAATTGGCTCAGACCCACCACCAATTTCACAACCAAATGACAACGCAGGTCCTCCCTATGAGGTCCACTATAGCCTGGGCCCATTATGTCAAGGTCCCCCCTGTCCCCGGCAGCTGTCCCCAGAAGTCCCATCTCTATTCTACTTGGCAGCAGCCTAGAATTCAGACACTTTTCCAGTGTGTACACAAGAAATCCCCTTACACTCAACAGTTCTAAAATGTGGCCCACCGAGCAAAGGTTGGTGCATCACAGCAGATTTCAGGGCCTCCTACATCTGTGGGTGCGCTCTTCTTCATCCCCTCTCACGCCTGCTCATCACCAACCCATCTCTCCCAGAGGGGCTCAGGAGCCTTTCACTTCCTCCCAGTCCCTGTCCTTATATGAGAGCACTCCAAATCCACCAAGGTGCTAGGCAGCTTAAAAGGCTGCACCGCCCCTTTTAGAAAGAAGCTGAAGGTACAGATTGTCAGTTCAGTTCTCTCTGTCACATCTACCTTTGTTTCACCTTTCCATCCTCATGAGCACCCTTTTCCCCCTTCTAGCACCGTCTCACCTCTTACCTGGTTGCTACAACCCATTGAATATGTTGACGGGTAAGCTTGGCTGCTTTATTTTCCCAAGGAGTAGAGAATTACTCAAAAGGTAGGAAAGCCTTGTAAATACAAAATCTGAATAACTTATAAAATAATCTCAGCATCTGTAGAAAAATAACAGAAAACTGTATGAGTGATGTTTTAACTCAGAAAACTCAAATCAAATTGAATATATAAACAGAAACTTTACTTCCTTACCAAACTAGCCTTGTGGGTCTCTACCTCACCCTTCACCCTGAGTCCCTGTTCTCTTCACTGTATTTAAGAGGAAATAAAAATTCAACCTTATGTCATAGTCACACTATACTAAGTTCTTTCAGATCTTTTATGATTGAATATATAGGTAAAATTTTTTTTTGTCTTTAGGACTTGAATTGGCTACTCATGATTTTATTGAAGCCATTACCCTTAATAATTGGCTCCCACTTAAATAATATAATCTACAATGACTTCTATAAAATACATTTAGACTGCTCCACATTTTAACAACATTCATGTGTCCCCTGGCAGACTTGGGCAGTTCAAATAGAAGAATGAGCAATTGCGAAGCTAGAAACTGTGAGGTCCCAAGAAAAAAGCACCTTCAGTATGCATGGGGGCCAGCTTCCAAGATGGCCCCCAGGGATCTCTGCCTCCCTTATGCAGTCCTTGCCCATGCTGTACCAGGCAAGTCTACATGGCCAATAAAATATGGAACAAGTGAACACTTGCCACTTCGAAGATTAGGTAAAGTTTCCGTGTTGAATCACTCACCCCAAGAGAAGCTGTGTAGTGAAGAGCCACATGGAGTGGTGCACATGGAGAGGTAATAAACACGTTAAAAAAAAAAACACCAAAAAACAAAACTCTAAAATTTTAGAGTATTTTATTACGCAGCAGTAGATAACTGCTAGTTGATAAGTTGTCTACAACCATTCGTGGTTCTATCAGTGAGGAGAGAGAAGTCGGGGTCCTTGTTAATATAAAACGACTTGACCTCTAGGGGTTTTGGCATTGTATCTCCCTTACAAAGTATCAAAAATTCAACTTCTATTCCTACTTAATAGTCCTTTTTCTGTGTTGTTAGGACTTCCTGTCTCAGAGGTTGTTCCCCAGTTCTTGAAAGCACTCCTCTGCTAGTCTCATAAGATCAAGTATCTACATGCACAGTCTATGTTTTAGGCAGATCTCTGCCCACTTGTCAAAGGAAACAAATTCATTTTTAAGGATTTATATATTATATATTTATATATATTATATATATATTTGTATATTTATTTGAGAGAGAGTGTGTGTATGAGAGTGGGGGAGGGGCAGAGAAAGAAGGGGAGAGAGAATCTTAAGCAGACTTCACACTGAGCCCCATGCAGGGCTTGATCTCACAACCCTGAGAATAGGACCTGAGCCAAAACCAAGAGTCAGACAACCCAATGCACCACCCAGGTGTCCCACGAAGGAAACAAATTTGTTTTATCATAAAAAGCAACATTGCTGGGGCACCTGGGTGGCTCAGTGGGTTAAAGCCTCTGCCTTCGGCTCAGGTCGTGATCTCAGGGTCTTGGGATCGACTCCCACATCGGGCTCTCTGCTCAGCGGGAGGCCTGCTTCCTGCTCTCTCTCCACTTGCCTGTCTGCCTACTTGTGATCTTTGTCTGTCAAATAAATAAATAAATAAATCTTAAAAAAAAAAAAAGGCAACATTGCATGATTGTTTCCTTGAAATCTAAGGTCTGTACCATGTCTGTACTGATCAGCAATGGCATCTGAGAGGCCTCATGGGGACAGGTATCTAAGGACAGTAAGATGACCCAGTTGGAAAGGGAGGGGTTATTGAGAGCTGTGGGTGGGAGTCACGGCCCACTCTTGGGCAGGGGATCTGTGACTTCTGGCAAACAGTCTTTGTGTGGATCAGAAATGTTCTTACTGTGATGTGATGCTTCCTCTTGTCATGGCCTTTGCTCCTTGGACTCTCAAACAAATGCTTTGGCTTCTAATGCACTGAGTGTGTAAGAGGAAAACCCAACTGTAGGTCATGTCCTCCATATTTTCCCTGTGTGGAGGCCCTTGTTCTCTGGTGTCTCGGTCACTTCTCTTACCTTCTCATGTTGTAAGAGTATGAGAGGAAGATCAAACTGTAGTCATCTCATGCTTTCCTTTATCTAAATAGATGTCAACATTTTCCTTCATGACCCTACATCTCCTACACCTAGAAATCCTGAAGCAAGCTTCCCTACGGGGCTGGTAAAAGCTTAAACATGGTCTTTATTTGCTGAAAGTCTTCACTCCTGTAAATATTCACGACAGGTCACCATCCGAGATCAAGTGCAGATACTCTGAAGGATTCCAAGAGAATTTAGATTTAGAAAGAAAGGAGAATTAAGAAAGGAAGGAACGGTATTTCAACAGAGACCATCCACATGTGTTTTCAGAAAGTCATTTTACTCATCCACTTAAGATTGTTTCTCTGCAGGATCCTGTCTAGTTCTCCCAAAATCAACTTCCTTCATCAATAACATGTTTTGTTTTGTTTTGTTTTAAAACAAACAATTTATTTGCCAGCATACTTGTGTAATACATAGCTCATAATATCTAAGAGGAACTATCCTTATGTCTGGAGCACAAAACAACAGAATACTAGGGCACCAGAGTCATCTTACAATCATATGTTTCTGATAATGTAAATGATGTTTAGAGAAGACATTTTGAGTATTTCTGAGTGTTATCTCTAGTACTCACAGATAATAATTTCTAACATGTGGAGCACCTGGGTGGCTCAGTAGGTTAAGCCTCTGCCTTCGGCTCAGGTCATGATCTCAGGGTCCTGGGATCTAGTCCCACATTGGGCTCTCTGCTTAGCAGGGAGCCTGCTTCCCCCTCTCTGCCTGCCTTTCTGCCTGCTTGTGATCTCTCTCTCTCTGTCAAATAAATTTAAAAAATCTTTAAAAAAATAATTTCTAACATGTTCATCTATTTCTAAGCCCTACTTCTAAGAGTGTGTGTATGAATATAATTGTGCAAGATATATATAATTATGTATAAACATGTATGTATACACACAGCAAAAAGACAGGGAAGAGACAAAAACAAGGAAAAGAAGACTCATGTTATGTTTTTAGAAGAGATAATAATAAAACATAATAATATAACA
Organism: Martes martes; assembly: GCF_963455335.1. Lineage (NCBI taxonomy): Eukaryota > Metazoa > Chordata > Mammalia > Carnivora > Mustelidae > Martes > Martes martes. Next base: position 57,773,465 of record NC_137896.1, read on the forward strand.
ATGTAAAGCAGAATGAGTGTTTTTGGACTTGGGCAAAATAATTCTAAAATTAAACTGGAGAATAAATAAAAACAACAAAACTAACACTTTATTAAGTTCTCATGTGTTCTAGGCTTGGTTCCAGCCACCATGTGAGTAATCACTGTCAAAATAAACTTATAAAGTAGCGACTATTGGTACCCCCACTTTCTAGATAAGGAAGCTGGACCATGAAGAAGGGAATTAATTTGCTGGGTCAGCTGGGGACCTGCAGTTTGAACTCAGTTACCAGGAAAGCGAAGCCCACACTACACCCAATAGCTATACTGTTTCTCAACTTTCCAGGAATATTTGAAAAAATGAATAACATTTTCCAGGAAAAATGTTAAAAATAATAAGAGAATAATAAATAATAAAGGGTTGAGGGAATGGGTGATTTATCCTTCCAAATATTTTCTCCAAATATTTCTCACAGCCTACTGCTGTCCAATAAAGTTTCAATAATTAAAATAATGTGGAACAGGCAAAGGAGGAGACAAATTTCTTGATGGAACAAACAAAATCTAGAAGCAGATCTAAACATTCAGAAGAATTTATCACAAGATGATAAAAAAACAACATAACAAATCTGGGGTCAAGAAAAGGTTTTAAATAAATAGTGTTAAAAACATTTAAATTTACCTGAGCAAAGTAAATGTTTTAATATAAGCATTATGAAGTATAATCAGTGGGAAAATTGGTTCAATTGATGAAAAAATTAAGTTCCAAATAAATTAAAGTTTTAAAAGTAAAAAAAATTTATGCTGTGAACAAATAGAACAAAATATTGACTTGGTTATGAGGTAGGAGTACTCTTTGGCTTTCTAAAGTATAATGATAAAGACAGAAACCATAATGACAAAGGTCAAATCAATTTCCTTACATCTGAATATACTACAAATAGCAAGCAAAAGCCTGGAGAAATAATATTTTATTTATATATATATATAATTTTTATATATATAAAATATATATAATTTATATATATAAAATATGGCTTATATAGTCATACACATACACAAACACACACAAACACACACACATACACACAAGTTATACATATACTTTCTATAGAAATGTATTTTATACATCAATAACAGAAAGCGTGACTTAAATTCTTTAACTGGCTAAGAATAAAAATAGGCAATATAAAAAAGAGATTGTAGAAGTTTTTGATAAGCTGACTATAAATATTATGCCTCAAAAGTAATCCAGAAAAACATATAAAAATCAATAAAAATACCATATTTACTTACTGAATTTAGGAAAAGCTTTACAAAATTGCAATATCTGATACTGGCAAAAAAGTACAGGTTGATGATGGATGTACAAATGCGTACAACCTTTCTAGAGGGTAGTATGGACACTTAAATCAAAATCCTCTTTAACTTTGTAACTTGTTTTCTGTTAATATATTTGAGGAAATCATGGATGCTCAAAAATATTAAGCTTCTTGGGGCGCCTGGGTGGCTCAGTCGTTAAGCATCTGCCTTTGGTTCAGGTCATGATCCCAGAGTCCTGGGATCAAGACCGCATCAGCCTCCGTGCTCAGCGGGAAGCCTCCTTTCCCTCTCCCACTCCCCCTGCTTGTGTTCCCTCTCTCCCTGTGTTTTTCTCTGTCAAATAAATAAATAAAATCTTTTAAAAAATATTAAGCTTTTCACTGGCAATGTTGTGGGTAGGAGTGGGGAAATAACCATGCACCTTAGTTGATTGAATAATCTATGCTACTTCTAACTGATAAAATATTTGGCAGTCATCAAAAAATTATGTAGATTAATGACACCTAAACAGGAAATGTTTGTGACATATTTTAAGTGTGTAAAAAACAGGTCTTGTGATTTCCATTTCCAGCCAACTCCAGTCCCTGGAGTAACAGGGACTAGAGTCATCCTTCCTTCTTAAACAACTAAGAACTGGACAAACTGTGTGAGCAACAGCTCTTAAGATACTGACATCAGGCAATGAATGGCAATGGCCTCTGAGAGATGAGAGGCATATGAGGTGAGACCATGATCTGATCGCCTGGGTAGTTTCTGGGCTGTGGCATGGGACTGGGAAAGAGATGGGGCCCAGCGGTCACTCTGAGTAGAAGTTTCAGAACCGGGGGTCCGGGAAGGAGGGAACACTGCATAGACTCATCTGCAGAGCGGCTCCTTAGTCATTCAGCGGGGTACTGAACAGTTCACACTTGGGAAGAAATGCTCTGAAGCCAAGGAAAGAAATGCCCAAAAGATTACAGAAAAAAATCATTACAGCTCATGCAGAACCAGGAATAGTACTCTTCCCACTATCCAGAATGGAAAATGATATAATCCATGAGTCATCAAACAGCCTACTAGAAAGGTTTGGTCTCAGCAGTCACATAAATTAACTTCCAACTAAATACTTCCCTGGTTACACATGAGGCAACTTGAAGACCCGAAAGGATCACATTGTTTCTGTGCAATTTAACAGTGCAGTGGAGCATAACCAAAGGACAGCTATAGGAACACAAAAATATCTAGCACCTGGCAAGGTAAAGTTCACCTCGTCTGACGTCCAATCAAAAAGTATCAAGATGTGAAGGAGCTGAAGAATACTACCTCTGATGAAAAGAAAAGAGAGTCCTTTAAAACTGACCAAAAACTGATACAGATGGTAGAATTGGTAGAAAAACACACGAAAACAGCTATTATGTCTGAATTCTATATGTTTTCAAAAACCACGTGAAAGACTGTGTTAAGCAGAGACATGGAAGATATTAAAAACAAAACAAAAACAAAAAGAGCTCCTGCAGATAAAAATGAAATATTTCAGAAAAAAACACATCGTGGGAGAATAGAGACTATACAAAATGAAACACAGAAAGGAAAAAGACCAGAAAAAACAAGAGCATCAGTGAGTTGTGGGAAGATTTCAACTCATGTACTATAAATATAATTTGAGTCTGAAGGAAGGGAGCGAGAAAGATGACATGGGGGAAAAAAGCAGTTGGAAGAAGTAATGGCCCCAAATGTTCCAAATTTGATGAAAGTTATAAAAACCCTAAGTCCAAGAAGCTCAGTGAAATTCAAACATTAAAAAAATATAAAACTACCCGAGGGCACATCAGAATCAAATCACTCAAAACCAGTGATAAAGAGAAATGCTTAAAAGTCAGAGGGGAAAAACACATGTTCCTACACAAAGATAAAGATTATATCAGATTTCCTGCAAGAAAGAAGATGCTAGAACAAAGTCTTTAAAGTACTGTAAAAAAAAAAAAAAAGTTACCTTAGAAACCCTTAAAAACACTGTTCAAAAATGAATGTGAAATAAAGATTTTTTTCAGACATAATAACAGCTGAAAAAAAATTCATCAACAACAGAATAGTACTGTGAGATATTTTAGTGGAAAGGCCTTTACATAGAAAGAAATGATAGCAGATAAAAATCCGAATCTACACCCAGGTATGCTGACCAAAAAAGTTAACAATGCGGGTAAATATACAGATTTTTATTTCTTACTACTGGGATCGCCTAAAAGGTAATGTATCATTTAAATAAAAAAGAATTACAATGTAATGTGGAGCTTATAATACAGGCAGAAGTGACATATAGAAAAACAATAGCAGAAAAACCAAGAGAGGAGAAATGGAATTGTACTGCCATAAATCCCTCATACGTAAGTGAACTAGTAAAATATCACCTGAAGGTAGACTGCTATTTAAAGTTTGTGGGGCACCTGGGGGGGCTCAATCGGTTAAGCATCCAACTCTTGATTTTGGCTCAAGTCACGATCCGAGGGTGGTGAGACTGAGCCCCTCCTTGGGCTCTGTGCTAGGCATGGAGCCTGCTTGAGAATCTCTTTCTCCCTCTCCATTAGCCCACCCTTTCCACCTGCTCATGCACGCATGCACACTCTTTCAAAAAAATAAATAAAATAAAATAAAAATCTATACTACAGGGGCGCCTGGGTGGCTCAGTGGGTTAAAGCCTCTGCCTTCAGCTCAGGTCATGATCCCAGAGTCCTGGGATCAAGCCCCCACATCGGGCTCTCTGCTCAGCAGGGAGCCTGCTTCCTCCTCTCTCTCTGCCTGCTTCTCTGCCTACTTGCGATCTCTGTCTGTCAAATAAATAAATAAAATCTTAAAAAAAAATGTATACTACAAACATTCAAAAAACCATTAAACTAACAACAGAGTACAGTGAAGAGCTTAAAAAGAAGGAAAATTGCTATCATAAAAAGCATGCAATTGATCCGAAGAAGTCAGAAAAAGGAGAAAAGAATGAAAAACAATTGGCTCAAATAGAAAACAAACAGCAAGGTGAGAACTTATTTTTTTTAATTTTTTAAAAGATTTTGTTTATTTATTTAACAGACAGAGATCACAAGTAGGCAGAGAGGCAGGCACAGAGAAAGGGAGGAGGCAGGCTCCCCTCCGAGCAGAGAGCTCGATGTGGGGCTCGATCCCAGGACTCTGGGATCATGACCTGAGCTGAAGGCAGAGGCTTAACCCACTGAGCCACCCAGGTGCCCCGAGAACTTTATTTTTTTTATTTTAATTAATTTATTTATTTTAATAAACCTATAATGTATTTTTATCCCCTGGGGTACAGGTCTGTGAATCGCCAGGTTTACACATTTCACAGCACTCATCATAGCACATACCCTGAGAACTTTATTTTTTTAAGATATTTATTTATTTATTTATTTATTTATTTATTTATTTATCTGAGAGAGCAAGAAAGCATATGCGTGAGCAGGGGCAGGAGTAGAGGGGGAGAGGTAAGGGAAAAGAATCGCAAGCAGACTCAGTGCTAAGTGAGGAGCCCAATGGAGGGCTCAACGTGGGCCTCAATCTCATGACCTTGGGAGCATGATCCGAGACAAAACCAAGAGTTGGACACCCAACCGACTGAGCCACCCGGGCACCCTCAGATGAGAGTTTTAAACCTAACCATCTCAATATCTGCCTTAAATGTGGATCAGATTAGATTAAACTATCAGACTGGATTTAAAAAGGAAAGCCCAGGGGTGCCTGGGTGGCTCAGTCATTCAGCATCTGCCTTCGGCTCAGGTCATGATCCCAGGGTCCTGAGCTCGAGCCCCGCAACGGGCTCCTTGCTCAGCGGGAAGCCTGCTTCCCCCTCTTCCACTCCCCCTGCTTGTGTTCCCTCTCTTGCTATCTCTCTTTCTGTCAAATAAATAAATAAAATCTTTTTAAAAAGTAAAATAAATAAAATAAAAATAAAGAGGAAAACCCAGCAAAAAACTACCTGTACAAATTCAATTTAAATGGAAATACAATTTGGCTAAAAGTAAAAGGAAGAAAAAAAGATATACAGTACTATTCCATACTAATGCCAATGAAAACAAAGCTGGGTGGCAATCTTAATAACAGACAAAGTAGATTTTAGAGCAAAAAAATATCACCAGAAATAAAGAAGTTTATTTCGTAAGGGTGTAAGAGTCAATTTATCAAGAAAATAGAGCAACAACCCAGATATTTATGCTTTTAGTGATAGAATTTCAAAATACATGAGAGAAAAAAATGATAAAACTACAAGGAGAAATACAGAAATCCTGTATTAGAGTCAGAGATTTCAATATCCCTATTTCAGTAACTGATAGAATAAATAAAACATCACTGGGTATATAGGAAGCTTGAAAAATGTCAACAAATTGGATGTAATTGACGTCTTTCAAACTCTCTACCCAACAGCAGCAAAATACTTATTCTTCTCAAAGTCTCATGGGTAATTTACTATGAGAATCCATATTCTGATCTCTAAAACAAGTCTTAGTATATCTGAAAAGGTTCAAGGCATACAAGGACAGTATGTTACCTGACGGCAATGGCATTGAATCAGAAATCAACACAGAAGTACGTAGAAAGCCCCCAAATATTTGGAAACTAAATAATACACTTCTAAATAACCCATGGGTCAAAGAAATCAAAAGGAAAACTCAAAAGTATTTTGACTGAGTGGAAGCAAAAACATAACATATCAAAACTGGGGAAATGGAGCTCAGTGGTACTCATAGAAAATTCTACTGCATTAAATTAGAGAAAAATAAGTCCACCAATCAACAGTCTTGGCTATCACCCAAAGAAACCAGAAAAAAAAAAAAAAGAGCAAAAGAAACACAAAGTGAGCAGAAGAAAGGAAATAATATAAATCAATGCAAAAACCAAGGAAATAAAACGCAGAAAACCAAGAGAGAAAAATCAATGAAACCAAAAGCTGGTTCGTTGAGAAAATGAATAAAGTTGATAAATCTTTAGCCACACTGATTGGATGAAAAAAAAAGAAAGAAAGAAAGAAAATATGCAAACAATGAATCATGGTACACTACATCAAAAATTAATGATGCACTGTGTGGTGACTAACAAACATAACATAATAAAAAATAAAAATAATCACTAGAAAAAATTTTTAAAAAGAAAGAAAGAGACACAAAAATTTTTTAAAGATTTTATTTATTTATTTGACAGACAGAGATCACAAGTAGGCAGAGAGAGAGGAAGGAAGCAGGCTCCCTGCTGAGCAGAGAGTCCGATGCGGGGCTCGATCCCAGGACCCTGGAATCATGACCTGAGCCGAAGGCAGAGGTTTTAACCCACTGAGCCACCCAGGCACCCTGAGACACAAATTTTTAACATCAGGATTATTGAGAGCATTGACACACTATGAACAATGCAAATAATACAATAATTCTTAGTAACATATTTTTAAATGAATAAGAAATGACATTGATACCTGCAACTTGAGTGAATTTCAGAATCATTGTGCCAAATTAAGGAAGCTAGATGAAAAAGAGCACATGCTATATGATTCCATTCACATAAAATTCTAGAAAATGTGAGCTAGTTTATGGGGATGGAAAGATCAGTGGATCCCTAGGGAGGGGGTGGGATAGGCAACAGGGAGGGACTTCAAAGGATGTGTGGAAACTTCTGGGGGTAGAGAATATGTTAATTATTCTGATTGTGATAATGGTTTCAAAGGTTTATCCATACGTCAAAACTTAGCAGATTGTACAATTTCAGTACGTGTAATTTACTGTATGTCGATTATATCTCAATAAAGCTCTAAAAAAAGTTTCAAGTGAAATATAAGTTATGACCTCAATTGGTAATAATATGCACACTTGCAGCAGGTATGTACATGCACATACACAGAAAAAAATCTCTATGAGACAGTAAATCTAAACTCTTGGCAATGATTATCTGCATGAGTAAGAGTGTAAACGATCTTGGGGCACCTGGGTGGGTCAGTGGGTTAAAGCCTCTGCCTTCGGTTCAGGTCATGATCTCAGGGTCCCGGGATCGGGTTCTCTGCTCAGCAGGGAGCCTGCTTCCCCCTCTCTCTCTGCCTGCCTCTCTGTACTTGTGATCTCTCTCTGTCAAATAAATAAATAAAATCTTTAAAAAAAAATAAAATAAAATCTTTGGAAAAAAGAAAAAAAAAGAGTGTAAACGATTTTTATTTTCCTCTCTCCCTCTCTGGATTTCTACTTTCCCGCAGGGAAATGTATTATTTGTGGACTGCATTATAGCAAATGTGTTTCTGACTTTAACTTGTGAATGTTTAAATTACATTTCTATATATTATGTCTACATAAGAGTGATGAGGAACAACTTTGGTCTCCACTCTGGGAAAATACATCTCTATTCCTGCAAAAGCAGACCCTAGAATACATACAAAAGTTTGTGCTCTTTGAAAGTCAAGGATTTAGCTCTGGGTCAAGGATGTCACATGAGTTAAAAGGTGATTGAAGACCACATACCCTAAGGCAAAAGATAACCCTACATATCACTATTTGCATCAGGAGGGATCCTGTATCTCACACACACACACACACACACACATGTACACACACGTAGTTTTATGATGTTCTCAATGAAGGGAGATTGGCAAATTTCTGAATTTTGGCTCTGAGAAGTGCAAGGTCCAGGGAAGGGCATGTCCCAAATAAACATAAGAGGGTATTTCATCCTTCTTCTAAGCCCAGGCAAAAGGACACCTAGCCAAAATTTAGACAACAAATCCTCTTATTTTAAAGACTCAAGAAAAGGAAATTATGGCATAATGTATGCCTCAGTAATGGCATAGGGGGTTTATGGTCTCTCACTGGGAAATCTGTCCTCCAGCTACTGTCTGTAATCATTTAAAAACAGTTTACAAACTCTGTTTTCCTGTCTCCATGTGTAATTTATACCTGACTGCCAGTGGTCAACCTCCTTCATTCCAGGTTGCTCAAGCCCACTTCAGCCAAGACAAGTATGAACTTGGACTCTAACTATTCAATCAGTGCTAAAGTGACCCAAGAGACACTACAAAAATAGGGAAATTGTTTCTCATACACCTTCTATTTATTTACTAGAGAAACTTTTATTGTGCAAGTTCTATATTCCAGGTCACTATTAGGTATTAAAAGAATAAGCTGGAATAATGGGCATTTTTTATCTTCATGGAGAGGTATATAGACTGGTAACCATGATAAAATGCACAAGAACACATCAAGGAAAAGATATAGCCATAATCACACAAACTTTTTAAATTTTATACGTCAATAAAACCTTAGGAATAGTGATATCTCCTAAAATTTGAGGCTTTCCAGGATGAAAATGTTAACTGTTTCTCATCTACAATTTAAATAAATACATAAACTTTTAAACAAATTAAAAGGCAAATGAAAACCGGAAGAAAAAAAGATTCAGTTTCCTTACCAGTCAGTAAGAAAAATAGTTAAAAAAAAAATAAACTCCACAATTTACAAAAGAAAAATGCAAATGACCAATAAGTGCATATAAATGTTTTGAGCCATCCTGTGAAAAAAATGCAATTTAAAGAATTACTGCATTTTTTATCTACCTGTGAGGTAACAGACAATACATGTATTATTCTCTGCCCCTGGTTTTAGGCACAGAGCTCCTAAAACCTTTGTAATTTCCTATGTGAGAAGAACAGTAGGAACATCTTGGTTCGATTGAGGCAGCTCTGGGTGAGCTCCAGGATAGGGACTGGCCACCAAGAAAGATCAAGCCATGATTAGAAGCTGGGAATCTTCAGTCCTACCCTCTCCCAATCCTTCAGAGAAGGGAAAGGAGCTGGAAATGGAGCTTCCACAAAACCCAATAATAGGCTGTTCAGAGAGCTTCTAGGTTAGTGAACACAGGGAGATTTGGGGACAGGGGTGCATTCAAAGAGCATGGAAGCTCCCAGCCCTGTCCCCATACCTCCTTTTGTGATGAACCTGTAATCTAGTAAGGAAAATGATTCTCTGAGTTCTGTGAGACACTCTAACAAATTAATCAAATCCAAGGAGGGGATCATTAAAACCTCTGGTCTACAGCCAGTTGGTCAGAAGCACAAGAGATATCTGGATTTGCAACCGGTGTTTGAAGTGGCAGTGAGTGGGAGTGGGGGGAGTCTCATGGGACTGAGCTCTCAACCTGTGGGATCTGACACTATCTGAGGTTTGTTGCTATGGGAACCACACACCCCCACCACACACACAAATATTGGAATAGGGTATAGAATCCTGATCAGTACCAGGATACCAACATTTTACTACTAAATTGGTAAAGATTAGAATTTTTTAAAATATTCAGCTTAATAGTAAAGGTGTTAACTCTCTAGGATCTGTTGTTGGGTTAGAGGGCCAAATCAGAGAGGAAGGCTAGTGTTTCCTTCACCAAAGTCCCCCATCATCTGAGTGACATAAGGTAAGAGAGCTTCTGAGCTTCTCAGTCCTGTTACACTTGACACTGAAAGGTCAACTGTAAAAATGAAACAGGAGATTTTTGAACACCATTTCAAAAAGGCTGCCAAAAAGATAGCATTGCACTTTTAGAAACCCAGCTAAAGTGTCATCAGATAATCTTGGTAAAATTGATTGTATCAGTTTAGTCTTTGCTCAAGATACTCAGTGGAAGTCAAAGTTGAGAAAATAGAGTAGAAATCTTCTTTTTTAATATTTT
>NC_137896.1:57783635-57971957 GCF_963455335.1 Martes martes
CTTCATGCACACAGTGAACTGAATTCCCATTACTTTCCTCCCATCTCCATAAGCCTTTCTTTATCCAGTTACTAGCTCCATATTATTGAATCCACTATGATTGTTTATTCAGGTCCTTAATGATTAACTTTATCAGATAAAGATCTAGAATCTACAACACCCTTTAAATTTCTGTTTGTTTTCCCAATGTTTCCATAGCCAAATGCTTTGTTTCATACATTCTCATTACTCTGAAACATTATTTCAAAACAGATGTGGTAGCTACATGGAATCATAAACATTCCTAATTTTTTTCAAATATTTGCAGAATTAAATTACATTATAGAAGATTAGTTTTGAATTTGCAAGTTCCATTTGCTATAGAAGAAATCAAAAGCATTGTTAGCACAGAGATTTTCTTCTTCAAGAGAGGCACTGTGCAAAATGCTAAGTGCTACCATGACTTGACTTACTTAGTAAGTAGCTGAGTATTATCCGAATGACACCAGAACACCAGAAATCAGTATCATTAGTATTGGTATCATTTATTATTTATTACCCAGTCTAACAATTTCTGTCTTTAATTAGAGAAGTAAATATTTTAATGTAAATATTAATATTGGGTTTGTGTCCATCATCTTGCTGTTTGTTTGCTACTTGTTATTATTCTCTATTCATCATTTTCTGGCATTCTTTGGATTAATTATTTTAATACTGCATTTTTCCCCTCTTGGCTTATTATCTCAACCTCTTTTTTTTTATTGTAGCTATGGGTTCCTAGGGTTACAAGATGCATTTTCACTTTTCATAGTCTACCTTCCAGTAGTTTATGCTAGGTAAATAAAATGAAAGATCATTAAAGCAATATGTTTTACTTCCCCCTTTAGGCTATTGTTGTGATACATATTACTTGTACATGTATTAAGGCCCTACAATACATGGTTAGTTACTTTTTACTTTAAACAGTAAATTAGGTCTTTTTTTTAAGATTTTATTTATTTGAGAGAGAGTGAGAGAGAGAATACAGAAGGAGAGAACATAGAGAGAGAGGGAAAAGCAGGCTCCCTGCTGAGCAGAGAGCTCAATGTGGGGCTTGATCCCAGGACCCTGAGATCAGGACCTGAGCTGAAGGCAGAGGCTTAACCCACTGAGCCACCCAGGTGCCCCTAAACAGAAAATTATGTCTTAAGTCCACTGCCAAACATATTCCCCACGTATTTACCATTTTCTACACTCTTCATTCCCTCGTGTAATTTGTTTCCACCTGGCATTACATTCCTTTATCCTGAGGAACTGCCTTTAACCTGCCTTTTCACGAAGGCTTGCTGGTAATACATTTTCTCAACTTTGCTTTGTGTACAAATATTTTTTATTTCACCCTCCTTTTTTTTATTAACATTTAATGTATTATTTGTTTCGGGAGTACAGGTCTGTGATTCCTCGGTCTCACACAATTCACAGAGCTCACCACAACCCATACCTTTGTTTCTAAAAGATATTTTCTGTGGATATAAAATTCTAGGTTAACGTGGTTTTTTTTTTTTCTTTTAGCATTTTACAGATGTTTCATTATTTTTGGCTTGCACTGTTTCTGACAACACAGCAATCATTTTTATCATTCTGTTATAAGTAATATATTTTTCTCACCTCTGGCTTAAATTTTCTCTGTGTCACTGGTTTTCAACAATTTAATTATGCATGCCACTGTTTTGTATTTATTCCATCTGTGATTGGTGAGCTTCTTAGGATTGTAGATTTCTTTTTTATTCAATTTTGAAATGTTCTCATGATTATTTTATTAAATAGTTTTTTTACTTAAATCTTTCTTCCTTCTGGGGCTCCTTTTTTTTTTCCTTCTGAGACCATTAATATTGTGTTAGACTCTTACTGTCCCACAAGTCCCTAAATCTCTTTTCTTTCTTTTTTCCACCTTTTCTCCCCCCTTTCTACACTATAGTCTGCTTCAATTACCCTGTCTTCAAATTCCCTGATTTTTTTTTCTTCTGTATGATCCAACCTACTGTTAAGCCCACTGCGAGATTTTTCATTGGAGATATTGTCATTTTTTTTTAAGTTATAGAATTTGGATTTGTTTTGTTTTATTTTTTCATTACCATTTCGCTATGTAGATGTCCTATTTGGTACTTACTATGGCCACATTTTTTTAAAGCTTTGAAAGTAATTAAGAGCGCTATTGTAAAAATCTTTGCTAATTCTATCACCTCTCGTATATCTGTTCTATTTCTCTTGGTTTGGGGGTCACATCTTCCTGCTTTTCTGAATGTCTTTTTTTTTTTTTATTGTATGTTGAATATTTGGGATGCTATGCTATTTTGTCTTGGTTTTGTTATTTTCCTTGAATTGTGACTGTTGTTCTAGTAAGAAGTAATTTACTTGCAGATCCACTTGGTCCTTTGACAGTTTATTCTAAAGCTTACTTGGGAGGGTCTAGAGTAGCTTTTCCTCATGGTGGACTTGCTCTACTTACTTCTTGGAGTTTCAACAAGGTCTCTCCACTTTGGCTTGGCTGAATAAAATTTAAATATTTCCTACCCCTCAGAGAGATTTGGATCTCATTTTCAGCTCACAGCTTCCTAGTCAATGTTTTTTGTTCAAACTGTGTGTGTTAGCCAAATCCCCAAAAGGACTCCTTTGCAAATTCCTGGTGCTTCTCTGGTTTCCTTTTCTCTGGTATTCCTTCCCTTTCAAGACATCTCCAAACTCAGATCACCGTCCTCCCAGCTAAGTATGACCACAGTAACACTTGTGCTCCCTACCCTCCTCCACAGTTCGGAAAGTGCCTGCCAGCAAAAATCTCAGGCAATGTGGGAGTTACCTAAAAAGCTTTCCTTCTTTCAAGGTACACGGTGCCTGCTGTCCAAAGTCTGGACAAATTTTTTAATAGGTATTGTCCACTTCACTATTCGTGGTAAGAAGGCTAGTCCAACACCAGATACCCTGTCCTGGCACTGAAAAGTCCATTTTGATTACAGCAGTCTCCTGCTCAAAATCTTTTAGTAGATCATCACAATTTACAGAATAAATTCAAAATTCCTTAGCCTGAAAATCAGATTCAATCCACTTTATTTCCCAATGCTATTCATAAAATATTTTCTACCAAGAAAAATCTTATGCGTTCAGCCTAGTTTTTAGAATCTTTGGTTCAAATCCTGCCTGAGGTTTGGTCCTCTGATCTGTAAAATAGGAGTGGTGGAGAATAAATACCATAGTTTACATAAATCACCAGGCATAGTGTCTGTCTTAGAATAGAAACTCAGCCATCACAGGTATGGATGTATGTATCTTAGAAATGCATCTCTCCCCAAGCGGACTGTAACTTCCTGAAGAACACACTTATAACCACTGCATCTCCTTACCCTTCCCATAACCGAAAGCTGTGTCATAAACCATAATGGTAAAAAACACTGACCTTGTAACTAATCCCCCAAGGTTGTTCAATCATCTTGCAAGTATATACTCAGTGTTATATGAATTAAAGACCAAAGATCCATGAAAAGCAGCAAGAATGCTCCTGGGAGCAGAAACAGACATGGTCTGTTGACATGCTGAGCTGACAGTCTAAGGCAGGAAACAGGCACCAAGGCAATATTTAACAAAAGCAAAAACGAACAACCACAACAAAAGATGTAAAATGTATCCATGCTTCTCACTTCCATCTATCTTACATCTCCTTGCCAATGACTCCCTCAAAATCATTCAGTGACTTCCTATGACCTTCCAGACAAAGCGCAAACTCTCTGACTATGGGAACTACCGTGCCGAGAGAACGGGTGTCCGTGAAAGCATGCAATGAGGAAACGTGACCTAGAGTTGTGCAGCCAAGGGAGGTCTCCCTGACAAGCATGGCTGCTCTGTGACCTGCGGCATGAACTGCCCTTTTCTGAGGAAGGAGCGGGGAAAGAGTAGGGCAGGCAAAGGAAACTGAGCAGAATACCAGGGCAGGAAGGGGGAGGGTCGAGACAGAGAACTGAAATCGGAGGACAGAGGCTGTTTGTGCTACAAGATGAGGGTGGAGACGCCTGGTTCAGTCCTTGAGGTCACATTAGGAATCTCCGTTACTTTAAAGGTTAAATTAGCAGGACTTGGTGATAGAATGACTGTGAGGAAAAAAACAGAGGCTTCCAGATTGTACAGCAGATGGACAGTGGTGTCCCTTATAAACCATGGAACAGAGGAAGAGGACTGGGGAGTGTACCGCAGGGCTCACGGGGAGGATAACTCCAATCTGGCTTTGGAAATGCTGCGTTGGGAGGGGCTTTGAGATACTCGAATGAAAGTCAAGTAAGCAGATACAGACTCTGGACTCAACAGAGATACTGGGCCTGGCTATGGGGGTTGGTACTATTTCAGTGGTCACTGAAATCACATGCACATGGGCTCAGAGAAGGTATAAAAAGTGAAAAGTAAAGAGGGACAAGCATAAATCTTTGAGCAACTTAAACATTAACAGCCAGGGACAGGTGACAGAAGAGCAATTCTGGAGTTAATAGAAAACAAAGAGTAGCTTGCACATCAAAATCCCAGAAAAGAGAGGAGTTAAGGAAAGGAGAGAGGTCAACAGTCTCAAATGCTGATGAGAGGCTAGATGAGCAGAGGTCTGAGGACCTACTGCAGGGAGGTGATTATTACTGATCATGAGATTTGTTCCATAGTCACGATGCATCGCAGAAAATGGGAAGAAGCTTGTCTGAAATAGAGGTGGAAAGAGACCCGAGACTTTCATTCTACAATCACCGATGACCTCAATGTGGTCAAATCCAGTGAATGATTTTGCCACTCTTGGCACTTTAAATCATTCTGCCTCTATAATCTCTCTTTACCAAAGAAGGGTAATATTTTGTTTATATCTTATATTTCACAGAAAACCCTCTTCTGTGTTTCATTTAGCTGTCTTCCTCCACCCACCACTCAACCTGCCGGCATCCTCCTGACTCAGTCCAGGCCCCATATCCACTTTCCCCACGTACGCTCTCTCTCTCTCTCTCACAGCCTCACTTACCTCGAGACTGTACACCTGCCTGCAAGATGGCAGCCTAGATACACATCTCCATCCCACGCGTTTCTTCCTGTGCCCAAGCTTTTCTTTCTGGCTATTTCCAAAGCGAAATGCAGATGAGTTTGTTGCTGAAACAAACAAGGTCCCATAGCCAAAGTTAAATTAGTCCGAGGCACTTTTCTTGCCACCAGCTCTTCTCTATTTCTAGTTCCCTATATCTCCAATTCTGACATCACCTTCTGCTTTTTGCTACCTCCTGGCTTCCTGCACTCATCTCTGCCTTTTTGCCTCTTGTGTGTGCACACGGGGCAGTGCCCTGCATTTGCCTTGATTCCCACGAATCTCCACCTGCACAGCAATAACTCAGAGATGGGGTTACACATATGTGGCTCTAAGAGCTGCACATCAGGATCCCTGACAACAGTTGCTCAAAGTCATCTTCTTGATGTGTTACTCTCCTGTAATGTGATTGGCTCATTAAAATAGGAAGGGAAAGACTATAGAAAATTAAGAATGACTAAAAGACTCCAACTTGCTGCCAACTCAGATCCTTTGGCTTGGTTCCCTGGAGTGCTATGTTAAAAAGAATTCTGAATCTCCATCCGGAATCTTGCAGGAATTCTGAGGCTGATTGGTGCCATTTGCTATTTTATTATTTGTCTTGCTCTTTGTTACAGGGCAGAATTAATAACCCCAATTGCAGGTCCAACACAATCCTCTGTAAGAACCCTGGATGAAATAGAAGTAGGCCTATATTTTAATCTCTGTGAAAGTATTAGGATATTCTATAACAAAAATTCTATGAAATAAAAATTTTATGAAATATGACTCACTAATAATGTTTGTTAGGAGACATGGTTCAACTTCTGTTCTTTTGCTTCTTTTATGTTATTAGTTTGTCTCCTTTATGCAGGTACAGTTTTCATTCAGAAACCTATTTGTTACACAGAGCTCTTATAAGGAATGCTGGACCCAGAACATTTCAAGGTATGGATCAATTATGACCCAACACCTCCTCGGGTTGTAACAAGTTGCCCTAGCATTTTGCCTTTGTGTTGAACAATACAGAGATGTAGAATCTGTCCAAAGAAGGACCACCTTGAGAAAACACACCCTTGGGGATCCAGCAACTCTCTCTACAGCTCCTAACACTTTCAGCAGGTGATCACATTCATGTGCAAAGCAGGCAAGACCAGGATGTGGGTATCACCATTAGACAATTCTGAGAAAGGTGTTTCTGGTGACTGTCATATTTGCAATGTCACTGTGAGTGCAATATGGATGCTACAGCACAGTGACATTATAGACCCAAATTTGTTATAAAAACTTTCCACATAAATTTTTAAAGATTTATAGTTAAGGTTAATAATACTGCTGTGCCTTTGCTCATTGTATGAGAATTAACTCAATCACTGTCACCAGCTAAACAATGATAAACCGGGAAAAAACACGTGGTATTAATGAAACCATGTAATGACTTCTTGGTTTGACCCACCTGCCATTGGTGTTACTGGAATAACTTACCGATGGAGACTTTCAGCAGACTGTCCAAAGTGGTATATGAAGACTATTACCAAGCACATACTGTCTGACACATAGCAGGTCCCCAAAATACCTGTGCAGAAAATAAACATACTTTTTCAAAAAAAAAAAAGTTTTTTGTCATTTGCTGAAAATAGACTCATTCATTGACTGCTTTCCTGACGAGAAGATCTCAAGAAGAGTTACCTGTTCTGCTTCAACATATCAATAAGAGCCAACATATAGAAGCATTTGCTATAGGACAGACACTTTGCTGAGCACTTTGGAGCTATTAAATGTTTTTTTTTCAAACCAGCCCTAGGAGGTAGGCACTGCAGGCACTTTATAGGATGAGGAATCTGAAACACAGGGGAGTCGGGAGAGGGGTGAGCCTGGTGATGGGTATTAAGGAGGGCATGGATTGCATGAAGCACTGTGTATTATATGCAAGCAATGAATCATGGAACACTACATCAAAAACTAATGATGTACTGTATGGTGACTAACATAACGTAATAAAAAAATAAATAAAATTTAAGCAGTCAAAAAAAAAGAGGAGTCTGAAACAGAGAAGGTTAAATAATTTTCCCCAAGTCACAAAGCTAGTAAAACACTGGAGCTGGGAAATGAACCCAGGCAGCCAGCTCAATGATTACCATGTAAGGTTACCACAATAACACATCCATCGCCTCACATAATGACCTTCTTCCTTTGTGTGAATAGTGAAAATAATTGAAATTTACTTTCTTAGCCACCTTCGGTTATATACTACAGTATTTTTTTTAAAGGTTTTATATATTTATTTATCTGAGAGAGGGAGAGAGAGAATGAACTGGGGAAGGGGCAGAGGGAGAAGGAAAAAAAATCTCCAGCAGACTCCACACTGACCACAAAACCCACAAAGCTTGATCCCATGACCCTGAGATCATGACCTGAGCCAAAACCAAGAGTCGGACACTCAACCAACTGAGCCACCAGGCGCCCCTACAATCCAGTATTTTTAACTTTGTCACTATGTGATACATTAGATTCCCCCGAACTTCTTCATCTTATATCTTATCTTATATCTGAAAGTTTGTACCCTTTGACCAACATCTCCCCACTTCCCCCAGACTCTGGAAACTACCATTCTAATCTGTTTCTGAGTTCAACCTTTTTAGATTTTATATATAAGTGATACCCTAGGGTATTTATCTTGGTCTATTTGACTTGTTTCACTGAGCATAGCGTCTCAAGGCCCATCCATGTTGTCACAGATAGGAGCGTTCCCTTCTTTCTTATGGCTGAAATAGATCCCATTGTATGTATATATACATACATATGCCCCATGTTCTTTATCTGCTCATCCTTAGATGGACACTTAGGTTGTTTCCATGTCTTGGCTGTTGCGAGTAATGCTGTAATGAATATGAAGGTGCAGGTACCTTTTCAAGGTAGTGATTTCATTTCCTTTAAATATATACCAGGGGTACCTAGGTGGCTCAGTGGTTAAAGCTTCTTTGGCTCAGGTCATAATCTCAGGGTCCTGGGATCAAGCCCCATGTTGGGCTCTCTGCTTGGCAGGGAGCCTGCTTCCCCCTCCCCCTCTGCCTGCCTCTCTGCCTACTTGTGATCTCTGTGTGTGTGTGTGTGTGTGTGTGTGTGTGTGTGTGTGTGTGAAATAAATAAATAAATAAAATCTTTTATAAATAAATAAATAAATGCCCAGATGTGGGATTGCGGGATCATATGGTAGTTCCATTTTTAACTTTTTGGCAAGTTTCCATACTATTTTCCATGGTGGCTGCACCAGTTTACATTCCCAACAACAACACATAAGGGCACCCTTTCCTCCACATCCTCAGCAACACTTGTTCTCTCTTGTCTTTTTGATAATAGTTATTCTTCCAAGTGTAAGGTGATGTCTCATTGTGGTTTTGACGTGCATTTCCTTGACGATTAGTGATACAGAGCATGTTTTCATGTACCTGTTGGCCATTCATATGTCTTCTTTAGGGGAAAAAAAAAATCTGTTCAGGTCCTCTGTCCATTTTTAATTCAATTGCTACTGTTTTTTGTTTTGTTTTGTTTTGGTTTGGTTGGGGGTTTTTTTGGGCTATTTCTCTTCCCTAACAAGGAGGATCTGAAAATCTCCTCTGTCCCTGTGCACAGTGAGCATGCCCATGGGGCCAGCTCCTTGCGTATGCACCTGTCAGGCTGAAATCCGACAGGACCACACCCCTTTACTGCACCTGCAGAATGGAGGGAAGTCTGACTTCCTCAGGTCTCCCCTTCAGAGGACCCCTCAATGGCACCAGCGGCCAAGGAGTCTGAGTCTCGCTTCATTGCTGGCTTCCCCTTCTCCCATGTCAGATTCTAGTCCTCAGATATTGATGAATCACTAACCCAGACGCCCACTCTGCAGCGAGCAGATGTTCTGAAACTGTGCCACCTCTTCTGCAGCTCAGAGTCTTTGAGAATGAAATCAGGTGCAGATTGAACTTGAGTTTGCCCTCTACACCTCTGACCAGTGACATTGGACTCCTCGGGGCGCTTTGGGGTTTTATTTTTTGTTTCGTTTCACGCCTTTTTTTTTTTTAAGATTTATTTATTTATTTATTTATTCCAGAGAGAACATGTGTGCAAGCAGAGGGAGGGGCAAGAAGGAGAGGGAGAAAATCTCAAGCAGACTCCCCACTGAGCGTGGAGCCCCGTGCAAGGCTGCATCTCACAATCCTGAGATCATGACCCGAGATGAAGCCAAGAGTCGGATGCTTCAACCAGCTGAGCCATGCAGGCAACCCCCTCCGACCACCTTGGGAGTCATTCCCTGTTTGGGTTCAACACTGTGCTCCTTCTTGATGGGGTTTCCAGGATGCTAATCCTCTCTGGGTTCTAGTCATTGGTGAAAACATACAAGACATTGGCTGTGGATAAGATACAGGGTCAATGTTAACAGTAAATCTGGATTGGAAGAAAAAAAAATGCAGAGCCTCTTGCCTCCTTCCTTAACATAAGCCTTGGAACCCTAAGACCCTGATTTACTTTCGTGACTCTGTGGGCAAGGGAAGCCTGGGTCTGCTATATAAAGAAAAGGAGAGAATTAAGGACAAGGAAGGGAAAGAGGGAGATGAAGAGTGACCCACCTTGATGGAATGTCAGAGTCTCAGGCCCATCCTCTCAATACGGTGCTGCTTGAAAACTAGACCCCAGTCTCATCAGTAACACCAGCCCCTTAAGAGAAACACGAAGATGGATAAGGCAATTTCTACCATTCCCCTGTTATTAGTTCTCTTAACTCTTCAGGCGTAGCCATCAAGCATGTGACTTACTCTTCCGATATCTTCTTTGGGAGAAGAGATTTGTGGTCGATTAGGGAAGTCTTGCTTCCTGTTTTGAGGTTGTTCCACTATCCTCTGTTCCTAGGAGAGAGAAGGTCACTTTGAGCACTGAAACAGCTCTGCAAGGGGTCAGCACAGGACATTAAATACGTTTCTTGGGGCCCTGGGTGGCTCAGTTGGTTGGGCCTGGGCCTTCGGCTCAGGTCATGATCCCGGAGACCTTGGATCGAGTCCCACATCAGGCTCCCAGCTCCATGGAGAGTCTGCTTCTCCCTCTGACCTCTCTTCTCATGCTCTAGATCACTCTGTCTCTCTCTCAAATAAAGAAAATTAAATTTTTTTAAAATATTTTATTTATTTGACAGAGATCACAAGTAGTTAGAAAGTAGTTGGTCCTTTCCTACCAGATACCCCTCCAGTTTATTTCATCTCATGGTAACCTTCATGCATCCTCTTTTCCCAGAATGCTCCAAGGTCATAACATTTTTTACATCACCAACTACATCATTTTACATCACTGACACTCAGAAAACTTAAAAAACAAATCGCAGCCATTACAACTCATCTCCCAATCAAGTACAATTGATTTTCTTTTTTTTTTTTTTTAAAGATTTTATTTATTTATTTGACAGACAGAGATCACAAGTAGGCAGAGAGGCAGGCAGAGAGAGAGGAGGAAGCAGGCTCCCTGCTGAGCAGAGAGCCCGATGCGGGGCTCGATCCCAGGACCCTGAGATCATGACCTGAGCCGAAGGCAGAGGCTTTAACCCACTGAGCCACCCAGGCGCCCCTATACAATTGATTTTCATTACTCTCAGTCATTACGTTCTATAAAGTCACTGTGAACCTTGATTTGCAAATACTTCTTGTGCTTTGGACAAGAGAAAAAAAAAAAATGCCACTTCAGCATCAGTCGTGATGCTGTGAAATCACCAACAAAAGGCACAAAAATGCAAAGATCTGGGCACTGACCAGACCGCGAAAAGGACCCTCGCTTGCACGACGAGACCTGAAACAAGAAGGCAGAGCCCTTCTGGGTTCCACCTCAAGTGGGAACATGCACAATGGGTGCGTCAAATTTGTGCCGCGCTGTGCATCTCCATGAATCGTGCAACAGCGCAGGAGTACTGATTTCAGGGTTGCAAAGAAAGGTTAGCGAATAGGTAAAATCACAAATACAGAATCTGTGAATAAGGAGGATGAACTGGGTGTTCTCAGTGCCCAGGACATGGTACATTCTAGACCATTCTGGACCACAGAAGATATCTAATTTGCCTGGAGGAAGGAGCAAGGGCAAGGAAGTGCAAAGAAAAGGAGGAAGTCTTCGGTTAACCTTACCAAGATGCCGGCTAGTCTGTGACTCTTTCTCAGCCTCCTTGGCCTCTGAACTTCCTCACATGTGGACGGAAGCTCTCCTCTAAATGGTTATCGCGGTACGGTGCTCACCACGTCCTGGAGGAAAACAAATCCTCCTCTGTATCCCACCTTCTCACCGAGGGAGCTTGGGTTTGGGGGTCCTGTTATTCACCACATAGAACCTACCTCCGAGGAGGTCTGGGGAAACATTCCCAAATGTGCAGCACACACTGCGTCTTTCAGGAAACTACCAGGCCAGCAGCCGCGGTGACCTCTGAGAGGCCAAGTCCAACCCCGAGAAACCCAACTCTCTGACTCGTGGCGGCAGCCTCTTGGCTTCAGCGCTCAGCTGAGCTGCATTCCAGTGCCCTGGTTAAGTGGATTCCTGGAAATCCAATCCTCTAGCAAGACCTCACCTTTCAACTTTAGGTGAATCTGCAGGCTTCAAAAACAACACGACGGGTGGGTCTCTAAGTGCCTTAAAGACAAGGGCGCCCAGGGTCTGTTAGTCAAGGGATCTCCAATGTATGGGGACTTTAGGCAGAAACCCATCTATTTTTTCTCCCTGAAATTCTGTTTTAAATCTGGAAGCATAAATTGAAAAAGTTCCAGGGCACGTGTGCATGAGATGTTTTGTTCTGCTCTCATTCCCAGGACAGCGCGAAGGGTGAACCCTGGCATTAGATTTGCTGCCCACATTGTGTTCCTCTTTATAAAACACAGGAGGGGGCACCTGGATGGCTCAGCTGTTAAGTGTCTGCCTTTGGCTCAGGTCATGATCCTGGGGTTCTGAGATCGGGCCCCACATTGGGCTCCCTGCTCAGCAGGAGCCTGCTTCTCCCTCTGCCACTCCCCCTGCTTGTGTTTCCTCTCTTGCTGTCTCTCTCTCCTTCAAATAAATAAGTAAAATAAAATCTTAAAAAAAAAAAAAAAGATTCTAAAACACAGGAGGAGCTTGCTGGGTTTGGGGGTTTGGTTTTTTTTCTATTTAAATTCAATTAGCCAATATATAGTACATCATTAGTTTCAGATGTAGTATTTAATGATTCATCAGGTGCATATAACCCTCAGTGCTCATCACATCATGTGCCCTCTTTAATGCCCATCCCTCAGCTGGCAATGGGAACTTACTGTTGAGGGGGCTATCTTTGGGTTCAAGAGGCCGGCCCATAATCCCTCAAGCTTCAGAGCTTTTTGTTAATTCTGGATCAGTATTTACACCAAGTCTGATGAAGTTTGTGGGAGCCAGGCTGTAGGCTCAACCACTAGGGGTGGCTGGTTTTTATTAGATCCTTATAAAAAGGATGGTTGATCTTATCCCACAGTAAGTCAGCTACCTTTTTAATTGAGATTAAAATGAAAAAATTTCAACAAGAACCTAAAGGACATTTCAAAAGATTTGCCTTATCTTTAAGAATGCTGTTGATTTGACACTACAGAAGAATGGTGTTTGTTTAAAGAAACAAATAAAAACCAAACAAACAAAAAAACAAGTGTGGGGGCACCAGGGTGGCTCAGTCATTAAGCGTCTGCCTTCAGCTCAGGTCATGATCCCAGGATCCTGGGTTCGAACCCCGAATTGGGCTCCTTGCTCAGCAGGAAGCTTTCTTCTCCTTTTCCCATTCCTTCTGATTGTGTTCCCTCTCTGGCTGTGTTTCTCTCTGTCAAATAAATAAAATCTTTAAAAAAAAAAAAAGTGTGGGTCTTGTAAGTCAGAAAGTCAGAACAAGTGGGATGTTAGAACTTTTTTCATTAATTTTTTAATTTTTTTATAAACATATAATGTATTTTTATCCCCAGGGGTACAGGTCTGTGAATCGCCAGGTTTACACATTTCACAGCACTCGCCATAGCACATACCCACCCCAAGAACTTTTGTTTTTTAAATGGAGGACACATGAATATCAAGCTGAAGAAGAGAAGAATTTTGCTAGGAAAAAAGTAATAAGTAACCTTAAAGGATAGGACAGATCTTTATGAAAGGAAAAGGGAGAAGCACTGGACCTAACTATTCCTAAAGACTGGGATGAGCTCTTTGTTATGCCCCAATAATAGGCGTGATTAAAGGAGCGAGACTGATATAAAGCGAAGGTCAAGCAAAGCTTTATTTCGCACCAAGCATCAAGAATAAAACCGAATGTTTGGGGACGCACTTCTTACAAGAGAGGGGACCCTTCTCTGTTTCACAGACTAGCTTTTAAGGGCAAAGGCCATGCAGTTGGGCCTTGCCACGCACAGGTGGCCAATGAAACTGTAACACACAGAGAAAGCTGCACAGTCATGCTAGGTGACCAACTGAATTACAATTTACCCCAGTAGACATTTGAACCAGCCTATCACACCTTGGTTAGAATTGGCGCCAAAACGCTCCCAAAGGGCGGGGGCCCATGCTCCTTGGTAGCTAGGGAAAC
The DNA here is from genome assembly GCF_963455335.1 of Martes martes. Lineage (NCBI taxonomy): Eukaryota > Metazoa > Chordata > Mammalia > Carnivora > Mustelidae > Martes > Martes martes. Next base: position 57,797,240 of record NC_137896.1, read on the forward strand.
AGTATGCAACCCCTCACTGATCAGATGTCTCCACCAGGCCTGACCCACCCTTGTATCTGGGCTTTGTTACCTGGAGCTGGTTTCTGGGACTTGTTTTTAAGTAACTCCCCTGGGGGAAGGGGAGCAGGGACAGTTTAAGGGTTAAACAACAATGGAATGGAAGCCTCTGGTTAAATAGGTCCTTACACTCTTGACCCAGACACAGCTACGAAAGAGAGAAATGGAAGATCTAGCAGTAGACTGGGATGGCCGCCTGGGAGGGAGCCCAGAGTTCAGAACTGCCAGAAAGTGGTTCCTAAACTCAAGATAAGGACAACGGTGTGTTTGGGAAGTCCTCACTTAGAGACAGATGATGTGGTTTATGCACATTTAGGCAGAGCTGGAGGATCAGGGTAGAATATTTTAAATGTTTTTTGATGGGTTTCATGGTACCAGAGAACACAGAAAACAGTCACAGGGCATGTCCTCTGGGGGAGCATGCCAAGAGGAGAGTGGGGTGATGTCTTTAAGGGACGATCCAGAGAGGATGAAACGAATCCCCATGGGGCCACCAGAACAACCAGGCAAGTGGTCCCAGCATGCTCCACAGACGGCATCGCTATCCCAGAAATTGTCCTCCATCTACAAAGGAACTCCAGGAAGGCTGGTCTGTTTTAGCACAATATGTACTTGCAGAAAGAAGAAGAAATTCCTTAGGCTACATCATCAGCCCCTTCAAATAAAGGAATTTCCCTGATGCATGCACTCCAAAAATAAAACCAGGACTTTAACCCTACTGGGGCTATTTGACTCCACCTCTCTCTATATATGTGTATGTGTAAGCCTTTCCTTTCCTGGTAGGGAAGGGTGTTGCTAAGAGTTGACCTCATCTAATAGTGATTTAAGCTCTGTCACTGAACTGAAGAATGGACAGAAAGCCCTCCTATACAGATGTGTCCTCTTACCTGGCTGGCACCTCCAGGTGCCAAGACACTAAATATAACGCTGGCCACGTGAGCTGGTAATAGGACTTCTGTTACTGTTTCCGGACCAAGAAATTCCAGGATAGCTGTTTTGCTTATATAGATCAAACTTCTTTTAGAGCTTTAATGTGGGTTTTTTTTTTCCCTTTTCAGATTTTCTTTTTAAATATCCCCACCGTCTATGCAAATTATATTGCATCACATCCCCTGATCACATCAGATCAGCAAACTCCCCAGCCCATTTGTTACCTCAAGTAACAGAATACAATGCAGAATTCAACAGGAAATGTTTTAAGGAACTCAAGGCCTCAGCTAGCCACACCAGGACCCAAAAGCCAGATAAGCACAGAGGTTAAGACCAGACTTTTGAGGCCAGACCACCTGTGTATGCAACTCCCCTACTGCTTCCCAGCAGTGTAATCTTGGGCAAGTTATTCAGCGCCTCCAAACTTCAGTTTCCTTTTCTGTAAAATGGAGGTAACTCTTAACAACTTCCTAAGATTATTGCAATGCTACATGAGAAAATGGCAATGTAAAATGCTGGGTCCATAATAAAAATACCACCAATAGTAGCATCTTTTTGTAATAATGTGTGGTCTTTTCTTTTCTTCTTTTTTTTTTTTTTTTTAAATTCCTAAGAAGTTTCCAGCCCCATCTTCTTTGGAAGACTAATAGTTATCTTGGGACAGACCTTTTTTTTTTTTTTTCCTTGACTGAGGTCACTTGAGCGTGCTCTTAGGTATGAAACATAGATGAGTTGGCAGTCGCTGTCCTCAGAGAAGCATGTAATTGAAAGTTTTTTAAGATTTATTTATTTGAGAGAAAGAGAGAGAGCGTGGGAGAAGGACAGAGGGAGAGGGAGAAAGAATCCTCAAGCACACTCCCTGCTGAGCATACAACCCAACATGGGCCTCAATTCTATGACCCTGAGACCATGACCTGAGCCAAAACCAAGAGTTGGACGCTTAACTGACTGAGCCACCCAGGTACCCCGCAACTTTTTTTTGATGGGCTTAGCCCAGCTGCCTCTGTGGGGAATAGACCTTGCTACAGAGAAGCCTTTTCTGAAAGAAAAGCAATGGACTGTTCCCAGGAATTCCAAGGTAGAGAGGCATAGTGATGGGCAGTAGGGTGACCTTATCCAAGACCCTCAAATTGTGAGTGTAGACTGGTGACCAGAGTTCTCAACACATTGGTCATCCACTGGAAATCAAGGAGTGAAACCTGGAAAGGGGCATGTCCAAGGCTGGCGGGTCCATCCTGAGAAGATAATGGCCACCCCAGGCAATGACTGTGCAGAGAGGAGCACTGTGGCATCAGACTCCAGGCCCCATTGAATGGATGAAGCAGATAGTATGTGCAATAACTGAAAAGTATTTTTAATGAAGAAAAGTGTGCTATTATTTAAGGGCCCAATTTTGACCAAAAAGCAAAAATCCATTTTGATTTTGCAGGGCCATTGAATGGGAGGTCCTCTGGGGAGAATTCCCCCTCAGAATGGCTCACCTCACTCTCAGAATCTTTATGCAACAGTCCGAGTCTTGCACCTGTTGTCAGATCACTGGGAGCAAGAATTGTTGACAATGGCCATTCATTTGCAGGTAGAGTATGCAAACAGGCATCTGACCTAAGTGAAGCTCCTCTTCCTTGCAGGTCTCAGAGAGACTCAACAGTCTGTAAACATCAGGCAAGCCATTCCAGAAGCCCTGAGGCAGAAAGTTTCTAGGGAATGGACAGAAAGGCTGTCATCATCTCTTAATTTTCTACAGATCACCTCATGTTTGACTACAGGGATCAGTTCTAGATACTTACTACTGGGTCAATCTTTCCATGGATTCAAACTCATCTGAGAACTTCTGAAGAAGAAAGGTCTGAGTATAGATGTCTCTCATGTCCATTTTCCAATCACTGCACCCAGGGTAGTCTTTCCAGGAACTGGGGAATTGGATGAGTGGCTTTCTGCTACCTTCTTTACAGTCAGAAAGCCTATGATTTGAAGACAAGTGTTCAGCTCATATGCTGTGCCATTAGCACATGGACAACCATGACACATACCTTCCAGGGAATGTTGAGAAGATCCACAGCCATTGGGAGCATCTCCTATGGAACCACAGATGTTGGCTCTTAAGCTACACCTGAGCATCCAACAGAGCCCCAAGGGAGGAACTAACTTGCCTCTGTGATCACAGCAGCTGTTGAAATCAATACACTCCATATTTCTACATGCGCTAGTTAAACACAAAGACAGCTCCACAGCTTCTTACAACAGAAATCAATGGAGGGGGCACCTGGGTGGCTCAGTGGGTTAGGCCTCTGCCTTCAGCTCGGGTCATGGTCTTGGAGTCTAGGGATCGAGCCCCACATCGGGCTCTCTGCTCCGCAGGGAGCCTGCTTCCCCCTCTCTCTCTGCCTGCCTCTCTGCCTACTTGTGATCTCTGTCTCTCTGTCAAATAAATAAATAAAATCTTTAAAAATAAAAAAAATTAAAAAATAAAAGAAATCAATGAAGAAGAAGAACGTTAACATTTGCCAGGGAGCAGCTGCCCTTTTTTTTTTTTTTTTTGAGACCCTTCTTTATGCCAGAATCTGAGCTCAGCTCTTCACAATATACTAGCCCATTTGTATACTAAAGACAACTCTGAGATTAGGGTATTATTAAGACCATTGTGTTATAGGAAACTGAGGCATGTAGAGGAAACACTCACATCATTAATAAGTGGGAAAGCCAGGATCCAAGTCTCAATCAAGCCACTCACTGGACACCAACATCTGTTGTGTTTCCCAAATCTTTGTATTTACCGTCCACTTCTCAACTGTCTTTTAGGTAAATGCCTTTGGTTATAGAGTAAGGAAGTAGGGCATTGTCTAATCAGTAACATTAGCAGTAACAAAATGCTAGTGCTGCACCTTGTTGCCCTTATGTTTGTAACTGATTCCCTGTAGCCCTTAAAAGGTCACCGATCTAGACACGTTATGAGAAGAGACCACACGGAAGCTTCCTGCTCTCTAGAAGTTTCTGTGGCAAGATAGATGTACTGACAGCACTTGCAGAGACAGATAAGGTATCTCAAGACAAATACGTATGCTTAGAGAAGTAGAAATATGTGCCCCACACAACAGACTATTCAAGAAATGCTTTTGGAAGCAAAAAGTTAACATGTTTTTTGAAATGACAGAGAGTTTCAGAGTTCCCTAGGTCATCATTTTCTGAGCTTTCTTAAACACAGAAAACTTGAAAATTATAATATATTGACCCAGTTCTGTAAGAATACCAGCTATTCAATGAATTTGGGAACACTGAAAAGAAATAAAATAAAATAAAATGGAAAAAAAAAGAATATCAGCTATTTTGTGTGCTTAGAATAAAGTGCAGAGCAAAGATGTTACAGATGAATTAATTACTGTAAGAAATGTTGAAAACTTAATTTACGTTTTTTTTATGACATTTAAAAATCAGAGGATTCGTCACTTTTTTGTTAAAGGAACAAAACATCACAACTACATATGGAAACTCTATGACAGAGAATGAAACATAGATACGTGAAGAAAACAGTATATTGAGAATGGGGCAGGTGGCAGTCTGAACCTGACAGCACCACCAAACCAAATCCTAGTGTGTTCAGGTATGGCTCTCCATTCTTTAGAGGTAGGTAATCTAAAACTAAGAGAAATACATAAATAAAATTTAAGCTTTTGCCTTTTAATTTGATTTTAAGTGTTTTTCAGAGGGTACATACTATGGTATTATTTGTTTCTGTGTTTATGCAGGACTCAGTAGAATATTCAGGGAATAACAGTGATCCAAGGGATGCATTGTGGTTGAAGAGAAGGAGCTGTGCAAAGAGAAGAAATGTAGATGAAGAAAGGAGAAATAGGGATGGGTTCTCACCTCATCCTCTAAATCTATGAAAGCCAATCGTTATTTTAATTAAATAAAAGAGTCAGTTCAGGTTCTAGATTTTTATGGTAACAGCGTAGAGGATCAGAGGTAACCAAAGACAAAGTGAAATACAAGTTGAGAGGCTCCTGCAATCATTCCTACCAAGTAGTAGTAAGGGCTTGAATTTATAAAATGGGTTTTAGAATGGAGTAGGAAGGAGAAGCAAATTGCCTATGTTTAAGAGTAGTTAGGTTTATTAATTTATTTTGTTTTGGAAGGAAAAGAAGGAAGGGGTCTGGGGGATAACCTTCAAGCCAGGTGGGATGGTGGAGAACCATCCACAGAGTTACCAAATATTGGAGGAAGATCAGTCAGTGGGAAAGGAATGGTTGCTCTGCCTTTGGACTAATGTTGAGGTACTGTCTTGACATTGAGGTGTTAGAAATAGAAGTCAGCAAAATTATGGGCTAGACCTATGAACTTGGGATTTCTCAGTGTACACATTGTAGTCAAGTCATGGGGATGAGTGGGGTCACTCAGGAAGAGGGCGCATAGCAAGAACTGCAGAGAGGTAGGATAGAGCCCTGGGGAGCGTGAACTTGGGCAAGAGGAGGAATGGCATTCATACAGGAAAGTGAAAGACAGAGAAGGATGGAGAGGTTTCCAGTTAGCAACCCCTGCGCTCACTAATGACATCACTGAAAGTGATTTCAGAGGTGTTGAGAATGGCATGGGTAGAACAGAGTGGGTTGGAAAGAAATGCTAGGGGACATGAGAATGTGAAATTCAACATGTGGTGGTTTGCAAATGGCAAACTGGCATTTGAACGCAAAAAAAAACCCACCACCTTCTCCTCTCAGAAACAAGAAAAAGAGATGAAGACATCCCGATGGGAGACAGGGTGCACTCAGAGGAGAATCAGGTATTAGCTAAGTCCGGGAGCTATAAAGAATGTTCTCTGAAGAATTTAGGGGTGAAAGCAGTCTATCAACAGTGAAACAATAACCCTTCTTTCTGACCTCACTGCCATTCCCCTAGATCCCCTTGACTAGTTCCTTCCTCAGATCCCCAATGTTCAGCTTCAATGACTTCCTGAGGCGTCCTAGACTCAAACTCTTTCCTTTTTTGTAGAACCCAGGATACTTTCCCTATTCTGTCACTCTTCATATACGTAATTTTTTCAAAATCTGTTTTCTTCTAGATTGAGAGCTCCAAGAGGCTAGGAAATGTATTTAGTACCTTCACTATTGTATCCCCACATAATAGGAGCTCAATAAATGACGTGTGGGATGAACAAATGAGTCGATCATTCTCTGGGTAGGGATCCAGAGTTCACGGTGAGTAGGGTTTGCCTGGGGGGCAGCAGTGGGAGAAAGAGTGAGCAGGGAGGTAAAACAAGGAAGTGTTGGAATGAGACGGAGAAAGCAGGTCCCTCAGAAGTATGTGGATCTTGGTTTGTGAAGAAGGACTTGGATGAGGTACAAAACTAGTTGCAGGACTCTGCCTGTGGTTCCAGTCTATAGAAATTTCTGTTTTGATACTTAATTAAATTTCTGTTTTGATACTTAATTAATTTGATACTTAATTAATTATTTAGTTATTAATTAATTAATAACTAAACCTTTGTTCAGGTGTCTGAACAGAAAGCTGGTGATGAAGTTCAGATCTGGTGCATGGGTAGCAAGTTAAGGGACATCATCATCATCCTTCGTACCTTCCTTCTTTCCTCCCTTCTAACCATCCATCCATCCATCCACCCATTCATCCTGCCTATTCATTCATCAAAACTTACTGTGGGCCAGGCACTATTCTAGGGGCTGGTGACACTCTAGTGAATTAAAGACACAAAACCCCACATCCTCATTGAGTTTTGGAAAGATAATAAATAAGATAAATGGAATTTTGTAAAGTGATGAATAAGGAGTAAAATGAAGCAGTGAAAAAGGACAGAGAGAGAGAGAGAGAGTGTGTGTGTGTGTGTGTGTTGAAGCTAGGGTGAGATCATACATTTTAGACACAAGAGCCAATACAGACCCCACGTTACATTTTGAGCAAGGCAGGAGGACCTGGAATGCTCAAGCTACAGGAAGGAGGAATCCAGTGAGGCTGGAGCAGTAGGGAAGGGGAGCAGGGAGGAAGAGAAAACATGAGAAGTGCGTCATCAACTGAGGGAGGCTCCACGGGGAGATCTTCCTGGCCACTGTAAGGACTTCATTTAGCTTTTACTCTGATTGGGACAGCAGGTGGGCCTATAGAGGCTTGAGGAGTGTGATCTAAAATCTTAACCAGGTATTAAAATCGTTACTTTGGCTGATAGATTGGGAAAGGGGACTAGAGTGAAAGCCGGAGTCACGGCTGGGGACTGCGGTCATCTAGATGGCAGACTGGGATCCAGGTGGCCTGGCGGGGATCATGAGAAGTGGTTCCATTCCAGATAGGATTTGAAAGTAAACCAACAGGATATGCCATTGGATCGGGTTTGAGTGTGAGGGTGAGAGAGAAGGAAAGGGAGCCCCCACACTCTCAGCCTGAGCCCTTGAAAGATGAAACAGGCCCCAACAAGGTAAGAGAGGCTTGTAGGTAGGGAAGGTTTGGGGAGGGGCTGTTTTAAATATGTTAAGTCTCAAATGTTTATTAAATAGCCAAGTGGCAAGGTTGAATAGACAGTCTGGAGCTCAGGGGAGAAGTCCAGGCCAGAGAGATAAATTTAGGAGTTTATCAGCCTACTGATTTGATTTAAAGTCATGAAGCTATTTTTAATTCTGGAACTTTCATTCCATTTTCTATGGTGGCTATACCATTCTACATTCCCACCAACAGTGTGCAGGGTTCCAAATTCTGCCCAAATTTGCCAACACACGTTATCTTTTTTGTTTTTGTTGTTTTGGGTAGCAGCCGCCATTATAGGAGTGAGGTGATATCTCACCTCAGGTGAGCTATCAAACCCAGGTGTGGGTTTGATTTGCATTTCCCTGATGATGAGTGAGATCACAGAGAAGCTTCTGATCCAGGGTTCCTCGTTGAGGATGAGAAATCCTCTTTGTTTGATCCAACTTTCGTCAGGCTCCTGAACCTTCTCCTAGGCCCAGCTGTACACTTCCCTGTGAAATAGAGTTTTAGCAAGAATCTGGCTTTATCAGTTTATCAAGAAACCCACACCCTCAATATCTGATCATCTCAATATCTGATTACCTCAGTGTCTGACCAGGTTTGTCACCCTCCACCCTTCCCCAAGTGATGTCTGATCCGCCTCAGGCCTGCCTTCGGCAAGATTCCCGTTGGGTGGGCTTAGCCAGAACTCCCCATAGCCCTGATGTTTCCTCTCAGTAATTTCCCACCCACTCACCCCCACCCTGTTCCTGGGCTTTAATGCCCAACTTGCCCTTGCTGTGTGAGAGGATGAGCACCATCTCTCCCACACTGCAAACCCACCCTGCGCTGGGCCCTCTACCCATCTCAGTGGTCCTGAATAACCTGCCTTACTGTCTTGAACAAGTGCCATTCAAAAATTTTTTTCTCTAACAAATATCGAGGATGAGTTGCAGAGAAACCAGGAAAGGTCCTCAAAGGTTAAGGAGGGGCAAGAGATGGAAACAGAATTGGAACTTTATGGGGGCTTGGGGAGCATGAGCACCACAGACTGCGGGAGACAGGGTGGTCTGAGGTATGTAGCATTCCAGCAATGGACTCAGGTCGAGGAAAAGGGGTGGCAGGCTGAGACCTGAGGTCCCAAGGCAGACGGTGGAGGTTGAACTAGGGAGATGAGAAAGGGGGCAGCCAGGCCCCATAGGAGGCCTGGGGGCAGGGGGACAGACAGTCTTACTCCAAACACACAGGTCCCCTTCTCACCCCCAGCAGCAGAAGTCAATGGGCCTGGGAAAGTAGTCTTACCCTGAGGTACTGGGGTCACTCCTGACCCAAAGAGCTCAGGAGGCAGGAAGGCCTACAAGAACTGCCGCAGAAGGCCACGCAGAAGCTGTCAGGGCCACTGTCGAGTGCGGTACTTGGGGTTCAGTCCCAAATACAGCCTCCTGTACTATCCCCTAAAGTACTCATGCTTTCAGGGACGCCTGGGTGGCTCAGTTGGTTAAGCGGCTGCCTTCGGCTCAGGCCATGATCCCAGCGTCCTGGGATCGAGTCCCAAATCGGGCTCCTTGCTCGGCAGGGAGCCTGCTTCTCCCTCTGCCTCTGCCTGCCTCTCTGTCTGCCTGTGCTCACTCTCTCTGACAAATAAATAAATAAAATCTTTAAAAAAAAAAAAAAAAGTACTCATGCTTTCAGACCCAGCCAGGTTACCCAGGCCAAAGGCGCAAGAAGGGGAGTGTGAGGGAAGTGTTACGCCCGAGCGTCAGGAAGCCTAAAGAAATGGACCCAGAAAACTGAAGATTCCCCCAGAACCAACGAATCTGTGACTCGTGAGCTGAGCTGGGCTTAGCGTGTCCTGAATGGAGGCAGGAAATTTGGATGCGCGAGAACATCGGGGAGAGGGTGATAGTCAGGGGAGCTGTGAGGCACCTGCAGGGCTGAGCATGGGGGGAGGGGCTGAGCACTGAAAGCCCAGTGCTCCCCTGAATTTCTCACAGCAGTGCCACAAATAACAAGACAACTGTGAGATAGACCTCAGCAAAGCCTGACCTTGTGACCCAGCCCCCAACCCTCCTTCTGCCAGGAAGGTCGGCCTCTGGAGCAACCATCCACAAGCTTTGGTACAGGCGCTCTACACCTGTGTTTGGAAACCACTCCTTTAGCACCATGTGGAAGCTCTGGGTTGTAGTCCTTTTTTTTTTTTAATTTTTTTAAAATTTTTTAACGTTTATTAATTATTTATTATTTATTTATAATTTATAATTATTAATTAATTAATATATAATGTATTACCAGTTTCAGAGGGAGAGGTCGGTGATTCCACAGTCTTATATAATACCCAGCGCTCATTACCTCATGTGCCCTTCTGAATATCCATCACTTTGAGTTACATTCTTATTAAGAGCAATTAAATGTCATTACATCCCCATAAATGTCTAAGAATGAATTGTGTCTAGGCCCTGGGCTAGCTTTCAGGGAACTAACAGTGGGTGTGGTGACAATGACAGGCGTCAGCCTAGGCCTGGGACAGCGAAGCAGCCCAGGGTTCAAGATGTGGGCCACAACAGGGCGGGAGGTCAGGAGAGCTCGGCCCCGGTCTGGGGGTGGCGGTTGGGGAAGGCCACCCAAAAGCCCACATGTGCTGGCAGGACGCTGTAGATGGGCATGAGGTCACAGCCATACGAACGGCCAACCTCAGGACGGGACTGGCTGCCAGCAGCAAGGTCAGGGCCTTCAAGGATCTACCCAGAGCCGTGACAGAAGCCAGGAGCTAAGAAACAAAGCAAAGGCTGATGGGGTTTTGTGATTCTGGCATGTTCTTCCTGCATCTGCTTGACATTGCCACATGCACGATGAAGTATCAAGTATCAAGAAGGCTGAACATATGACTCCCTTGAAACTTTTTGGAGAGCCTCCCAGGCCCAGAGGCTTGTGATGTGATGTGATGAGAAGCTGCCTCCGTCTCTGAGCCCACGTGGGCTGTTTGCTTTCCATGACCCCATCCTGAGACAAATCACCCAGAAGTAAATGCCATCATCCACTTGAACATCGCATGCTCTCTTCTCCTGTTCTATTAACTACTATTAGCTATCGCCGGCGGCAAGCTCATTATATGGCAAAGGCTGTACTAACCCCTTAGCATCATTATCTCCTTTATCACACAGGAGAAAACATTATCCTGATTTGTAGATCCAAAACCTGCGCTTAATATAGTGAAATAATGGTGGGGGCAGGGAAGGGGAAGGAGGCAAAAGGGGCTGGAAACCCTGGTCTCCTCAGTTCACACCCTTTCTTGTTATTGTGATAAAACAGACATAACGTAAAAGTTACCATTTTGGCCATTCTGGGGCACATGGTTCAGTGGTATTGAGTCCTTTCATGCTACTGTACAACCATCACCACTGTCCATCTCCCAAATTTGCTGGGCTCCAGGCTCTGGACCCATCAGATAATACCTTCCCGTTCCCCTCCCCAGCTCCTAGCAACCCTGTTCTACCTTCTGTCTCTATGCATCTGAGGTTTCAAGGTCCCTCATAGAAGTGGGGTCATACACTTCTTGTCCTTTTGTGACTGGCTTATGTCACTTGGCATTAAGTCCCCAAGGGAAAGCAGAACCATAGCCACAGGTGGTTTTAATCCCATAAGCCCTGGGTTAAGGGCCCAACATGTTTGCACGGTGCCCCTCTGTTGACTTAAGCCCATCGTCTTGCTTTTGCTAGAGATAGGATTCTGGTTACATTGTGACTGTATTTGGAAATAGGGCCTTTAAAGGGATAATGAAGGTTGAATGAGGCCATGTGGTCGGGCTCTCTCCCAATAGGACTGATGTCACTGTTAGAAGAGAGACATCGGAGATGGGTGCACGTGGAGGAAAAGCTATGTGAGGGTATGAGGACACCGTGGGAAGGCTGCCATCAACAAGCCACGGAGAATGACTTTCTGGAGAAACCGAAGCTGCCAGCATCCCGATCTTGGCCGTGCAGCCCCCGGGGCTATCAGAACATGTCTGTTGTTGAGACCACCCAGGCTGCAGGATTTTGTGACAGCGGCCAGAGCTGACTAACGTGAACGCGGCTGGCTGTGCTTGCAGACACACGGGACCGGGTCACACAGTGGCCTCCTCCAACTGGCAGCAGTCCCTCCCCCATCTGACTTGTGGGCATGGAGCACAGTGGTTCCCTGAATCTACATGTATGCCTCATACCGAGAGAGATGTGGTTTCTAAGCCTGCCCAGGAGCCGGCAGTGGATGACCTTTCAACATGTTACGTTTCCAGCCCTGCACCTGGTCCCCATGGCCGAGGTTTCAGTGGCCCCAAGAGGCTTGTTTTCACCAGGAGCTACACGTTCCCATGGCCTGCAGCACCACAGAGACATCAGGGCTTCACCAACTCTGTGAATCAGTCCCCTCCAGCCTCTGGGACACCAGGAGGGGCCACCAAAAACAAAAACAAAAACAAAACAAAACAAAAACACCTCACAAAGAAAGTCATGTGGCAGGAGCCTCCACCTCCTGAAAGGAAAGTTACTCATCTGCTTCATAAAATTATAAGACTCTTTGACCTCAGATTCAAGTAATGGTCCTACACTTTCTAATACTCTGTGATTGAAATTGTCACTTTCTGATACCATCATCTGTGTGTCATTTTGCTTTTCAGCAAAACGAGTAGTTTTGTTTTTTTTTTGTTGTTGTTGTTCTGAGACCTATAAATTCTAAAAGACAGCCTACAGATGGTCTGGAGAAGCTGGTGGCCCTGAGAGAATTTTCTGGAGGGTAGAGAGAGCTGGGGGTGGAAGTGTGCATTCAGGGAGCAGGAGAGAAAGCCAGAGATCCTGCCCAGAGAAGGTACCACGAGAACTAAGCAACTGCTAGGAGAGAGTCATCAGGGGCCACCCAGGAAATTCAACGAGGAAGATGACACCCCACAAGCGGTCTTGGAAATGGATGATCCAACACAGGGAAACTGAGTAAGAGTGAGAACACCCATTACTGAAAATGAGATTCATGAATTGTCATGAAAGAAGAGAATATCAGTCATGCCGTGAGGCCACGGGTTTCCAGACCGATGTTGCAGCCCGAAGCCAAAGAGGGACGAGGCAGAGATTCCAGCACGGTCTTCAGGCTTCAAACACGAGAAGAGAAATAGGGACAGGGTTCAGGGAGTAGGGAGGAAGCTAAAGAGAATGGATGGTGTGTGATCTGAGAATAGAAACTAAAGGTGAACTAAAAATCAAAAGGGAAAATCTTCCTGCAAAAAGATCAAGCCAGTGGCAGCAACCACGGCCCCTAAAAAGAGCGCTCACAGAACTGCGGTGACAGAGGGCTTCACTCGTGGCTGAGCTACAGGAGGCCCTATGGCCTGGATCAATGCCAACCCAAGGTCACTTGTACTAGGAAGGCTCAGCCGAAGTAGCAGGACTCGTCTGTGCCTATCATGGGTTGTGCTGTGGTCGGTGGACCAGCTGGAGAAGAGGAAACCAACAAATAGGAGAAAGTGAAAAATCTCTGTGTGCCCTGGGCAAGATCTCTCCCTCTGTAATCATTTGAGAGTGATAATGGGGAAGTTCATGGGCATCAACAGCAAAAACAAAGGGACTCTGCCATTGGCAGTGGACCTGGGGGGGGGTTCCCATCTGGTCATGCCTCTTCCTGTCCCCTAATCCTGTTTTCTCTGCTGGTTACTGAGTAAAAGTGGTGGCCCTTGTGTTACATCACACAAGTGCCCTGGAAATGCAACAGTAAGAGAAACACAGGTTTCTCTGTATCAACCAGACAAAAGCAGTGGCTCTTCTCCCAGCATTCACATAGTCACATTACCCAGCTGCGGTGGGAGGCCTACCACAGTGTGCATGGACCCTTCTCTCTCCTCTACCCCCCTGCACCCCCGAGCCTGTTTCCCTTATGTTCTCCCATAGCATCTTGCCATATCCACACTTTGGCTTGAAAATCCATCTTGGAGTCTCTCACTATATGTCACTGGTCCCTTCTCCCAGTCCTAGAGGAAAGGGGCACCATCTGATGGGCCATCACCGCCTGTCTTCCCCAACGCAAAATTTCCGGGATAATCAACCATGTTCTCCCTCCTCCCCACTACTCCTCCTCCCTGAGAAAGGTGCCTTTTTTTTTTCCCCCTAGCTATCTCCACCCTTTGTGTGTTCTCCCCTTGTGTGATCTCTAAATCTCCCCAGCCCTGAGTGCCATCTTACCTCTTAAAGGCTTCTGCCTTTTCTCATTTTCCTATGTCTACGGGCACCCCCACCACTCTCTACAGGTAGTGTGGACTCCCCGCCCTAACGAAAGCCTTCCCTTACATTCACTTTCCTCTGCTTACCACTGCCCTCCGTCTCTCCTTTCCTGCCCAAGTGCTTGCTTAAGCCCTAGTCCAGCCTTCACCACCCCCACGGCACACCCACTCCATAACCCTTAGATTCTGATTTCTACAGTCTTACGTGAATGGCTAATTAAAAGGTAACTGAAAGACCTTTCAAGTGGCATGTTCTCAATTCTCATCTACCTTCCACGGGGACCATTTGACGCTGTGACCACTTCCTCTTCGAAACTCCAACCCACAACCCCACTCCCTTCTTGCCCTCCCTCCCACCACTGACGGCTCTTTTTGGACTACCACTCTGGTCCCTCTCTCCCCCTACAGCTCAAATGCAGGCATGGTCTCAAGATCTGCCATCACTTTTCTCTCCAGGGAGTCTTGTGGATTCCCACAGCTGCAATCATCAGCACATCCAGGTGGACCATTGTCTCAGCCCCCTCCTTGCTTCATCTTACTGGCAAATTCTCGCATGCCACCCACACAATATGCATTGTGCTCACCCACTTCTTTTAGTGCTCACTGACATTACCCTGATTCAGGCCTTCTCATCTCACCAGGACTATTGCAATGGCTTCCTCATTACTGTCCATGTTAGCTGTCATCTTAGTGCAATTTACTTTCCTTCTAGAAAACTGGTTCACACAGCCCATAGAATGTGTCCAAATTAACTGCTTAAGAGTCTTCACTGCTGGTGAATGTCCCTGCTCCAAAAGAGCTGCAAGACTATGAAGAAATTATTTGCCTTCTTTGAACCTCACAGTGTTGTTGTAGGAACAGTTGCTCAGGTTGTACACTGCAACAAGTGTGCCCAGATGCTGAAACAAGTTGAATCTAAAATCCAACTCATGTTCCAATCACCAAATCAGTGGCCTAGGCTGAGTTTCAGTCTGGCCAGAGTTGGAAGGAGCCTTTCCCTAATTTCCCCAATGCTTCAGTTAGGACTGCACTTCCCAGATTTCTTCTGCAATACACATATATTTCTGCTGCTAATTGATACTCAGAATCAAATCTTTTATTTTTCCCAAGTATACCAGGTACTTGAACATCCCAGGGTGTGTCTCCATCATCTCTGCAACAATTTGTTCCCCAATTGTGCACCTGGGAAAAAGCTCATTCTCTAATACCCCTCAGTCTGGGAAGGCTCTGTGTGTCCCACCAACTTGGAACTTCCTCTTTAGTCCACCTCCTGGTAACACAGTTATTGAGGACTATGTCACTCTGGCTTAGATTTTGCTTTTGGTTGGAAATCTATCTCCTCCACTTGTTTTTGGGTGATCTGACAGCAAAACCCAGAGCAGAACCCGTTCACATTTGCTGTGGTGAGCTTGGTATTCCTGACACTATTGGGTTATATCTGGAAAACAAAAGGATAGACAGAGTTGGAGGAGTAACATGTATATTTTGAAGGGGCCAGGTTAGAGAATGACTTTTTTTTTTAATTTTTTTATAGATTTATTTATTTATTTGACAGAGATTACAAGTAGGCAGAGAGGCAGGCAGAGAAAGAGGGGGAAGCAGGCTCCCTGCCGAGCAGAGAGTGGATACGGGGCTCAATCCCAGGGTCCCAGAATCATGACCCAAGCCAAAGGCAGGAGCTTTAACCCACTGAGCCACCCAGGTGCCCCTAGAGAATGATTTTAAAATAGGTTTTTAAATTAAAGCTATCAAGCACAATGGCCCTAGGTAAATTAGAAAAAAACACAGATATGCAAAACAAAATAAAAATGACTCTTAATCCCTCCAGCCACAGATGACCATTGTCCTCATTTTACTCTGTAACTTTATAAATGTTATTATATACTGATGATTTACTTAAAAAATGAGATTTATGTATTACCTACTTCTTTACTGAGTATATCATGAGTGTTTTTGATGATATAAAATATTTCCTATGGAAATAGTCTTTTTAATGTCTGTATAGTATCCTGCTGGGTAATTGTACCATAATTTATTTAAATACTCCCCAAATAGGTAGACTTTCATTTTTCTCTATTTTATGTAATACTGCAGTCAACATCCTTGTCCCTAACTATTGGATACAACATAAATTTTCTCTTAAGAATAAATGCCTGGGGCGCCTGGGCAGCTTAGTCCTTAAGTATCTGCCTTCAGCCCGGGTCATGATCCCAGGGTCCTGGGATGGAGCCCCACATCGGTCTCCCTCCTCTGTAGGAAGCCTACTTCTCCCTCTCCCACTCCCCCAGCTTATGTTCCCTCTTTGGCTGTCTCTCTCTCTGTCAAATAAAGAAAATCTTAAAAAAAAAAAAAAAAAAGGAAGAAAGAAAGAATGAATGCCTAGAAATTGAACTGAATCCCTGGGTCAAATGTCAAGTACATGTTTAAAGCATTTGACATTTGTAACTAAACTGGCCTGGAGAATCACCATACCCACCTCACCTTCCCATTTGAGATCAGTGACTTGTCAATTTCACGACCCTCATCAAAATGGGTGTTTCCCATCACAGAATTTTAAAGCTGAAAATAACCTAAGAGATGATCCCACGAGGGTCTTCCCTGTCTGACACTGGAATCCCTGGGGGCCAGGCAGGCATGACCTATTTAGTAAGCTCACCAGGTGACTCTGTGCAGCCAAGTTTGAGAACCATTAAGTCCAAACCCCACGTTCTCAGGTTTGAGGAAACTAAGCATGAGAGGAAGTGTGTTTAAGTTGACCCATCGAAGGAACAAAAATGAAAACGTATCCAAAAGACAAAGAAAAAGAAAGTGATACTTTTAGATGAGAAGCAAAGTGATGATCACTTGTAGGTAATTATGGTTAAGAGAAGCGGTAGTCCCTAGGAGTTCATATTAGAAATCTCGTTCTAAGTCTGCAGACGATTTAAGAACATAGAATAGAAGGAACACTAATCTCTCTTCCATTCCATGGAGAAACCATTCTCACAAAATCCATTCATCATGATTGGCTCATTTTAAAACCCACATTTTTTGTAAGTGTATTCTTAAAAGAAAGGGAGGAAAGGAGCATTAACTCCCATAGTTAAACTCTGCATGAATTTATTTTTTACAAAATAAGTAAAGTTTACTTTTACAAAACTCCAACAAGTGAATTTGTTTGTGTCAAGACAAAGAAAAAAAAGACACAAAAATTCACTTTTAAACAAAAATCAACTCTGATAGTATAAGTCAAGTAACTATTTCTTTGCTGGGAAAACAAAACAAAACTGTGCACTTGCAAGTGAAAACACTTCCTGGGGTTGGGGGGCGGGGCAAGTACTGTAGCCTCGTGGCTTTAAGAATCTTCAGTCAATGGCAGGGGTCATGATTGGATTTTGTATTTATTTTAGGTCACATTTAACTCAAGTTGAAGAAGAACTGTAAATGGTGTGATGTATCATTGCTGCAGATGTGAGCACATGGAGAATTGCATATGCGTGCGTGTGTGTATGTGTGTGTGTGTGCGTGCGTGTGTGTTTGCTGGGCAGCAGAAGCTGAGGAATCGTGCCAGACACGCACTATCTTTGAGACCCTCTGCATTAGCAACTGTGACCACTGGCTGCTCCCAGTTACCACTTTACAAGAAAGTGATTGTAACACCTTTTTTTTTTCTGAGAAGGGAAACATTCTCAGAAAGGAAAGAAAAGGTCTTTTCGCTTTGTTATTCTCTGTTCTCAGGAGACACACAGCTTGTGGTTTTGAAAGTCTGAGTGGCCTGTTGCCAGATCCACCTTACCACTCCTGCTGGTGAAATGGAAACAGATCTGTCTTGGGTACTGATCAATCGGTGAGCAACTTGGCAATGAGCGCCCCCACCCCTGCATTGCCAGGAGTCGCACCAGACATGCCCGGAACCCCAAAGAGCTTAGGCTACAGAACGGGGAGGGAGGGTGGGTTCCCCTCTCACTCTGCAGGCAGGATTCTCACTTCCCTTCAGCTTCCTATGGGAGACCAAGAACAGCAACATTCCCAGAAGCCATTCTGCTCACGGGAGCAATTTGGCTGAAGGACAATGCAGCTAAGCGTTTAGAGAAACCAGAACACCTTCATCCAGGAGATGATCTTTTCCTGCTTTTGGAGTGTTATGATAAACCTTGGGCACATTGGGATCATTAAGTGATGACACCCAGAGGACCCTCCCCAGGTGATTCTGAGGGCTTCTCAACCTCAGCACGACGGACCTTGGGCCCTGGGAATTCTTTGCTGCGGGTGCTGTCCTGGGCATCATAGGGTGTCCAGCAGCAACCCTGATCCCTCTACTCATGGTCAGGTGCAGAGAGCATCAGAGGGGTGCACTTACGAAAGGCACAGAGAACGGAATGGTTGTCTGCCGTCTTACGAGGAGAGCAGGCTGGCTGGCTCTCACACCGCGAACAGGTGTGGTGGGACAGACCACCATGTCCCAGGCTCATGTTCTCATCCCCCAGACACGTCCACGGGTAGGCATGATTCTGTCTACAGATCAGAAAACAGAGGCTAATTGTCAAGGTCACCCAGACACTGTATCACCAGGCTGGGATCTGAACCGGGTCACACACGCTCCTTCTATCACTATTACAAGGAACCGAACTCATGATCAACTGTGGAATTTTCAACAGAACAAGGTAAAATGGGGTCGGTTGCACGAGAAAGGGCCTAGATTATCAAAATGGGCAACTGGATTTTTTAAACGCAAGAGACATTCTTCTCACTGATTTTGGACACTTTTTCATAAGCAGTGGATACTGGCTTTGAGCCAGAATGTCAATTTTATGGGGGGGAAAATGTCCAGGGATAACTAAAAAGGCCCAGGCAGTATGAAAGGATAACAGAGTCCTAGCAAAGCACCTAGTTATGTCCCAGTTAGAAGCTGAAAGATATAAACATGAAATTTTTAGAAGAGGGAAAAATAGAAATTCAGCGGATGTTTCTTTTTTCTTATGTAATAAATGGCCCTACCAAAGGGACACCCAACCAGAAATTAAACTTGGGTGTTTGTGCAAGGAATAGTGTTCTTCACTGAGAGTCATTTCTCCTACGTCATAATGTAAGGGAAGATAAGAAATCACTTGGGATTCCCTGTAAGGCCGTACTCATTTAGAAAGTCCTATCACGTTTCATGCACTGACGGTGTCTTCCCTTAGAAGAGTAGTTGCCCTTCAACAGACGAAAGGATAAGGAAGATGTGGTCCATACATACAATGGAGTATTATGCCTCCATCAGAAAGGATGAATACCCAACTTTTATACCAACATGGACGGGACCAGAAGAGATTATGCTGAGTGAAATAAGTCAAGCAAGAGAGAGCCAATTATCATATGGTTTCACTTATTTGTGGAGCATAAGGAGTAACATGAAGGACATTGGGAGTTGGAAAGGAAAAATGAGTGAATTGGGGGAAATCAGAGGGGGAGACAGACCATGAGAGACTGTGGACTCCAAGAAATAAACTGAGGGTTTTGTGGGGGAGGGGGGTGGGGGGGTTGGGTGAGCCTGGTGGTGGGTACTAAGGAGAGCACGTATTGCATGGAGCACTGGGTGTGGTGCATAAACAATCTTGGAACATGAAAAAATAAAGAAAATAAATTTTTAAAAAGAAAACGGTAGGCCCCAGGAAGAGAGGAGCTGCTTTCTTGGGGGAGAAAGGGTGACCCCACATGGGAGAAGGCGTTATAGCCCAAAAGACCAGAGCAGGTGGCAGCCATGGTCCACAGAGTGGCCTGCACGAGGAGGACACCTGCTGTAGTGCCCACCAGAGAGGCCAGGACAGTGGTCACAGCATCCCCTGCAGTATTCTGGATTCAGCTTGCCAAAGCAGCTCTGCTCACATGGGGAGCACCACACCTCCCTGCAAATCTGTCCCTGTGTCTTCCACCATCCAGTCTTGTCCCAGCCACCTTGTACTTACTCCAGACCCCAAAATGCCAGTTTTTTGTAGCCCAAACATTCACCAACTTGTGCCCCAGAGGCAACAGCCCCCTCCCCCCGTCCCTGAGCAGTGAGGAGCATGAATAACAGACATGAAAAGTGAGGGTCCCCTTCTCCTTTGCCTTTTGGCAACGGGGATCCTAACTGCACTTGAACGTGTGTCCCAGCAATGTTTGCCTGGACGTGATGCTGCAGACTTGACAACTGTGAGTGATGTGATCTGAGAATGTGTTAATTGGGCACTAACATTGTGATAGAAAAATTATCATCTTGCTTCTAATGCCAAAGGAATCATGACGATAAGTGCCAAGAGATTATCTAACACTATATGAACAAATATTCTGGTCAGGATGCAACAAAGCCAGAAATAATTAACAATGTTACCTGCAAACAAACTGAACCACTAAAGAAAAAGAAAGGCAACCCTCTTGGTCAAAATGAAAATCAAAACTCAAAAATCCCCAAATGAATACAATCGTACCCAGAAAAATGTCACATATCAAATTTCTGGAATGCAGCCAAAGTAGAAGAGCAAACAGAAGTTTGGTAACCTGTATACTTCTTGTATGCATGGGAGATACGAGGAAATTGAGTAAAACTCCCTGAAATGGCTTAATGAATGCCATCTCCAGCTAAAGTTGGAAGAAAGATGTTGGGGGCTGGGTGGGGGGCGTGGGGGTGCAGTTATGGGAGGTTAGGGGCAAGAGCACAGTAAGCAAGGGTAGGTTGCTAGGCAGATTGAAATAGGGTGTTTTCCCCACTGGTGAGTGTTTCTGATGATTTAGAGTCATCCTTCTTTTCCTGGTACAAAGAGGGAAACTTACAAAGGAACATTCCCCTTATGAATGCAAATATTTCATACAAAAGGGTAACTTCTACTGTGTTCAGCGTTTCTCTCATTTCTTATAAAGACAGCTCAAAATAATCTTTGTGCCCAAAAAGCATGTTTGGAGGGAGGGGGCGGTATGCTACAACCCTTCAATCCTTAGATTTTAAACTAGTTTATTGCTCTCAACTCAAACGGGTTCTATTACTAAGAGTATTTAACGCTTATAGTTTTGCTCCTCAGTTTGATTCCATCAGTCTGCTTAAACATGAGCACAAAGAAACTTAAAATTCAGAGACTTTTGAAAGTCTTCATAAGTTGGTCCTCTGTTGAGGTTGCTAAGGCACAGTGGGTTCCTGAAAGTGACCTTCACTACATTTTCTTGTTCTATTGTTCAAAATATTCTGTGACCCCTGCCCTTCTGCTAATCTCCAGCATCAGTGATCCAAATCTCTTTCTGACCTTTCTGGTCTTCAACGGTTTCCTCTGAACTCCCCCCAAGGAGTACCTCGTGATTCTTCTTTCTTCTCTCCTTGTCAACTGTATTTTTTATTTTCCCTTTTTTTAAGAGGGACACTGAATCAGCGAGCCCTGTGGTTTGTAACCACTGAAAAAATCAGCTGTTTTGTTCAGGAGCGACCAGGAGTAAACAAACTTACCTCTTTACCTAAAATTCACACATGGTAAGGGTGACGAGTGGGTAAGCAAATGAGGGCTTCCTGGCCAGAACAAACAAGTGTATATCATCAGCAGAATTTTCTTGTCATGTTTCTATAGTCTATCCTGCATGTCTTCGGCAATGGTGCAAAACAAAGTGAGAAAGAGAGAGAGAAAGAAAAAAGACAGACAGACAGACTTGGCCATGCACTGATAATTCTAGCTCTTGATTCTAGCTAAAATAAGAGGCACAATTCTTACAACTGTCCCAGAAGGCCCCTCCTATGGGCTCCCTTCTTTCAAGCAATCAGACCAAAACCCATCGCACCAAGCCCCCTGCCACAATCAGAATTGGCCTCACTATGGAAAAGTTACTGTTGCATGATGCACATCTAACCCCATCTCTGTGGAGGGATTCAGGCAGCTTAGGGGCAGAAAACACTTTGCTTCTTCCCTTCTAAGTTCGTCAGCTGATGTAATAATGACATTGACATAAGACCGATTAACAGGAGAAAAGCAAATTTAATTTCCTATGTGCTGGGGCCCCATAAAAATATGAGAACTGAAGAAGTGATCAAAGCGAACGCCTTTTATACCTTTTCGATCAACAATCCCTCTGCGAAGAACAGAGAAGACAAAGGCGTTTGGGCTTGGAGTGATATAGTGAGGAAGTAACAAGGTTTGTCTGTGCGGCTTTCTCTGCTGTGAATTCCCTGTCTCTGGTGGCAAGGATCCCCTCTACCCTCGTTGTACAGAGAGGGGTACCTTTCACATGGGAAATAGATTTCCTGCTTTCAGGGGGACAAAGGAAGGTTGAGTGTCCTCCTTACACTGGCTGTTTCTCAAATATCATTAATTCAAAATAATCAATACGCCAACATGGGGTTACTTGGGGATGCTATATTCCTCTCTCCTTTAGTAGTCTTTAAACTAGCTCTCAGGGGGAAAAAAGAGAGAGAGAGAGAGAGGGGGAAAGGGACTTCTTTTCATTGGGATGTGTCAGATATAAAAAGGAAAACCTAGAAGTGTCCCCCCACCCCTTGTCCCAGTCAGTACCAAGGTGGGCTGTGCTCACAATCAAGGCATTCTACTTTGGGACAGGTGAAGGTAGAGAGACACGGAATGGCAATCCTTCCTTACACCAATGTGTGTCTGTGCTCAGCCCCCATTTTGGGGGCTGCTTGGCTTGTTCCTATAAGAAATTTGTTGTGACCTGAAGCATTATTTCAACAATCCAAATATACCATTCCCCACTCTCCCTTACTAGCCCACCGGCCCCCAGAAAGACCCGCTGATAACTAGCCAGTCTTCTCCAAGCGGCTCCATTGGAAGCAGGGATCAGCCCTCACTGTTTCATTGATTCCCAAGATTTGTGGAGGGAGGGAAGAGTCAGGGAGGAGTAGAGAAACATGACATTGTTGGTGCAACTTTAATTTCACTTTACTGATTATTAAAAGCATGTATTTGACTCGGTTACACGAAATAGATACATAAAAAGTTGCTTCAGAGCCATTGGGTCATTTTATAATTGAAACTAAAACATGTTCATCATAGAACCCCCACACTTACTTAATATGTCTCTTTAATCTCTTTTCTAAGGGGAGAAAATTGCAACATTATTCTAGAGAAATATCTGCATTGCTTATGGTTGATCTTGATCAGAACGGAAATCTAAAGGGAAAGGAATGTTGAATGTTGAATGAATGAAAGGAATGAATGTTAAATGAAGGGTGTTTATATTTGTCAGAATTCTTTCAACTCCAAGAAACAGAAACCCAGCTTAAGTGGAAAGGAGGAAGGGTTAACTCCTGAACTTGAGAATTCCCAGGGAATTTAGGCACAGCGGGATCCAAGATCGCCAACAATGTCATAGATCTCTCTTATTCCTTCTAGCTCTTCTTCTCCTTCTCTGATTGTGTTGATCTGTCTAGCTCTGTTTTTGGCTGATTTTTTCTTGATTCTGACAAATTTTAAGCTCATGGAAAGAAAAAAATGCTACTGGCAAATCTACTTCCAAGAGAGAGGGCATGAGCGGTGTTCCGGTGGGGGGCACAGAGAATGAGACAGAAGCATACACTTTCCCCCACTTAGTCCAGCTGAGAAGATTCTTGCATGGTTCTGGCTTACTCACCCTGAGGCACAAGGTCATGGTTGAATTATGTGCAAACTATACCATGTTAGGACATATCAAGCCTGGATCATGGACCAAGGGATCCACATGTATACAAGAAGTAGTTTCCTAATGGAATCAAAAGAAGGGTGGGAAGACGTGTGGATCAGACCCAAAGTGTATGGATCAGACCCAGGTCCACAAACCAGGACCCTGTCAAGGAATAAGCAAAAACAGGAAGAAAACCATCACTTAGAGCCATCATGGCATACTGAATTTTGGAGTCAGCTAACCCTGTATCAAATAGTATTGTATATTTGGGAAAGTTACTCCATCCAACTCTCTGAATCTCAACAGATGTATCCACCAAATGTACCTCAGAAGGGTGGTATGAGGGCTTGTATGCTCAGTGCCTGGCACATAGTAGATGCTCAACAAAATGTTAATCCCTACAGTCATCAGAAGTACAACTGGAGATACCATGTGTCATTCCCTGTGACATGTTGCCATGTTTGTGCAAAACACCTACATTCAGTCAACCTTGTCCTGCTTTCTCCCGGTTTCAAAGAGAATATACCCTGCTTCAAGTGTGGTACCCATTACTACCCTCTCCCCCAGTGGCCCACATTAAATGTCAGCTCTTTGTTCTTTTCCTGTAACAAAGCTTCCATGTTATATCTCTATTCTTTTTTTTTTTTTTTTGAAATTTTTATTTATTTGACAGAGAGAAGAGGAGAGAACACAAGCAGGGGGAGCCACAGAGGGAGAGGGAGAAGCAGGCTCTCTGCTGAGCAGGGAGCCTGATGTGGGACTCCATCCCAGGAGCCTGGGATCATGACCCAAGCTAAAGGCAGATACCCAACCGACTGAGCTACCCAAGCATATCTCTGTATCTCTGTTCTGTGTCTCTGTTCTGTCTCAGCTAGCCATCACACTGTAATGCAATCAACTGAGTTTACCCCTATGAGTGTGTAAGGGGAGTTGTTGGAGGTATTTGCATTAAAAACAAAGCAAAACAAAACTCTTCTCTTGCTGGTATTGTGTTGATATTGCATATACTTTTTTTTTTTTTTCATTTAACTCCAGGAAGGTATGTGGTATAGAACTGTTTTTGGAGTAACACAGGGTTCCGAAATCCACAAAACATTACTAAGTAGGCAATCACCTATGCAGAAAGGATACCTACCATAGATATACCAGTTAGACATAGTAACAGATATAAAGGACCATTCAAGTCAATAACAAGCATAGAACCAAAGGTTTCTGGTGTCCAGTGATAGGCTGTTCTCAAAAGCTTGAGCCCACAATGACATAGGATAATCAAAAGATCCTGCCTTAGAGTTCAAGGAGAATAAGATTACACTAAGCTCACAACTAATATTACCCTTTGTTTTGTTTCATCAGCACACTATAGGACTGCAAGAACCACAAAGAGTCAGACCAATTGCAAGTTTTCATTATGGTGAAACGTATATATGAGTTTACCATTCTTTAGTGGCAAGTCTGTGGACAAAGTACCTTTGCATCATTGTACAACCCATCCTGCCATCAATCGTGAAAACTTGTTCATCTTCCCTAGCTGAAACTCTGCACGCACTTAGATCCAGTTTAATAATAAATGTTTCATGTGTGTGAAAACACATAGAATAAGACCATGAACACAAATGCCCCTGCCACTCAGCTTCCCCAAATTACAGTTTCTCACATTTATTCCAGATTTCCTCCTCCTCCTTATTCTTTATTTTTAAGAAATGGGACATTTGTGGATGCAACCAGATACCATGTGGTCCACTCAGGCCCATTTCACTATCTTCCACCCCCAAGGTAGCCACCAGGTCCATAATTTCATAACATTTGTGCGTAGCCATAAATAACACAAGGTAGGGTTTTGTGTGTTATTGTATCTTTACTGTGTCTAACTGGTATACCTATGGTAGGTATCCTTCTGCAGCTTTCCATCAACATTGCTTTGAAGCCTCTTGACTCTAGGAAACAAACTGAGGGTTGCTGGAGGGGAGTAGGTGAGGGGGATGGGGTAACTGGGTGATGGGCATTAAGGAGGGCATGGTATGTGATGAGCACTGGGTGTTACATGCAACTAATGATTAACTGAATTCTACATCTGAAACTGATGATGTACTATATGTTGGCTAATGGAATTTAAATTTTTAAAAAAGAGAAAAAAATGCTTTGAATTTTACCCTAATTTCCCCCTAATCGGACTTTGACTCTCATGGCATTTTCCATCTCCTTTCTTGTCCCAGTACTGATTTGTAAGTGTGTAGGGCCAGAGTCCAGTGAAGAGGAGGGGAAGAGAAGCCATCTCGAGCACTGTGCTTCCCTGGGTGAGACCATGCAGAACACTGGATCAAGGGACCTCACTCTCATATCATGGGGTGCCAACCATGTTACCTAAAATCTTCCGTTCTTTCTCATCTGAAGATCTGGGAACAGGGAACCCAAGCAAGATTTTTTGTCTGGTTCCTCATTTTCAGCTGAAGATGAGACTCAGAATGTGCTTCATTCCCCATAACTGAAGTACAAACAGATCGAGCCAAAGGCCCATGGAGAAGGACAGCACAGAGGAATCGATCCTGACCCCTCACCACCCCAGCACCTCACCCCCTCCCCAAAGAACAACCATTCCACACGTGGAGAGAGGTCAGGGGATAGAATTTCAACTACTGCTGTGTCTGCCTGGCTGGCAGATTGTGAGCACCTGGTAGGTAGGACGCGAAGGGCTCACCATTCGCCCACCTTAGGCCCATGGGGGATGAGCGAGGACAGCAGTTCAGATGCCCCAGGGAGGCGACTGCCACCACGTGCAGTCAGAGATGTAGACATCTTTTATTTCTGTCTCTCACTGCTCTAACTAGGGTCGGAGAGACAGAACCAGGGGACAGGGGCATGACAGCACCCCGTGCCCACCTTCACTCCAGCCACCAGGGGCTGGTCTCCCATCTCCCCTGAGAGAGCAAAAGGAAAAGACAGGCTTTGAATCAAACGACTGACATTTTAAGATAGACTAGGTCGGCACCAAAAAGTGACTAAGAAGCTATAAAACCTAGCCAAATTATCATTAAGACACCTCATGGGAAAGGGGGCCCAGCCCCGGGGGCGGGGGGGGAGGGAGATACATATTTGTACCACACTTGTTGAGCTCAATGACCTGGGTACCCCTGTTCCCACCAGCTGCAACAGCCGTACATAATGGTTGGGATGATAAAGTGAGATTTCATTTTACACTTTTCCTTCCTTGATGAGACATGTCTAGAAAAGCCTTACAGCAGAATACTTCCCCGTTCAATCCTATAAGAAGCCCAAGGCTGCCTATTTCTGAGGCAAGGAGGAATGTAGGATCAGTGTGCCTATCTACTCTCCACTAGAGATTTTTCTTTAAGTCTCCACTGAGGTACAATTAACAAAGAAAACTGTAAGATATTTAAAGTACACATGATGATTTGTTATACACTGTGAAAGGATTTCTACCATTGAGTTAACCAACACATCCATCACCTCACATATGAATCGATTTTTTTTTTGGATGAGGACCTTTAAGTTGTAGTCTCTTAGCAAATTTCTATTATACAGTGTGGCATTATCCACAATGGTCACCTGTTATACATTAGATACTCGTAAGTTATTCATCTTTTTAAAAATTATTATTTTATTAAATTTTCCATCATAAATGTACTTTTTATTTTTTAAAATTATTATTATTATTATTTTATTTAAATTCAGTTAATGAACATCTAATGTATTACTGGTTTCACACATAGAGGTCACTATTGATTTGTATTGCTTTCTGTCAAAGCAGTTCTATTTGAAAGTCTTTGAAATAGAGAAAAAAAATGTCAGGGCGCCCTCTGCAGGACACTTGGCGCAACCGCGGGCGCCTCCTAGGCAACCTCCGGCCTCACCTGAGTTTATGGGTTTGAGAAGTCCCCGCTGCTCAATCACAGGGGTCTTAAAGAACTTCCAGGAACCCAAGCAAAGCACAACTTTTGGATTCTCTGTCTTGGACCACACCCTTGAGATACGTGACAGGTCCAGCCCCAGTGCTGGGCTGCCCTCCTGCTCTCCCCGGAGCCCACGGCGCAAAGTCCTGAAGGAATACCAGCTACTGAAATCTGCTTCCCATTTGATATTCGTCCTTTAAACCCCAATCTCAAAGTATAGATACAAGTAAAGTCAGTTCAGATTATCCTTACTCCTCTTGAAAGCCATTATGTAGATTCTGAACTCGGACAGGGAGGAGACCGCGATCCAATGTCACTGATGTTCCTGGGCCCCACGTTCCCATTATTCATTCATTTGGCAAACCCCTGGGAAGGCACAGTGGGGTCTGGCACCATATGGGGTGGGGGTTGCTCAACTCCAGACAAGACAAAGGCTGTACCTGCTGGGACCCAAATTGACTCTTGTCAGAGTTGAGAGATATGACCCTTTATTTTCACCTTGAATAAGATGCACAAAGCCGGTCTATCATTCAAAGTCCTTTGTGGGGATTTTCAAACCTAGCTGGTAATGCTTGAAACAGAAAAGTTGGAAAACTGAGTAGGGAGCTGATTTCAAGCATGGAGGTCAGGGGCGAATTCCTAGCTCTTGTCCACCCACCCTCAATAAGATATTTGGTTTTATTGATTTATTCCAAAAAACAGACATTGAGTGTCTTCTAAAAAGACCTTCTCAGCTTCAAACATCTCTTCCCAAGAATATCTGTGCCCTGGGGCACCTGGCTGGCTCAGCTGGAAGAGCATGCAACTCTTGATCTTGGGGTCGTGAGTTCAAGCCCTATGCTGGGTGCAGAGATTACTTAAAAAAAAGTTAAATAAACTTAAAAAAAAAAAGAGGGGGTATCTGTGCCCCGTCAGTTGTGGAATAGGAAAATAAATCAAGAGGATGACATCAAAGCAGGGCCAAGACCAGCCTAAAGCCCCAACCCCTCTCTTAATTTGAGGAGATCTCAACCTCCTCATAGGGAATCATCTCTCCACAGTGGCCTGCCTGCCTCAATCCCGGTCTCTGCCCTCTTCCTCCCTGGGTAGAGAGGTCTGCCCCCCAGGCCATTAATACAAGAGACCCCAAAACACAACACCAGCCTCTCTTGCCCTGGGTGGATTTTGTCAACAATGTTGTTGAACTTACTTACTTGATCAGAGTAGTTAGTAGGAGTCAGTGGGAGCCTGGGTGTTTCTCTCTTTCCATGTGAAGCCTGGACTTGTCCCCACCCCTGTAGTGTGGACCTTCAGGTTTTTAAGATGTCTGCAGTGGGATGGAGCTGTAGCAGAGCCCAAACCTGCAGGAGTGCCCCAGCCGCCATGTTGAAACCCTGCTGGAGAAGATGCCCTGGTAGGGTTCCGGGGCCTGAGCATGCTCTCCTCACAGGAGCACTAGAGGGAGACAGACCTGGGAATTACACGACCATACCCCAGCACGGAGACGTGTGCTCCTGGGCCCTACCAGATCAAAAACAACCCCCCATCCTGTCAATCGTTTCTTCAAAATGTGCAAAAATGAAATGTGCAAAAATATGTTTCCCATTGTTGTTACCAAAATAGGAACTCAAACATGAACCTCAAATTCTTCACTGACACATCTCAGACTATTTCCTTTTCTGGCATCTTCAATCAACATGCTGTGAATCACAACTAGTACAAGCTCTCCGGAGGGGACTTTGGAAGGGTGTACCAGATGTCTTAATCTGGAAATTCTCTTTCTAGTAGTTTATCCAAGGCAAATCATCAGATGAATGCACCACGTTTGCCAAAGTTATGAACTGGAAACAACCTAAACGTCCATAAATTGAGGATTAAATAAAGTATAATACCTCCACCCAACCAGTGAAACACTATGCTACCATTAAAGGGATATATGGTGACTGTAGTTAATAACATGGTATTGCATATTTGAAAGTTGCTAAAAGAGCAGGTCCTAAAATTTCTCATCACAAGAAAAAATCGTAACCGTGTGTGGTGACAAATGCTGGCTTATTACGGGGATCATTTTACACTATACATAGATCAAATCATTATGTTGTACACCTGAAACTAAAGAATGTTATATGTTAATTATACCTCAATAAAAAATGTGGCTTATAACTATATTGGCTTATAACTATGTCCATGTTGTATTGCTATGTTAGTATACTGATAATTAATGGAGAACAATTAGGTATGTACTACAAGACCAAATCTTTGTAAATATTCATATATACACTAAAAGGCTAATAAATATTATTTTTAAATAATTTCCAGTCTTAGGAGTTTTTCCAGGGAGCAGAGAGTCGAGAAAAGAAAAAGCCATGTATATTTTCAAAACAAAACAAAACCAAATGCCTCCTTCCCTATAGAACACTCAGTCTCTTTTTTCACAGGCAAATTTGCTCAAGAGTCTGAGAGTTGGGGTTTGGTTTTTTTTTTTTTAATTCACTTTTTAATTTTTTTGAAAGAGACCATAAGAACATGAGAGGGCAAGGGGGCAGTGGGGAGAGAGGGAGAGAAGAGAGAGAATCTCAAGCAAACCCCCCACGGAGTGTGGGGCCTGTCTCAGGGCTCGATCTCACAACTCTGAGATTGTGACCTGAGCCAATATCAAGCCAACATCAACATCAACAAAATCATAAATAAAATCTTTTTTTAAATGTCAGACACTTAACCTACTGAGCCACCCAGGCTGCCTGGGGTTTTTGTTTTATTTTGTTTTTAAATCATCTTTTTAACTACTTTATTTTTCAAACGTATTTTAGAGAAAATTTTAAACATATACAAAAACAGAGGAAATAGTATGCTGAACCCCACGAACCTCTTTCACAGCTATCTTGTTTCATCAGTTCTCCCATGCTCTCTACCCCTCCCTGCACTGGATTATTTTGAGACAAATCTCAGACATCATGGTGTTTAATCCGTCAGTGTGTCACTTCTAAAACACAAGGACTCTTCTGGAAACTTAACAATGTTACCATGATCATGCCCAAAAAATAACAGTAATGCTCCAAAATCACCAAACAGCCAATCGATGATAAATTTCCCTGGGGCCATCTCTTACAACTGTGTACCCTGGGTGGGTTACCTAATCTCTTACATCTTTAATTTCGTTATTTTAAAAAAGAGAAAATATAGGCTATTTGAGAGTATCAAATGAGACAATGTATTTAAAGAGGTTTGCACGGAATCTGAAACATTCTAAACATTAACTAGTAGCATTGGATGATTTGTGATGTTAGACACTTTCTCACTCACTAGGCCTTTACATGAATTAGCCCTTATGTTGTACATTTCCTGTTCATTTCCTTTGGCCCTTTTTCTATTGGGCACTAAGGATATCAGTCTTTAATTTCATACTTCTGCCCAGCTTTTCAGTTTATTCCATGACTTTATTTAACTTATGATTACATAGTAAAATATGTCAATCTTTTGGGACGCCTGGGTGGCTCAGTCGGTTAAGTGGCTGCCTTCTGCTCAGGTCATGGTCCTGGCATCCTGGGATCGAGTCCCACATCAGGCTCCCTGCTCAGAGGGGAGCCTACTTCTCCTTCTGCCTGCCACTCCCCCTGCTTGTACTCTCTCTCCCTTTGGCATATAAATAAATAAAATATTTTTTTAAATGTCAATCTTTCTTTTGTTTTGACTCAATATAAGATACACCTATATTTTCTAGTATTTTGTGATTTCCTAGTTTTTTTTTTTTATTTGGCACATATAAACTTTGAGAAACACTTTTTAAATAGACCCTTTAATCTGTTGTTTAGAACACACACACAGAATCAGGTTTTTCTTAAGGTAGAACTTCTCTACAAATCAGCTCTCTAAGGTATATAAGATAATTTGGGTTTACCATACTCACAGCAATACCAACAACCAGTTCTTGTCTAGGGCTCAAAATGCTTTTCACATATACTGACAACCACCCTACCAAGGAAGTACTACTATTCTCACCTGGGTTCTGGAGCTGAACCAATGTGGCTGAGGGAACAGAGAGCTTAGATCCCTTGAACTCATATTCTGCCTCTCTTTCCTCCCCTGCAAAGCGGATCAATGCACGTAAAGCACGTGGAAGAATCTCTGAAAAGTTTTAAGTACTCCGCAAATGCTAACTAGCATCCTCATCACTGCAAGCATTAAGGCAGTAATGACAATAGTAAATGCAAAATAATAATTATAGTAAAAAGGACAGTATAGTAAAAACAAGATTATTATTACAATATAATAAGAGCCAATGTTCACTGAAGTCTTCCTTGTGCCAATAAACGTTTTACTTGCTGGTTATCCTACAGTGAAGGTACTTCTATTATCCCTGTTTACACATAAAGCAACTGAGGCACAGAGTTTGTGACTTGCTTGAGAAAACCACCTGTTTGGCAACTGCACTCAGTTAGTGAGTTGTGACTGCAGTCCAAGCCGTCTGAGGTCAGGGCCTTCTTTCTGGAACCACCACATTGAGACCCCTGGCTTGTGGACACAGAAAAAGGAGGACCTCCTGGCCGCCCTCACAATTCCTGGGCAGATTGCGGTAGTCTCAGAAGCCCAAGGGGTAGGAGCACGGTGGCAAAGAAAATGGCCCTACCTCACCCCGTCCCACGGCCTCAGAAGAAGAAAAGACATTCTTGGCCTTAAGTTAAAAACCTTCCGAAAGCCAAAGCTGTCCCCTTGCATGCACACCTGTGAACACCCCTTTCTGCTTGGGAAGGCGGGCTGGGTGAGGGGCGGGCTGGAGGGCATTGCCTCGGCCGCCAGCAGAGGGCGCAGTGGCGCCGTGAGGGGTCTGGGCACCTGCGTTGTCTCCTTTTTTTTTTTTTTTTTTTTTTTCCCCCAGGTTAAGGTGTGAACTTCATTTTCTCCTGTGTCTCGTGAGAGGAAATGCTTTTCTCTTTCTCAGTGTTTGTCACACACGGGGCTGCTTTCTTTTCCTCTTGATGTCATCTTTTTACACAGGCAGGAAATTATTTCCATTTAAAACTGCTGTTGGGGAGATTTCTGCTGTCCTGTGGTCATTTGAAATAACAAACGAAGCTAATTGACCTGGAAGTTAGGTAAACAAAGAAGAGCCATAATAAGTTCCTGATAAAGACTTGTTGATTCAAGAAAGCAGAATGTCATGACTGACTGGGTCACCAGCAGTATGCAAAACTGGTTTTTCAAATTGTCTTGGAAACACAGAAGTTGGTCATGAAACAGGTTGGTGGGCTGTGACCTGCATTTTGAAAAATTGAACAAGACTAGAACAAAATAGAATTGAGTCCATAACAAGAAATGGGGTTTCTTTTCCATTCCTCCTACCTGTGTGTGTGTGTGTGTGTGTGTGTGTGTGTGTGTGTGACTATACTGAGTTATAATGTAAAGTAATTAATCCTGTGTAGTTTGCAGTTTTCAAAATATGAATGCCTTTGGTAGCAAATGTCAGCACTTCACCTATAACCTCAGTCTGAGGACTCTTTTTTAAGTTCAGCACGCCTGGCCTGTCTTGCATGTGGCTCCATCTGGGGTGGGGTGAGACTAAGATGTGGGTCTTCGGGCTGGCCACATTTGATAGATGTGTTTAAAAAAGCATCCAGACCACGTGCAACCCTCACGCCTTATAAATGTTTTCATTTTCTAGAAAGATGCTAACCAGAGTGGTGATGGTGATGATTAGGGAGAAGGCAAGTACATCCCGCTGATGTACTTCTCTTTGTACACAAAGACAAGGTGGGAAATAGGGAGTAATAAAGGGCAGAGAGAAATGAGGGTGTGACCACAAAACCATCACGAAACCTTTGGTCTCCAGGGTTCTCCAGGTAAGTCAAGGGGCAGCATGAATAAATCAAATAAAACAGTAGGTGTCAGTGACTCAGATTAAGAAGTAACACAGCCACTGAGTAAGAGGGAAAAAAGTTACTATGCATAGTTCTCACATTTTTCTACAACTATGATCACAGTCTGGGATTCACCCAAATTTTCAGGTGACACAACCTCCGGGGGAGTGCCATCAAGTTATAAATATTTGAATGGTGACAAACTGGTTACTTGGTTGTTGTAGAAAAGGGTTTTTAATCTCTAGATTCATAAAAATGTTGTCATTTTCATAGGAGTTCTAAACAAATAAAATTACGAATTATATTTCAAAATTGAGAATGAAGTTTACTTGATGGACTTCTGAGATGTCCAAGATTTGCAGCTTAATGTCTCCTTGTGGATAGAGGGGAAGGGGGACACACTGTTTGGGTACAGGCTTCCGTGTAGGACTGAGGCCGCCATGGCCCCTGGTGATGCTCCACCAGTGCTCACCATGGCCGGCTCTCCCCCATGACTGAGCTGCCAAAATCCCGCACCAGCCCCACCACACAGCAAGAAACCGCTGTCTTACAGGAGAGAAGAAACAGAGCAAAACACAACATATGTGGGCAAAATATTTTGGTACAATGTCTTACAGCTGGGTGTCTCCCTTGACAATTCTGGGCCTGAATTGGAAAAGATGTGCTTTCTCCTCTTCTGAGGTGACAAGAGGTGAGGGCCGAGTTGTCTCCTGAGGAAGACAAGGAAACCTCCATCTTACAGTCCAAGCCATCTGATGGTATATCCCTATGGGTTCCATTCTGTTTTGTTCTCCTTTCTCTTTCTATAAAATCTTGTCTGTCCTTGCAGATGTCAGCTGTGCTCCTAGGATTTAGTCAATGGTAGGCAGGCCAGAGCATCTAAGGTGGGCTGTGGCAACCGCCATTAATAAGAAAGCCTCTGAAGAAAGGTGACTCTGGAGGACAAAAGCCAGGGCTACAAGGTCTAATTTCCCTTCTTTAGGGGAGAATCTCTCTCTCTTTCAGAGGACTAAGGTTTGACTTTTATTAAGAGAAATGGCAGCACCCCTTCAAAGCTACCTGGGTGTGGAGGGAAGAAGGGTTCCCATCCATCATGGGCCCCAGAAGAATACCATTTGAGATGTGTGGCCTCCAGCCATTCAGACCGGATGTTCTGCAGCTGTGAGAGCCACGGTCACACCCAGTCACTTATTCTAAACATCATGGATTTGTCTGCAGTAGTCTTTATTCTAAGAGGGAAACTGGGGAGGAATTTTCCACTTTCTTAATTTTCCAGACACAGCCCTGGAGAAATCAACCAAATGAAGCATGTGTTGAAGGGAAGTTTATGAAACTGTGAATCAAGATCAAGAGCCAAGGAAAGGTCAGCAGACAGGGCCACAGCAAGCAGCTCTCTGAGTCACTGTGGGGTTCAGCAGGGGTAGAAGACACTGAGGGTCTGTGCCCCCCCGGTCCCCATGTAGGTCAGACAACTCCTTGTAGCTCTGTGAGGTTGCCAAGCACTTTTGCATGTGTCTTCATCTCGGCTGACCTTCGGGGGCAAGACCAGACCTTCCCGGGCCCTTTATTTGATATGACTCAGTCTTCACCCAGGACTTTCTCACAGGCAGACTCACGGTATTTGAGGGGAGAAACCAAAGGAAGTGGGTTCTGGCGCTGACTCAGTCATTATAGGAAGGTGAGCCGAGAGGTAACTGAGGGGTTCAACACCTGTATTTTATCTCTTCTCTAACCCGTTCACCTCTCACCCCTGCCCCCAGGTCAGTCCTGCCCCCTCAGGTTATCCCAAGAGACCTGGGGCCCACCCCCCATGCGGATAAGGCCCCCATTTATCTCACCAAGCCCTGCTGGGGAGATATGAGAGAATTGGTGGTGGCCTTCAGTTTTCATATAATCTGCCTTTTTGTCTGTTATCCATGGACATCTAAACTTTCTTTCTTTTCCATGCTTAGACATGAGTCCATCAGCTGGCAAATGAATCTTACCTTCTAACTGCCACTTCAGGGGCAATTCAATTACTTATATTTTTACCACATTGTATCTCTTTATTCCATAAAAACTCATGGAAATTCACAATGGAATTGCTCAAACTAGTAAACTAGTAACAATAAAATTGACAATGAGATGGGTATCACCAAGATTCAAAATGGCAAATATTTAGTATGACGCTTAATGCTCCTTGGTCTCTAGCAGCTTAATTATGGGTCTTAATGCTGAGATTAAATGCTAAAGAACACCTACAAAACAGCGGAAAGGCACATTTCGGGGACTGTGTTATGAATAAAATGGAGGGAGCTCAGTGGAACTCCAGCACCCCTTTCCTGAAATCTCCATTAAGAATCAGCCCATTCTCTGACATGAGCCATTAATGATTTCTCCATTTTTGGCCAAGGGCTAGCTACACAAATGCTACTCCAAGCCCTTCTCTCCTACCACCACCACCCCAGCCAAAGAGCGCCTGTGGGCCCCTGCTACAGAAATTCTGGAAGGCTCTGAGGGAAGCAGTCTTCAGGGCAAAGTCTCATTTCAGGAGTGTTTGGATGGAATCATGGCAAGAAGTGAACAATCCCCAGTAGGGATTCCAAGCAGGGTGCTTGGAATCATAGCTGCTGAGTGTCTGAGGGAGAACGGAACACGGTCTGAGAGGTGGTAGGACTCGCTGGAGGCCGGGGGAGGGGTAACAGTGCTGTCCTCCAGAGACCAAAGAGAGGGATGGTATTGTCAATTGGATCTCCCAGTTCAGGTACTTCCTTCGGTTCTGGCCTGGGCTACTGGGTGGTAGAACTCCCAGGACCAGGTTTCAAAACTCCTTGAGCTCCCAAAATCAAGACCAAGCAACAAGCAAGGACAGTAATCAAAGGCTCCATGTGGATACCCAGGGGATCGGGAAGCATGGGGTCCCTGCGTAAGTGGAACAGGACACTGGCCAGCAGACTGGACAGGATCGTTTGGAAGGTTAGTCCAGCCAAGAGCTCACAGCACAGGGCATAGTCATAGACCCCACTGATACCAATACAGAGCACCCCATCTCCAGGGGCATGTGCATGTGTGTGTGTGTGTGTGTGTGTGTGACTTTAAGAAGCTAGTAGAAAATTTAGGAATCTCCAAAAACCATGAGCTGCCTACTGCAAAACATTCAGTGCCCATGGATTTTTTTCCCCATTTCAATTACACTTTTGTCCCTGAATATCATGGCCAGAGTTCTATCAAGTGTGTGCAACCCGTCCATAAATAACATCCACTTATCATCCCCATACTCACATGTGTTATATCCTTTTTCCTCGTGTCATCCCCAAATGATGACAAGCTCAGAGAGGCTGACTGGCTTCTCAAAGGCCCCACAGGAAAAGCTGAGTTTCAAACACAAGCTCTTCCCCACTAGGCAGAGGCCTGGACCCCCAGGTTCCCAAGTGGTAGTGAGGCTCCAGTCAAGAAGCGGAATTCAGTGAAGTCCAATGCTTTGTGATAGATGTGATAAAGCTGTCCCAGGAAAGGACATGGCCTCCTTCATTGACCTCTCTCATCTAAAACCTCCAGCCATTCAGAAAGATCCATTCAAGAAAGGTAAAACTTACTGAAGAACTTCTTAATCCTGAATGTTAAATTTCCTACGAACCTAAAAATGCTACAGTTTTGCTTACTGCTGGGTAGAAACAAGAAAGAACAAAACAAAAATGTGTGTGTTCCTAACAAATCCCAGAGTAAATCAAGGGAAATCACTCAGAAGCCCTAACTGTGTACTGCTAGAAGTCCATTCCCAGGTTTCTAGAAGTTAGTTCCAATGAGTGGCTGGTGTCACAGGACTGAGAGGGTAAGAAAAGTTGCCACAGCATAAGCCACGCACAGTGAGAAGACGGAGGCATCTGTCCCAGCTCTGCCACCAAGTATCGAACGTCTTCAGTTTCCTCCCTTCACTCTTCCAGGCCTTCTCTGACTAGGATCTGTTTCCCAGTCTTTTCCACATCATGGTGCCTACACACGTAAGGCCTACAGCTCCAGACATACCATGAGGAAACATCTCAGGAGTCACTGTCGTCAAAGATCTACATCTCATTGGTGGCAGACCAGTAAGGCAGTCCTGGGCTAGATGATGACTAGAATACCACAAAAATCCCAAGTCTGTGTTCCTTTCCAAACAACTTCCAGGAGGATCCTCCAAATGGCTCACTCAGCACATTTATCATTGGACCTCTACATAGAATTGTGTAAAATTCTGAGATCACATCCAGTAAGTACAGAAATGAAAGTCCCTCTAGGAAAGGGGTCCTTTTCCCAGGGCCTGAGGACCTTTTTGTGTAAGGTGCCTTTGAGGAACTTGAAAAATTCTGTAAACATCCTCAAACTGCACCCAAAATTTTGTGTGTACATACATTTTTTCTAGGGAGATACCCACATTGTTCCTCAAATTATCAGAAAGAGCCACTGTTTAAAAGGACAGAACTTACCAGGATAAGACAAGTCTTATCCATCTTTGAAAACATGTGGTCCTATTGTACAAATCTTGATTCAGAGCACATGGTCTGTCATGAGAAGCATATATTCACGCCTGAGAACATCAGCCCCGTGTCCAAATACGTGAAAGGATGGAACCCTCAAGAAAAGGAGCCTCTTATATAGGACAGGAAGCAATAACAATAAAATTACAATGTGCTGATATAATTCATTGTTATTGCACTAATAATACACCTTTACATATTTTTTTAAGATTTTATTTATTTGACAGAGACAGAGAGAGAGAGAGTACACACAAGCAGGCAGAGAGGCAGGCAGAGGCAGCAAGAGAAGCAGGCTCCCTGCCGAGCAAGGAACCCGATGCGGGACTCGATCCGAGGACCCCGGGATCATGACCTGAGCCAAAGGCAGCGGCTTAACCAACTGAGCCACCCAGGCATCCCACCTTTACATATTTTTAAACAAAAAGATACATAGCGCACATGTTGGAGGGGAGGGAAGTTTCTGACAAAAAATCATTCCAACTAAGAAATTCACCAACAGCGCTGGCCTCCCAGTAGTCCTAGGTTTTCAGAAAATACCTTTGCCCCTGATGGATTGGCTTTCTTTTTTCTGACAGCCTCAACTTGTGCTGTGTGGATACAGTCATTTATAAAAAGTTAGTCACTGGAGAATCCTGGAGAATCTCTTTCTAAAATTCATAGGCAACCAGCCTAACAGAGGACACATCCTAGGGTTTCAGCCTGTCTCCTGACTCATGGGGCTGCTCTGCCTCTCCTCATCCTCCAGAGAGAAACGGCTTGGGAGGAAGGGGTAGTCTGTAGGGGATGGGATAAGACAAAGTGAAGGGCAAAGCGCCACTCTGTGGGTGCGGCCACAGAGCCTTCTCCAGCATCAGCAGCAAGCTCCAGGTACAAGCAGAGGAGAGAAAACTGAGGGGTGAGGGGAACAGAATGAGGAACACTCCAGTGGCCATCCCTTCACTTCTGGGTGCACCAAGAGAAACAGCTTCCTTTACTTGAACTGGCAAATTCCATGAGGAATCGTGACTCCCATGTTGGAGAGAGAAACCGAGAAGCAAAGGATTCACAAGCATCTGACTAGACGGACCCCGATGAGCTTATTACTTTTGGTGGTTGTCTCCTGTCCCTGTAAGATTACCTGATATCCTTCACCCAGGGAAGAAAGAAAGAAGGGAGGCGGGACTACATAAGAAGAATGAGACAAAAAGCAAATATTACACGTGAATCTTAAGGATCTGTGGCTAAGTGCAATAAGCCAGGCACGAAAGGACAAGTCCTGTATGATTCCACTTACACGAGGAGCCTAGAGGAGCCAAAATCATAGACAAAGAAAGCAGAACGTTGCAAGGGACTGTGGTCAGGGGAGAGAGGGAGTTAGTGTTTGAGGGGGAGAGAGTTCCAGCTGGGAAAGATGACAAAGTTCTGGAACCGGAGGGTGCGGACAGTGGCACACAACAGGGTGAAAGGACTTACCACCACTGAACTGTATACTTAAAATGGTCGCAGTGGTAGATTTTGCATGACATATATTTTACCACAATTTTAAAAAATCTTCAGGCGCGCCTGGGTGACTCAGTTGTTAAGCCTCTGCCTTCGGCTCAGGTCATGATCCCAGGGTCCTTCGATGGAGCCCCGCATCGGGCTCCCTGCTTAGTAGGAAGCCTGCTTCTCTCTCTGTCCCTCCCCCTGCTTGAGTTCTCTCTCTCCCGCTGTTTCTCTCCCTCTGTCAAATAAATAAATAAAATCTTTTTAAAAAATCCTTAAAGAGCAAATGTTAAATAAAATAAAGAGTGGCCTCATGTTAAGTGAGAACCAGCATATGATGACAAAGAAATGTGTCATGTGAGGTGCCTGGGTGGCTCAGTGGGTTAAAGCCTCTGCCTTTGGCTCAGGTCATGGTCCCAGGGTCCTGGGATCGAGCCCTGCATCGGGCTCTCTGCTCAGCAGGGAGCCTGCTTCCCTCCCTCTCTCTCTGCCTGCCTCTCTGCCTACTTGTGATCTCTGTCTGTCAAACAAATAAATAAAATCTTTAAACAAACAAACAAAAAAAGAAATGTGTCGTGTTGGGTCACCTTGGAGCATAGATGCTAGAAGACTGGAGTAGGCTCTTTATCATCTCAGAGCCCACCAGACACTCTATGCTATCTGCAGCCTGTGAAGGCCACCTGTTCCTGCTCTCTGCCCCCGCCCATACACTCCGCTCTTTGCTGCAGGCTGGGCGTCCTGTTCTCCCAACTCACCCCTCCTCCTCCCCAGTCCTCCTCCCCTGTCCTGCCCACTGGATGACCCCCATCCAGTCCCCATGAACCCTTCATTAGGGCCATGCCTTAGACTGCTTGGACCGCTATCGCGAGATACCATAGGCCAAGTGGCTTCTAAACAAAAGAAATTTATTTCTCACAGTGATGGAGGCAAGAAGTCTGAGAACAGGTGCCCTCGTGGTCAGGCGAGGACCTTCTTTCAGGTCACAGACTTCTTGCTGTGTCTTCACATGGCCGAAGTGTTAAGGGATTTCTTGGGCTATCTTCCATGAAAGTATTAATCCTATTCAGGAGGTCTCTGCCCTTCTGACCCTATCACCTCCAGATGGCCCTACCTCCCAATACCATGACACTGGGTGTTAGGATGGCAACATGTGAATTTGGGCGACACAAACATTCTGACCCCAGCAGGCCACTTGTTAGGACTCGACGTCCTCAGCCACAGAACGAGAGTGTTGGACTCTATCTCAGCTCCTCAGGTCAGGGTCTTTGAAAGCAGTGATGAATTTCCAGCTGTATTTTAGCGTCAAAAATCCCTGTGCCTTGTTAAATCATAAATGGACCTGTGATGAGGGGATGCTGGCTAACCTAAAGATTTCTTTGTTTCATGTGGACTAGAATTACATCATCTCGGTGTGCTAATTGTGCCTCTCATGCTGCTCAGAATCCCGGCCTTCAGCAGCCAGCTGGAGAAACAAGTGAAGTGTTACTTATTTTGATTGGACAGATCAAGTCTTTCAAGGCTGGGGCCCAACAGGAGGGTGATTAATGGGCAATCCCAGTGGGGCCACACTTGGTCCCCACTGGTCTGTGTGACCACTACCTGGCTTCCAGTATCCATGTGCTAAGATGATGGTCAAGAAAAATTGCAGTTCTCCTTGCCAGCCCTCTCCAAGCCCACAGATTGCCTCCTGCCATCCCCTAACTTCCGTCTCCGGCCCGACGGATGCCACACCACGCACCAAACTTCTTGACATCTCACTTGTCACTCTACAGTCCTCCTTGTCCCATTCCCCAGGGGCTCTGTGTCTGGGGAGTGCCCAATAGAGTCCATAAGTGAATGAAGGCCTTCTGGAAGGGTGACATCTTTCCCTAAAGAGGGAGCTCTGACCCAAACAAGCAACAGACAGAGGTCCTGTCACAACAAGGACACGACGGCAAGCTTCAAGCCGACGGCCCAAATGCCAGGCATCCATGCCATCTGTGAACCACCTCATGCCAACAATGCCAGCACAGGTGACCAACCCCATGTCAGCCCCCCACTAGCCAACCGGGAGGGGTCAGGATGTGTGCTTCAGCGGCTGGGCGGAAGAAGATGGTGGAGGCCTTTGGGGTGGCATGTGGTACCTCACTTTTTTCCAGAACTTGGTCTTGGCACACTGTGACTGTTCTGTGAGGTCCCCGCTCCACTGGATGGCCCCGTGCTTCTGCTTGATGTACTGAATTGACTGCGGCATGGTCGCGTAGTCCTTGACCTTCTCTAGTTCAATCAGGATGACCTTCATCCCGTCCTGGATGAGTGCATTGTAGACTGCAATTTGTTCTTCCGACATGTTCTTTAACACGTCAAAGCTCAGGGATTCGGGAACTAAGACAATGATCAGCCTCCGGCATAGCTTGATGTTTTCATCAATGACGTTGGCCACCTCTGGAAATAAAGAAGACGCAGAGTGAAAGAGCCTGGATTCATCTCTGAGAATATTAGAAATGGGTCCTGGAAGGACAACATGGATTTTAAAATAAATGTCACTTAGGAATGGATAACAAAAGTGGTTTTGTTTTGTTTTTTTTTTTTTTTAACTTTTGTCATATACTCTGTGAAACCTTCCTGATTTTCCCTGAAAAAATTGGCCCTTTGTGTTCATAAGTCATATTTTTTTGGTAGTTGGTTGTTGTGAGGTCACTTACCTCAGCTCATTGGCTGCACCCACAGACTGACCTACTCGGAAAAAGGATTTTATCATGCCTAACTTTGTATCACCAACTTAACTGAAGGTCTAGTATATAGTAGATGATAAACACTTTTTTTTAAATAAACATATTTTAAAGGGACAGGGAAAATGTTGATAGATCAGATGTTGTATTAATCTTTATTTGTGTTTTCTTCTTGTGCGGTAGCTAGCTAGATGCCCAGGATTTATAAGTGAGTGAAAGAATATGCTTATGAAATTTGAAGTCTTCCCCATGTTTACGGCGAGCACTAAATCAGATTTTCACTTCCTCGTGGAGGCTGATCTTATAACTTGAAAAGATGTGGGCTGAGATGTGGTTGTCTCTCACCATGGAGATAAGCAACTTACAAATCCAAAGTACTTGGCCACCTCTCCAAACAACCCAGAGTGGGCCGCTACCAAATGCTCTAATGTAGTCCTCTTGGTTTCCTCTTGACCAGTGAAGGAGGTTTATTTCAAATTTTAGCCGTTTGTTGTATAGCAGTCCAAGAAAGAAAACATGTAGGTCAAGAGGGAAACTTTATCTGTCAGATGTCTAACATGCACTAAGCTCCATACTGGTCTCCACTCAGATTTTATCTCATTTCATTCTCTTGCCCGAGTCAGGGAAGCACTCTGTTCCTCATTTGACAGATGAGACAGCTGAAGCTCAGAGATGTCACCCACAGTGCCCAAAGCTACACTCTTGTTCGATGGGAGACATAAATAAATAAATTCTATTTTATTTATGTAGGCGAAACCTGGGTAGTTAAGGTTTATAAAATCATCTTTAAATATGAGCTGATTTATGTATTCGAACTGATGGAGGATACTCAGCAGTTAGTCTCAAGGACGTGAGGGCAAATGACCTCTTTTTACCATGTGGTCTCCTGGCCAAGGCTGTCATTGGTCAACTGTTCGTGTTACTCATAGTGAGAGTCATAGTATTTCAACCAGGAATCCCAGTTATTCTATAACAGGAATGAGCCCCAGAGAGAAGAGAACTGGTCCTAACTTGGCTCACGGGCTATGGGTTGAGGAGGTATGAGACTCCCTGTGGTTCCATGGGGGAAGGTGAGCAGAGTCTCCCAAGCCCTCCCCACACCCATTTGTGAAGTGAAGGAAAAGAGACTTCCCTTTCCTTTTTACTTGTGGCTTTGAAACCTCACTCAAAACATACCTTGTCCAGGAAATTCATCCCTGCCAAATATAAATAATTTATAGCCACACTGCCTCTCCAGCACCTCAGGCAGAATCTTCCACACCAGTGTGTCTACCTCATGGCTCTGGATTTCTCTTTGAGGCTTAGGGTATAAGACATAGGCATCATAGATCTTGCCATCTGAAAAGGAAACGGAATAAACTCACAGAATTACTTGTACCAAATTCTCTTAGGTTAACAGGAGCAAAAATCTGGCTTGCTCCCATGAGGTCCTTTTCCCTTGGGTTCAATGACTTCAGAGTGATCAGCTGGCTCTCTTGGTGTCAACATTGTCACATTAGGCTTCTCATTCTCTCAACACTTTAAATATTTCGCTTCACACTCTTTCGCTTGCGTAGGTTCTGAGGACAAGCTGAATGCAATTCACATCTCTGTTTCACGATAGGTAAGTTGTCCCCCCCACCTCTGGCTCCTTTTAGGATTTTTTTCCTTATCTTGGATTTTCTGTAATTTGAAAATGATACCCCTAGGCTTT
The DNA here is from genome assembly GCF_963455335.1 of Martes martes. Lineage (NCBI taxonomy): Eukaryota > Metazoa > Chordata > Mammalia > Carnivora > Mustelidae > Martes > Martes martes. The sequence goes on from NC_137896.1 coordinate 57,840,609, forward strand.
TGTTTGTTTATCCTGCTTGGTATTCTCAGAGCTTCCTGGATTGCAGTTTGGTATCTGACATTAATCTGGGGAAATTCTCAATCACTAGTGCTTCAGATACTTGCCTTCCTTTCTCTCTTTCTTCTCCTTTGGTATTCCCATTACATGTATGTTACACTTTCGGTGGTTGTCCCACACTCATTGGATACTTTGTTCTTTTTTTTCCTCCAGACTTTGTTCCTTTTGCTTTATAGTTTTGGAGGTTTCTTGTGTGATAGCCTCAAGCCCAGAGATTCTCTGTTCATCCATGTCCACTCCACTAACAAGCCCATCATAGGCAGTCTTCATTTTTGTTACAATTTTTGTGGGTTTTTTTCCTAATGGCTAGCTTTCTTTTTGGTCCCTTTTTTTAAATTTTTTTTATAAACATATAATTCTTTTTGGTCCTTTTTAAGATTTTCATCTCTCCGCTTATATCACCCATCTGTTGTTGCATGCTGTCTGCTTTTATGCATTAGATCCCTTGGCACACTAACCAGGGATGATTTAAATTCCCAGCCTGGTAATTTGCGACATCCCTGCCACTTATGGCTCTGATGTTAGCTCTGTCTCTTCAAATTGTGCATGTTAGCTCTGTCTCTTCAAATTGTGCATTTGCCTTTTAATACATCTTATACTTTTCTCTAAAGCTGGATAGAATGTACCAGTAAAAGAAAGTGCTATAAACTGGCCTTTAGTAACATGATGGGGATGTGTGGAGGGAGGGGATGTGTTCTATGGTCCTGTGATTAGATCTTTTAGTGACTCTGGACTATGAACTTGCAAAAATTTCTCAGTTATTTATCCCCGCTTAGATGGGGCAGGATGGCCTGACTGGGCTGGAGGTCAGCTAGGCTGACCTGCGCAGGTCAGCTAGGCTCTGATCATACCCTAGCAGGTAAGGCTTTCATTAACTAGTTTATCCTGAGGGCAAGCCTTGTTAATAAGAACAGAGTGCTCTAGGATATTTCAGAATGATTTTTCTCCTCCCCCTACTGGAAGCACAAAGAAATTTTTTCTTGGATATTTAGTCAGAACCAGGTCAGGCTTCTAGAGGGAAAACTCACAAAAGTGTCGGTTTCCACCCCTTATGACTAGGTCCCCTGAAGAATTTAAGTCTCAGATTTGTCCACATTGAGCCTCTGATGATTTGTCAGTTACCGTTGCTACTCCTAACACATTGGCATTGACCTATGAGGAAGATGGTCCTTTCCCCCTTACGTAAGAATCATTTCTCCAAGATCACATAGCCCCAATTCCAACCTGACTCCTTTGACTTAAGTCCACCAGTCCCTGTGGCGAAAATGAGAATTGAAAGCAGGAGTTTCCATCAATGTCACTCTGGATGGGTCCTGTGCAATGGTGGACCGTCGTAACTGCACCAGGCAAAATGGGTCCAGTCTCTCGTGATTCAGACCCACTAGTGAATTTCGTCACTGCACTTGCATATGACATTATAGAGACCAAGCCTCTGAGTAGACTCCAGGAATCTGTTGTGCAGTACGGAGACGTCCCACACAACAGCACATTTCGTCATCACCGAATGAGCTAAGCATCTATTGAGTAATCAACCACAAGTAACAGTCACTGTGCTCACCCCTGAGCAGATGAACAAGACACAGGATCTAACTGGAAAGACCATTCAGAGACTTGGAAATAAAAACATGAGGTGTTACAAGATAACATGGCAGAATGAATAGGAGAGATGGAAAGAAATCAAACTTCCCCATAGCCTGGAGCTCTTGGGGAAAATTCATAAAGGATGGACGGTAGTTCCTGGATTTTAAAAGGTTTAGAAAAAAATGAAGAGGATGGTAAAGAGGCCAAGAAGGGGGAGAGCTTGAGAAGGGCATAGAAGGGGGATGCTTATGCTCTACTCAGGGGTCATATGAATAAGAAGCTCTAGAAGGGATTGAAGGTTCTAGTGAACATCTCATTAGAAAATGTGATTTTTTGAGCCCCAGGCTATTAGGAAATTCACAGCCAATCTAAGGGGACCCAAGAGGAAGCCTGTCTTTTATTCCCTGTTCATGGAAGTTTGTTTGAGTGAACAGACTTGAAAAGAAGGGTGGCTCTGAGCCCAAAGAAAGAAGGGAAAATCTTGTATACTTCAAGTTTTCATCTAAATAATAGTACAGACTGTCCCTAACTTAGGAGGGTTTGGTTTATGATTTTTTTGACTCTATGATGGTACAAAAGCAATACATATTCAGGAGAAACCATACTTTGAATTTTGAATTTTGATCTTTTTCAGGCTAGCGATATGTGGTCCTATTCTCTCTTTGATGTTGGGCAAGGTAAAAAGACACAGCCAGGAGTCAGCCACGCAATCCCCAGGCTCAACAGTACATATACTGACAACCACCTGTACCCACACACCATGCGGTTTTCCACCTTCAGGACAGTATTCAATCAATCACATCAGACAGTCAACTTGATTGTAATACAGACTTTGTGTTAGATGATTCTGCCCAACTGTATGTTAATGTAAGTATCGAGCACATTAAAAGTAGGCTGTGATGTTCTGTGGGTTACATGCATCGAATGCATTTTAAAATCATGTTATTTTTAACTTATGACAGGTTTATCAGGCTATAACCCCATCATAAATCAAGGAAGAGCTGTAGTTAAAATGTGTCCAGAACTTTAGAGTTTACACGTAGCCTTTTCTCATTTCATAAATTCTCATACTAACCACCACCTTTAAGGACCTGAGACAGAGGCGGTCTCTATCAGTAGTTGCCAAATGTCTGAATGAAACTGGATTTTACAGAGGCTCAAGGATGTTCTATCTAGATGGGGGAGAGAGAAGTTTTAGATCATGAGCCAATCAGCTTTTTAATAAACTGGGCTCATAAAGCAGGTACCAAAGGGATGATGAATTTTTGTCTGGAGTCTGCAGAAACCCAATCCAGCTAAATCTCCTTCTGCAACGTCTTCAACGTTACTAGTCTAAACCACCACTCCATAAGTGGGTATTTTCTGAATTAAACTTGTTTTCATACTCTTGACTTTCTAAAGCCAGAGTCTATATGAAAAAAAAATCTTAAGATTTCATAAAGGCTTTGTTTTTAAACATTTTAGAAAGGATGTAAATTTCCTTAATATCTTGATAATATTTCATCCTTTTATGATAAAGGATTGGTCGGGTTGGTACTCTTCTCACCACATAGCAGACCTCCTAAATGAATACAGTGATTTTTGTCTATAAATCTGTGTTTATCACCACCTCTGTCAGAAGCCCTGCCACTCATGTCTCTCTTCTCTCAGGCTCTTTCTCGTTCTTCCTGCTCATTAAAAAACAATACAAAACAAAAACCTATGTTTGCTAACTGAATTCTCTCTTTTGACAGTGTTCCATGTTCCCCGTTTTTCAAAAAAAAAGAGAGGTGCAGACTCAGAGACAAAAGAGAGTTGGGTAGTGAGCGACTCTCACACCTTTTAGAAGATAAAAATAAAAAATGCTCCCAACTTTTTGGTCATCTTTTTTTTTTCTTTCTAAGCTTTTGAGTAGAAATGTTACCTTGGTGGCTCATTCTCAAAATGCAGTGGGTTCTCATAACTTTCAAATGATCAATCGATCATTTATTCACCAATATAGCAAAAAAAAAAAAATCAAGCTTGAGGCCATTTTGCTTTTCCCGTCAGCCTGTGGTTTTGAAGGGCACTCTCAGACAACTGCCTGACAGCTTTGGCTGTCACAGTCACGGTGAGGGTCACATTGGTATCCTCGGATTATAGGAAAGAATGTTGAGACAGACAGGGCTATGTTATTTCTCTGGCCTTTGAGCAGCTAAGTGGCCAGCCTTGATTCAAACCCAAGTCTACCACTCCCTCTGGTGTGGCTGAGATGAGAACTGGGAGGAGGAAACGTCACAAAGCGTATCCCTGGTTAGTCCTGTGCAAGTGTGTCAGATTGCATTTTTTAAGAAAATAGCCCTAGCAATATTTCCAGTTCCACAGGCTCTTTCAGAACCAACCACACCCCCAATAAAGAGGTAGAATCCATTTCCACTCCCTTAAAATTGACTAGGACTCTATACCTGCCTTGACAGATAGAATGTGGTAGAACTGACTCTAGAAATTCAGGGTCTGAGTCATAAGAGAAAGTATGGGTTTTCCTGGATCTCCTGTTCTTGAAACACTAGCCCCTGGAAGCCAGTCGCGGTGCTGTGGAGAAGCTCAAAGTAGCCCACACAAGAGAGACCACATGGAGAGGCCACTGGGGAGAGAAACTGAGGCCACCAACTGACAGCCAAAATCAAAAGACAGTCCTCCAGTGGGGTTCCCAGACATCGTGGAGGTGGCACAGGCCATTCCTGCAGTGCCTGTTCACATCCTGACCCAAAGAACCCATCAGCAAAATAAATGGCTGCTCTATACTACAAAGGTTTGAGGTAATTTGCTTCCCAGCCATAGTAACTGTAACAGCAATTGGGAAGGTAACAATGGGCAATAGATAAAGATGAGTCTAACATGCCCCACCCCCCCCAACTGTCTATTTCACCCAGAAATCTATAGAAATGTAGACCTACTAGTAAGTTTTTAAGGAAAGGGCCAGCTGGTAGATACTCCCACAGTCTCCCTCTATATAGTGGATAAACCTTAGACAGTTCATCTAGGTTCTGGCCAAGCTCCTTTTTTCTCCTGAGGAGATTCAGCCCTAATTTTGATGCTAAAATGTCTGCATGTGCCTTTATGGGCCATTGGCAGAAATACAAGAGTTTATGGGCATGTATTCATGTTTATGAGAGATTGCTAAAAGATCATTCAACCCCTTAATTTCTTTTCTTATGTTATTGCTAAATTTCAAACCTAATCAAACTGGACCCAATGAAAAATCAGACAGAATCAATCTGGCCTTCACATAAGAGCTTTGACATAATTTCATGAGGTTTGGCCTTTTAACCCTAACATGGAAGACACTAGAAGAAAAGTCACATTCAACATGCTACCACTTTTACCACAGGAATGTTGTTGTAGACAAAATTCATTATATTACACCCTTTAAAGATGAGGACTCCCCACAAAAACTCTACCTCAGAAAATGGTCCCAGAAGAAGCCACATGCTCTCATAAGCAATTGAAGAGTATTTGTGAACAACACACAATGCATCTTGTCATTGCTTTTGTCTTTACTTCTAAAGCCAATTCATCTTCAAAAAGTGTCCAAGATTTGTCATCAGTTCTACCCCCAAGCTTTATTTTACCATTCTACCTTCTGTTCACTGAACCTATTTTGTTTTTGTTTTTAATTGTTGTGTTCTACACATACATTCTCCACAAACCTGTTTGGAAGGTGATGAGACCTATGCAAATCTCTCTAGATGTGTAAACTGACCCTTACATTTTTGTACATGCATGCACACCTGGAAGAATTTTTAAAGTCACTCTTATAATTTACTAGAGAATATACAGAACCCATGGACTAGGGCTGGCGAGAACTTGATAAAACTGAGCTATACCCACCTGTTACTTATGTTATAAAGCCTAAGTCATCCAGCTGGGATAATAATTTATCACAAGAAGGACACAATTTGCCTATTTCTTCATTCCTATTTGCCACCCCTTACTGCACAAGCTCCCCCCATAACTTAGAAAATATCCCCCAGGGACACAACGCTGGAAATAGCAACTGGGAAAAATCTTAAGTCTCATCACAAGCTCATTGCCAAAGCCAACACTCAGAGAGGAATTTATAGGGGTCGTTCTCATAGATGGAACTGTAGAGATTAGACATTTAGTCATAAAGTATACATGCACTTATCTGAATTAAGAAAAAGAAAGAGGAGGGGCACCTGGGTGGCTTAGTCCTTAAGCGTCTGCCTTCGGCTCAGGTCATGACCCCAGGGTCCTGGGATCCAGCCCCGCATCAGGCTCCCTGCTCAGCAGGAAGCCTGCTTCTCCCTCTCCCACTCTCTATGCTTGTGTTCCCTCTCCCACTGTGTCTCTCTCTGTCAAATAAATAAATAAAATCTTGGAAGGAAGGAAGGAAGGAAGGAAGGAAGGAAGGAAGGAAGGAAAGAAAGAAAGAAAGAAAGAAAGAAAGAAAGAAAGAAAGAAAGAAAGAAAGAAAGAGGAGCCCTGGCCGATCAGTCGGATCCAATGCCCAAACTCTCGGCCGGAATTTGGGGTGGAACCCGGTCTCCGCAGAGGGTGGGGCTCCCTGAGTCGATCATCTGCTCAGCTCCCCCTGCTCTGGGTGAGTCACTATTCCTTTTTTCTCTTCCTGCTAAACTCGACCTCACCGGCAGGCAGCTGCTCCAGCCCTGGGCTCTCATGCTCCTGGGAGTCCCAGTGAGTCAGGGAGTGAGACACGCACCAGGACCAGAGATATGGGAATACCACTGAAGTGCCCCCAGTGTCCATTCAGTCAATAAACAGAAAGCAGGCAGGCCACTCATGTGTGTGTGTCAGAAAAGACAAGTGGGGGCACGCAGGTCTCCTCTGTCACATTCGTAGGTGGGAGCATAGGCACAGGGAGGTCCCACGGGGACCACAGCCCCAAAGAGAGACCCCACATCCAGCCGAAAGGCCTCAGGACTAGAGGGGATTTCAGCGGCACTGGACAGGCACAGTCAGGTTTCCCTGGCTGGATTTGGCTCTCAAGAAAGAACATGTTGCTTTCTACACTGCCCCCGGACTAACCGTTTGAATTCGGAAATTTAGCTTAGAATAAAGTCTGAATTAGGACAGCTGTTTCCTCAAACTGGTGGACAACAGCTTGTGCTGCATGCTTTATGTGCTTTATATATCCCTGAATTCCCACTCCAGTCCTCATCGCTCGTCTCTGGACCTGAGTGGCATAGGTGTACATATTTCTGTGCATGTGAAGCACATAGACTTCTCCCCGCCATGTGTTAATTTTCCATCCAATCAGGGGACATTAAAGGAGACTATTACTTTTTTTCAAGGCCTTAATAGATCACAACCATTCTGAGACAACAAGAAAATAGCACAGAATTTTTAAAAACACACTTTTGGGGGGGTTGAGTTTTGGGGGTAGAGGTGCCTGGGTGGCTTAGTCAGTTAAGAATCCGACTCCTGATCTCAGTTCAGATCTTGATCTCAGGGTCATGAGTTCAAGTCCCGAACTGGGCTGAGCTCGGAGCCCACTTATAAAATGCAAACAGAAAGGAAAAAACACCACAATGGTGGGAAGTGCCTGTTCCTCAGAGTTTCAGGATCACACTGAGGCATTTGTGTGTTGAGATGTATTGGCAGGACGGGAGCTCCACAGACCAGACTGAAACCTGGGGCAGAGTGGCCGAGGCAGCTGGCCTTGGCCTTCAGACTCCAAGGTGCCCCCTGGGCCCCAGGTCCTTGCTCAGTGCCTTCCTGGACCTTAACTCAGTTATTCCTATAATACTCTGTGAGGCAGGCTCTGAACATTTTCTCTCCCCCCCCACTTCCTTCCTTTCCTTCTTTCCTTCCTCCCCTCCTGCCTCCCTTCTCTCCTTCCCTCCTTGCTTCTTTTTTTCTCTCATTCTATGGCCAAGAAAGAGAAGAACATTCAACACTTCCTAAGATCACATGGGACTAAGTGGAGAACCAGATGTGAACCCAGGTCTCTCCCCAGCCTTGCGAGTCAGCCACTTAAATCTTTCTAGAAAGAGCTCCTGCCATAGGCAGCTCATCTCCCTCTATAATGTCAACTTTGCTCACCCCCCGACCTTGCGTTGAAGATGCAGTGTGGGTGGAAAGCCCTCTGTAGCTCTAGGAGAAGCTGTCCTCTTTGGAAAACAGCAGTAGGTGTGAGAACTCTCCAAAATGGTCACAGTGGGGCCCAGAAGCTGATGTACGCCTCCTCCTGAGCAAAGATTTCCTCAGCCACGACTAGGCTGCAAGTCCCATTCGACTGAACAATGCCTGTGGCCATGAACCAATGGTTTCCCTGAAGCATGAGACATTCCAGGGAGAGCCCTTCCTCCCAATTTGTCAACAACATGAAAGGCAAGCTAGTAAAATAGAATGAAGTGTATTTACAATGGTTATACACATGAGTGGAAGCCAAGGAGGAAGCAATCTGCCGTGGTTGCCCGCACTTACCTTCTTTGGTCCCGGGAGAATGGAAAGCGCTTCGATACCAGAGTACAATGTCGATCTTAAAAATGTTATAGAGGTACATGACAGATGCTGTTGCGCCTACCAAGGCGAGAAGCCCTCCTATCAAGTAAGCTTGAACATTCGGAGCTACAGATGACAGCAAATAAAGATATAAATAATCCAATAATAATGATAATACAAAGGGTCAACTCTACTCTTTACTTATACAGATCACATTACAAATGCCAAATGGACAGGTACTAGAGGTCGATGAGGATTCTGCTTAAGTATTTTTTTACAGTTAAATATAATAGGTACATGGGAGTAGAATAATCTGGTGTAGCCCATGAATTTCAGGAAGGAAACATGCTCTTGGGAACCTGGGGAGGGAAATTCTGCAGAAGCCTGGCTCCTCGTGGTGGCCACAGCTGGGCTTGAGGGCATAAGGACTGCTCTCAAAACACACACACTGCCAGGTCTCACTTAGCCAACACTACTAGACTCTTCCAATGTAGAGCCTTGAACATGCTTATTGGAAGACCTTCCCCGGTGGTTCTGTGGCACATTCCTGATAGTCCCACTGTCATAACTGCTTTCACAGGCACTCAAAATTGACAGCACGATGCCTGTCATACATAAAGAGCCATCAGCTGCCTCCCCTGAAAACCCTTGTCTCCCTGAGATTGGCCGAGAGCCAAATTCCCCCCTTATCCTCCTTGTGCCAACAAGGTCTGCACCGGGGGCCTGTCTGCAAGGCACAGCCTGGGAAAGGGTGGAAAGGGCGTCTACCTATGCTCTGCTTTGCAAACACAGGGCAGAGCGATTATGGCAAAAGCAGTGGGTGGGAGATGATCAAGAAGGAGAACCGGTTCTCCTGGAATGTCAAGTCCCTGAAAACAGGCTCAGGCTCCTACACATCCCAGAAGAGGAAGAGCATAGCTTTCTCCCTTGCCACCACCCAAGACCAGTGATGGCACCGAAGGAGGCTCTGGGAAGGAGAGAATTTGGAAAGAGGAAGAAGGACAGAAGAACAGAGGAAGAGAAAGTCTCTCCATTCTTAGAACCCACCGCATACACCACTTCCTTTTTCAGTCCCTTCCTGGTGTTCTAGTCTCCACAAGAAGGTGTGTATGCTTGTGGGGGGGGGGGGGCAGGGGGATAGAAGGGAAAATTCTCTTTTCTTGTGTTCAAACGTGTTCAAAGAGCACAATCATTTTTTTTAAATACTCCCTAAAGAGCTTATCACGAGCTGCCCTAGGTCACACCTATGTTGTAAACAGTTTGAGATCAAAGACACCCCCATGCACTACTATATGTCTTTAAATAAATGTTACGATAAAGCACAATAACTAAAATATATTCTGGGTCAACCGAAATAGCAATCCATTGATTAAGCCCCAGCACAGCCAAGTGGATCTTCTCTGCACGCAGGTCCCTGATCTGATCCTGACCACATGTTTGAGCCTCTAGCTTCTAACTCTCAGATGGATCCACCCTTCCCTCCCATCCTTCCACTTCTCTTTGTCCTTCCCCAACTCTTGGAACAACAGTGTCTCCTTGTCATCATTCTGAACCCTTTAACAGTGTGTATCCCTCAGAACCATTACCTGGGAGTTTTAAAATAAAATATGCTGCGGACACTCCAGCGTGACAGACAAAAGGATGGCCGTAATCTTCCATTTTCACTTCCAAGAAGGTTATGTTCACTGTGTAAAAAATATGTTTCTGGAAAAAAATGTGTGATCTGTAAAAGAAAGGAGCCAATCACTTATACATGAGTCCACGTTCCCCAGCATAGCATATCATCTTCAGTCTAGAGAATAAAATTCTCTCTCCAGAGAACACTTTGGGCCATCACGTTACCCTAAGAATGCTTCATGGACTAGCTCGGTGAGGTGCATGGATGGTGGCCATTCCAGATTTGCATTTTCTTCTGGACAGTGACAAACAGCATCCTCAGCCCTCCAGAAACCTCCCCCGGTCATCTCCACTTAGGCTAACTTACCTACCCTGCAAGGGCCCAACACCAGTTCTTCCATCCCTCGGACTAGTGAGTCTTGCTTGATGCCACCCCATTTAGACCACCGCAAACTGGGTTTCTACCACGCAATTAGCTCATGATTAAGTCCTATTTCCCCCAAGAGTCCCTGTGCTGCTGCCCACTTTGCTACTGAAGCCTTGAGGATCTATGGGTCATGATATAACGAAATGAGAATGAGGCTGGTTTTAAGGACTAGCTGAAAGAAAGAGATTTTGTTGCGTGAAGCCCATACTTGATGTTTTGCCTCATGTGTCTAACTAGGACATGAGAAGGTTGATAACGTGAGCCTCAAGCTTCTCTGAACCGGAAGCTCGGCCCTGCGCAGCGCTGAGGAGATCTTTGAGAGACAAAGCCAAAGAGGGTTGAGGGGTCATTGAGAAGCATCTACAAAAGTAGTACCAGCAACAAAATAGCGTAAGTAAGGAAATTCTTGTCGGCTTTTAGGGAAGCCAGAAAAACACAACACTTACTCAGATCCTTCTCTGATGCGTCTGGATTCACTATAATAATCATCCACCAACGTGTTATTGACTCTCCAGCACCGGAGATTTGTATTATCCCTTGTGTCTGTGATATTGCAGTCCACGATAAGGGGGGAGCCTATAAAAAAATTCATAAATGTTGCGTGAAAAGCCTATCAAAAAGTGGTTACCTAAACAACATCCTGAATATCATTTGGTCACCAAAAATTCACCCCGGAGGTCAATGTTCCTCTACTTTATTCTCTCCCTGGACAGAGATCACAAGGACAAGGAAACTTCCAGAATGTCTATTTTGTAAAGAGATATCCATGTGCTGCCAAATACCACCAGCTTGGGACACAGACACTACCACCAGTCTTAGGAAACTTAGCAAAGAACTTTACAAAGTATTTCACACACATCATCTCCTTCAGTCTTCTCACCTTCAAAACATTCCTACGATCAGGAAAGAGAAGGTTCTACAGACAAGAACACTGAAGTTCAGATCGATTGGTGACTTGCCCAAAGGTCACATGGGAGAGAAAGAAATGAGACATGAGCACTGGTTTTTCTATTTCCAAATCCAGTGATATTTCAACTTCACCAATCACCCATCACACACAGTCACGAATTATATTTAATAGTTTTTTTAAAGATATTATTTATTTATTTGACAGAGAGAGACCACAAGTAGGCAGAGAGGCAGGCAGAGAGAGAGGGGGAAGCCGGCTCCCCGCTGAGCAGAGAGCTCGATTTGGGGCTCAATCCCAGAACCCCAAGATCATGACCTGAGCTGAAGGCAGAGACTTTAACCCACTGAGCCCCTATATTTATAGGGCCCCTATATTAAATATAGGTGTCCCTATATTTAATAGTTTTATATTTTTATTTAATTTTTATATTTATTGGTTTTCTATTTTTATTTTATTTTGTTCCCTGAGCCTAACACCTTCCATCTCTTTACTCTACACAAAAAATTATTTCTACACAATCTGTGTTTCTTTATTCTAGGTGGAATTAAGGGTTTTTTTGTTTTGTTTTGTTTTTTAAATCATGAACTACAACCCATGTAGAGTAAAAAGTATAGGACATAAATGCAAAGCACTCATCCATACCCCTCTGACCCCATTAGGAAAACAGTAGATTGACTGGAAATCCAGAAGCCTCCCCCATGCCCGCCCCTTGCCTGCTTTATCCTCTAACACTTCCGCATTCACATTTGAACTGTAGCTTCTGTTGCCCCACATTTTGTTTGTGATGCTCATCTGTGCTGTTGCACATAGCTCTACTCCATTCAGTGAAGAGAATACACTAGTGCGCCTCGATTTCTTGTACTGCTGCTCTGCACACACCTGCATTGCTGTAGTGTTTGCCTCAGTGTGAAGGCTGCTATGAGCTCCCCGTTGCACACCTCCTGGGGCGCCGGTACACACCTTTCCCGTATACACGCCTGTGTCTGCGACGGTACACGTGCCCATCTACCGGTAAAATCGGTAGATTGTAGGTGATGCGTATCTCCGACTTTAATACTCCCACCAGCAGTGTAGACCAGCACGTGTAAGAGGGCAGACTCAGCAGCATGTGGTGTTGTCAGTCTATTCATTTTTGCCAGCTCGGTGTGTGTCGTGACCTCACACCTTGGATTGAATTTGCACTGCCCTAGATGGTACCTGCTCCACCATGTTTTTAGACCTTCGTTGGCTGCATTGGTACCCTCTGTTGTAAACCATCAGAGCGGTCTGCCTCACCTTCTGGTAGGTTGACTTGTCTTTCAATAAATGGAAGTTCCTATGTTTGCCGTAGTCGTACTTATCAAATTCTATCTCAAGACTAGTCATTGAGGGGTGCCTGGATGGCCCAGTGGGTTAAAGTCTCTGCCTTCAGCTCGGGTCATGATCTCAGGGTCCTGGGATGGAGCCCCGCATCTGGCTCTCTGCTTGGCAGGGATCCTGCTTCCTCCTCTCTCTCTGTCTGCCTCTCTGCCTACCTGTGATCTCTCTCTGTCAAATAAATAAATAAAACCTTAAAAAAAAAAAAGACTAGTCATTGACTAATATGTCTTTATTTTTTTTAATCTTTCCTTACCTCAAATCATGAAGGACTTTTTCCTAGAAATGCATCATTTTGACTTCCATACTTAGATCTACAACTCACTGGAAATTATTTTTATAAACGGTGTGAGAAAGGGGTCAAGTTTTTATTTTATCCCATATTCTGTCCCATTGTCAAGTCCCACTTGTTAAAAAGATCGCACCTCTCCTAGTGCAGTGTCAGCCTCACCAAAATCAAGGGCATAATATGGCAGATTTATTTCTGGGCCTTCAATTCTAACCCACTGTCTACCTTGTATCAGAACTGCACTCTCTAAACCATGGTAGCTTTTTATTAAATCTTGAAATCGGGTGGTACAAATCCCTCAGTTAGTTCTTTATCATTAAAAGTGTCTTGACTATTATTCAGTCTTTACTTTTCCATACCAACATTATAATCAACTTATCAAATTCAGCAAAAACTAAAATCTGTTTGGCTTACCCTCAAAACAAAGGAAATGTGTTTAGTAGTTCAGTCTTGAGCATGTTGTTTCTTCTATAGGCTTCTAAAGATAGATTTTTAAAAATTAGATTAAGGGCATTCCCTTACATTCCTAGTTTTAAAAGAGTGTTTTCTTTTTAAATAATAAATTCCTAGTTCAGGTGTTCTAAATGACTTTTCAGTATCTATAAGTGTATTATTTTTTCTCCTTTGGTTTGTTATGTAAAATAAAAGGATGACTTATGTAATATGAAGCAAGTTAGCATTGTTTCACATAAACCCAACTGAACCACAATGTATCACTCTTTGGGTATGCTGATAAAATAAATTTACTAAAAATGTGCTTAAATTTTTTCATCTGTGTTGATGAATGAGATGTGGTCTGAAATTTCCTTTGTAACGACATCCTTGTTGGATCCGAGTGTCAAGATTTTCCTGACCTAATAAAATGCGTTAACAACTATTTCTTCTTTTTCTACTCTGTGAAACTATTTAAATCTGTTGAATTTCTTTATTAAATGTTTTGTAGAGTTCACCAGTAAAGCCAAGTGGATCTAGAATTTTGTTCATGACAGGATTTTTTATTTCTAGTCATATGCCAATTTTGAAATCTGTATCTTCTCGTGCCAGATCCTATTGTGCTGGTTTTTATGGAAACTGCCCATTTCTTTTTAGATTTTCAAATTGTTTGGCACTAGGTTTTCCAGAATGTTCTTTTATGACCTTTCTCACGTGTATATGTTCTATGGTGATGGTCTCTTTCCTTCAGATTGTGCCTTCTCTCTTTTCTTAATCATTCAGGAGCTTAGCAATCATGTTCCATTTTCAGAAAACTAACTTCTTTCCTGTTAATCACTCAATTTCATGTTCATTTACTATTTCAGTATTGTCTGTGATTACCGCTCACCTCGTTTCTCCCATTTTGTTGGATTCGTTTTCCTTCTCTTTTTCTGTCTTCAGAGGTGAGCTTGCATCTCATGGATATTTCAACTAGCTTCCTTTCCTAATTCAGACTATCAAGTATGCTCTAATCAAATGTGTGAATCCCACCACCCTCGGTGTAAACTTTTCATGAGTATTCATTGTCAAATTATTTTCTGATTTCTATTTCTATCCATAGGCTATCTAGAGAGTTTTTTTATTCTATTGTTTTCTATAAAGACTAGATTTACGGTCCAATATACAATTGATTTTATTAAACATTTCTTTTTTCTTTTTAAAGATTTTATTAATTTATTTGAGAGAGAGCAAGCACAAGCTGGGGGCACTGGCAGAGGGAGAGGGAGGAACAGAGCAGGGAGCCCCATGTGGGGCTCGATCCCAGGACCCTGGGATCATGACCTGAACTGAAGGCAGAGGCTTTAACCCACTGAGTCACCCAGGTGTCCCTTTATTAAACATTTCATTTTGCTTGGAAAGAATGTGTAATCTATAGCAGTTGGGCTCAGGACTCTATGATATGAACATTAGGCCATTTGTTGGGCACATTTTGTTTATTATGATAGGGTGTTATGCTTGCTTTGTTCTACCAGCTATCTTGCAAAGTGTCATTATTATTATTCCATTATTAGTGTGGACTTAATCTGAACTGACTCTGTCTTTCTGCACGTATACACACACATGCATAAACACACACTTTTAAGGCCATGTTATTATGTATCTACAGGTTCACTATTGAACTTTAGTCATTATGAACAAGCTCTAGCCACCTCTAATAATGGATTCTACCTTCAGATCTACTTTGATGTTAGTATAATGATACCAACATTATCTTGGTTATTGTTTATACCATATATCATTTTCTACTCTTTTCTCTTCCACCATCTTGTAAACAGCCCAGAGTTATGATTTCTTCTCTCAAATCCAGTATGACGATCTTTATTTGGAGCATTTAGTCCATCCTGTAATCGGTGATGTACGTACATTTTAAATCAACTATCATATATATATATATATATATATATATATATATTTTATTTGTAGCATCCGTCCTATATTTGTCTTTTCCTTCTTGCTGTCTTTTGACTCCTTCTTTTGGATGTCCTCTTACCTTCCTCTTGATTATTTTTTTATTATTCTATATAATGATGTATTTTTGAAATTATTATTATTTTAGGGTTACCCTAAATATTAAAACATAGATCCTTGAACTTATCAAAGTCTGATATTATTGATTATTTCTATCTCTTCTAAGAGAATGTAAAGTCTTAGGATACAATTGCATTTAGCCTTCTCCCAGCAGACAGGCAAATGCAGTTGTGAATTCTAATTCCATATGTATTTTAAATGCCATGAACAATCATTATCATTATTGCCTCACAGAATCAAGATTCATTTGGATTTACTCCCTTATTTTTGTCAACATTTGCTCCTTCCTTCCCTCCTCCATAGCTGATTCACAATCTAGAAACATTTCCTCCTGCTTAAAGAACACTGTAGTAGCTCCTTCAGTGTAAGACTGTGCTCAACAAATTTTGTCATTTTTAGTTTGTCATATTTTCACTGACTATAAAATTAGTAGCATTTTTTTTCAGCAGAAAACTTCCACTCTTTCCATCAAAAATTCAAACGGTGGGCTTACTGTTGTGCATAGAGAATGGGTTTTTTTTTTTCCTTTTCCCCTAACTTTTAAGATATTTTTCCTTTATTTTGGGTTTTCTGCAGTTTCACTTTGGTATTTCAAGGTGTAGTTTTGCCTTTATTTGTCCTGCTGAGTCTCCTTGGCTTATGGCATCTTTCGATTAATGTGTCTATCTGTTTGGAATGTTCTCAGATTATCACCTAAATAATACTGTCTCCCCCTTTTTTCTCTTCTCTTTCTTCTGGGATTGCAATTACATACATGTTAGTTCTGTGTATCCTCTCTCTCTAACCTCTGTATTTCTTAGTCTTCTGTCTCTCTGTGTTTAATCCTAGGCATTTTTTCCTGACCTCTATTTTCATTCAGTAACTTTTTTCAGATGTCTCATAAGCTTCTAAACCCTTTATTGAGTTTTTGGGTTTGGTTATTATATTTATGAATTCTGATGTTTGATTTGTTCTTTTTCAAATCTGATACGGTCTTTTTTTTAAAAGTTTGCAGTTGTCTTTTGAAAGTTGCAATCATGTGTTTTCCTTCCTTAAACATGGTAAGCACAATATCTATCTATCCATCCACCTATCTATCTATCTATCTATCTATATCTGGGGCCCTGGGAATCTGTTTCTGCTGTATGTGGTTTACCATCTAGAACATACTGAGTCAAAAGTTATTTGTGAAGGTTCTGAACACATATTGGCATTTCCTTCTACAAAGTTGATACCAGTCCATTCATTTATTTAGCTACTTAGCAACTATTTCTTGAGCATCTGCTTTGTTCTAGAAACTGTTCTGAGCACTGGTGATGTAGGAAGGAACAAACCAGACAAAGTGACAGCTCCTAAGGAGCATTCAAATAGAATTAGAGGTACCAAGACAAAATACGTGGGGTAGTGATAAGTACTTTACCGAAAACAGAGCTCAGGGGATAGAGCATGATGGTGAGTGAGGTGTGCTTCGTTTTTGTTTTTGTTTTTGTTTTTGCTTTTTAAGATGTTATCTATTTCTTTGAGAGAGAGCAAGAAAGAGAGCATGAAAAGAGTGAGGGACAGAGAGAGAAGTAGTTTCCCCACTCAGCTTAATGTGGGGCCCAATCCCAGGACCCTGAGATCATGACCTGAACAGAAGTCAGGCGCTTAACCATCTGAGCCACCCAAACACCTCAGAAGGGTGCTGTTTTAATGTGGTGGTCAAGTGAGATGACACTCATTGGAGACCCTATGGAAGTGAAGGAAGGGACCATGGAGCTGTGTGTAGGGAAGAGCTTTTCAAGCAGAGGGAAAGGCATATGCAAAGTCCCTGAGGTGGAGATGTGCTTGAGATGTTCAAGGAACCGCAGGAATGTCAGGAAGATCAAGTGTGAGCTTACCAGTGTGAGCACTGGCAAGGGGAAGTCAGCTGTGGAGGGCCATGTTGGGAATGCAGGGACTTTGAATTTTATTCTAAGTGAGATGGGAAACTGTTGAGAAGCTTTAAACACAAATGTTTTAAAGGAATCGCTTGTATTTGGGGCCACTAATGTATTAGAACATCCTTTATGTTATACTTGCTAATATTTGGTATTTACATGTTTTAATCCTTACCAATTTCTTAGATACATATCTTTGTTTTCATGTACAATTCTTTTATTTCAGATGAATATATTTTCATACTCTATTAGTCTTTTTTTTCCTTCTATGAATTATTCATTTGCCTCATTTGGATTATTCTTAGTCCTTAATTTGTTGATATTTTTGTACAGAAATGATATTACCTGTTTTTTGATGTCTCTGTCCCAAACATTCTCTCTTAGTTTGTCATTCACATTTTAACTTTACCATTTTTCCTGTACATAGACATTTATAGTTTCTATGTGAGTATAATTTTTAATCTTCTCTGATTTCTTCCACTGATTTTATGTATAGAAAGTACATCATTCGGAGGTTAGGTATAAATTTATCTCAGTTTTAAATGGTACTTCTGTGGGTTTATTTTTATATGTAGTTTTCCAATTCATCAAAAATGTATTTTTATGTTTTAGGTAAAGAATGAACTACATTCAAAAAAGTTACCCTCATATCACAAATATACTATATCTCTCCTTATCTATGTATTTTTTAATGCCACAAATCTCCTTTACTAAATTGTTGTATATACTAGGATATGCTTATTGTTTTCCATTATGTTGCTTTAATCTTTCCATTTGTATACAAATACCAGTATTTACTTACTGTTGCTTTATAATTAAACATACTTTACTATTTACTAGAAAAGATTTCTCTTTATTCTTCTATTCAATTATTTTCCTGCTAAATTTTTCCAACATTTTTGACATGAATTTTTAAAATGCTTCATCAAGTTTCAGAACATTCAATGAAATTTAACTGGTTTTATGTTAAACATGTATATTAATCTGTCTTTAGTGATTTCAATGGCTTCAATAATTTTACTCACCCAGTTGTACTTCAATTGAATTGTTTTTTGGATAAATGATTTTAGGAATTCTTCCTGCATATCCATTTGTTTCTGCTAAGAAATCATACGCACATGAAATTGCATTAGAATCATGTATGATACATTCCCAGCTATTTATCCGGTAATAGTGTAAAGAAAACGTGGCACTGAGCAGGTCTTCCATAAACATGAGCCAAGGAAAGAACAAAACTCCTGGCATGACAAGCTACTGCCTCATAAATGCATATTTTTAAACCAGAAATTGAATTGCTGAGCAAAAACCCTAAAACCTGGGCTACTAGGAGATTTCGCTTCAGCATTCTATATTTGATATAAATGTAAACTGATGAGATTGTGTAATAAAATCTTATTACCTAATAATCCAATTACAGTTTGTAAGCAGTGACTCCAAGCCAAGCTCTGGTCTAGGTCCCAGTTAGGGAGAGAGACTGATCCTAATGTTTTATGTTTGGTCCCACTGCTCCAACCTCCATCCCTGCTTTTCCATATTCTTTAAATCTGGTCCTCTTTTGTTCTTTGGTTCTCCCATTCCTTCACCCCGCTGTGAGACTGTCTTCCCTCATACTGACTTCCCAACCCTTTGTTTCTCTCCACTTATTCCCGTCCCCATTTGCTGATTACTTCTCTACCCTCATTACCTCGCATGACCTCCCCCACTCAACATCGCTCCCGTCCACCTGCCTATTTCCCATTATTCACACATACCATGGTCTGTTTTGTTACAGGGCTCCCTCAGTCAGGAAAAATCTTGCCCACTCCATCACTCAGTTAATGGGTCCTGACTGTCAGCATCACTATTATCAAGAAGCTTTCCCTGACCCTCAGCTTTCTCAACAGGTCCTTTGTCTGCTCGATCTCATACTTTCCACTTGCTCATGGCATTCATCTCTTTGGTAATTACACATCTCACTAGTAGACTATCTGACTTATCTCTGCCTCCCTTCCCTGCTCAGACTTCAAAGCTCCATCAGAGCGGTGGTCATGGGTGCTTCCTCCTTTTCATGCTCTCTCCACAAACCACAGGACCTGGCCTTATTAGGCACTTAGTAGAGAGCCACTAAACTACTGCCCGAAACGGGTGCCTGGCTGGCTCAGTGGGTTAAAGCTTCTGCCTCCGGCTCAGGTCACAATCCCAGGAAACTGGGATAGAGCCCCACATAGGGCTCTCTGCTCAGCAGGGAGCCTACTTCCCCTTCTCTCTCTGCCTGCTTTTCTGCATACCTGTGATCTCTCTCTCTGCCAAATGAATGAATAAAATCTTTTTAAAAAAATAAATTACTCCCCAAAGAAGAATCCCCTGCCACTTCCACTCGAGTTCAGATCGTCGGCACCCTTGTGAAGACTGAGTATCAGTTCCCATCACTCCTTACCTCACGCTTACATAGGCTCTAACAAAGTTAATTTTAGACCCAATACAAACGAGGCAGGTAGACACTTCCATGCTTTGTCTTAGACTATTCTCTCTGCTCTGCCTGACTCTTTACCTTTATAAATTTGACTCATCCTTCAAAATTCAGCTGAAAAGCCATTTCCTCATGGAAGCCTTCCAAGACCATTTGCCTGCCTCCCCTCTGGCTACTTCTGATTCTTTTCCTTCCCAGACACCATCTATAACTCTATTCTTACTGCACGATGTGAAAATGATTCATTTACATCTCCAGCTCTACTACCACCAGGCTGAGAGCTTCTCAATAGAAGAAATGATAGAGTTTTTTTTTTAAGTTTTTAATTACCAGGTTCCAACAATTGGGGCATATACTAGATCATAAATAAGTGTTTATTGCAAGGATACAAAATATAGACTACTGCACTCAAAGACCTCTTGAGGTAGTCTCCATTTTCCTTTCAAAGAATTCCTTCAGTTATCAATGGAAAACTAAGCATGATAATCAGCAACCACTCAGTTAGTAAATGGGTCTATGCCTAATCTAGTCTAGGCACTGGGCTAGATGCAGGAGATTCAACTGTGAACAAGACAAAGATCTTTTTTGCTTACATCTGGAGAGATAACAGGTAACATGAAACCCAAGAACATAAAAATCACAAAATGTAATAGTTAATTTTCTTAAGTAAAGGGTTCTGGTGGGGGAGGACCAGGAAGCCACCGATGCTGAACACATGGTCCGAGAGAGCCACACCATCAAGAAATTGCTAGGTAGCACCCAGTACGATGAAGTCTGACAGAAATTAGTGACAGATATGATGGTTCAAGTCAAAGAAATATTCAGGAGCACCACCTGCGGGGTTCAGTCGGTTAAGTGTCTGCCTTCAGCTCAGTTTGGGATCCCAGGATCCTGCATTGAACTCCCTGCTCAGTGGGGAGCCTGCTTCTCCTTCTTCTCCCTGCTCGTACACTGTCTCTCGCGCTCTCTCTCTCTCTCTCAAATAAATAAATAAAATCTTTCAAAAAGAAAAAAGAACTATTCAGTCTTCAGTTCTTTCCATTTAGATGAGTCAACATAGAAGACAACTGTCTACTGAGAAAGGAGCAAAAGGCACCGTAGCAAGATCTCCTTCTGAATGTGCTGAGAAGAAACAATGCTCATCTGGGCACCACAAGCCTTTGTCTTGGTCCTGTTTCTGTCATTAACCAGCTTTGTAAGCTTCCTAAGTCACCCCCTCTTGGGTCTCTATAAAATTAATGGCTTAAACTAAATAAACTTTAGGGTTCCTTCTAGCCCAGCCCGGAGACCTTGAACTCTGCTTCCTGTGGGCGGGGGAGGCCAACGTTGGAATGGCCCAGCAAGGTAGTCACATCAGTGATGGCTGAGGAAAATAAGAGTAACAGTAATACCTACTGCTACCCGAGCACCCACACTTCACCCGGCACCCAGTACCCACTTTACACGCACGCTCTCATGTAATTATCATGCCAAGAGTGTTGGGTATTTGGTTGCCCGGTGGCTCAGTTGGTTAAGCAACTGCCTTCGGCTCAGGTCATGATCCCACATCGGGCTCCCAGTTCCATGGGGAGTCTGCTTCTCCTTCTGACCTTCTCCCTTCTCATGCTCTCTCTCACTCTCTCTCTCTCTCTCTCTCAAATAAATAAATAAAATATTAAAAAAAAAAGAGTGTTGGGTATTCTGTTTTTCCAGATGAGGAAAACAAAACTGCTCATGCCCCTTGTCCTCTCCTTTCTATCCTCGGATTCTAACAAGTCTGAGAGCAAGTGAACCTTCAAGAAAACCAAGATCAAGAATCACTGCTGCCCATGGGGTGGCTCAATGGGTTAAAGCCTCTGCCTTCGGCTCAGGTCATGATCCCAGGGTCCTGGGATGGAGCCCCGCATCGGGCTCTCTGCTCTGCAGGGAGCCTGCTTCCTTTCCTCTCTCTCTGCCTGCCTCTCTGCCTACTTGTGATCTCTGTCAAATAAATAAATAAAATCTTAAAAAAAAAAAATCACTTCTGCCCAAAAAGCCAGCCATCTCACGCAAAGCCAAGACGAAGCTAAGGCAATGGCTATGAGCTTACTTACCGATATTCACGGTGATGCTGTTTATAACAGTGTACTGTTTCCCTGTGTGTGTCAGTCGGGCTTGACATGCATAGCTCCCTCCGTCCTCTGCCGAAACATTGCTCACTGAAAGCTTCATTTCCCAGGAAATAAACCGTTCTCCTTTAATCTCTTCACAGCCCTAAATACAAAAAAAAAAAAAAAAAATATATATATATATATATATATATACACATAAATTAAATCAAAGAGTATTTTGGTGTATCAGTTACATTTCTGGGTAACAGCACCCTATGAACACGGGGAGAGGCAAGAAACATGTGATCTTTAGACCTCAGGTAATTTATACTCTAACTGAAAATGATATCTATATCTATAGGTGTCAATGGGTACATCGATAGATAGATATCTACAGATATCTACAGATATGACAAGTATGTCACGCTGTATTGTGCAGGCTGTCAATAGTAAGTCTAATGGAAGTTGAGAGGAAAGAGGCCTACTGGAACCAGAAGGCAGACTACATGGAGGAGGATTGTGTGGGCCCACAGAGGAGCATAGTAGGAGGGTGTGAACAGGCAGGAATGCCCTCCACCCACAGGGGCCCATAGCTCCCAGTAAACCACCATCTCATGACACCAAGCCCCTATACCAAGACTGCAAGCCCTAGTGATTAATGAGCTCTTCCACTGTGTTCCAGGCCCAAATACACCTTCTCCACCTATCGGGTTGGACTTTACAGAGGTCCAAAATAATTCTTCGAGAACATTCTGCTTGGAGGCCTGAACAACAGTCAAAGTATGCTGGCTAGGCTTATGGGCAGATGTCACCTAACTCATTACATCACCGATGCTGCCATGACATCAACTAGAACAACCTCACACCAAACCAGCCCGAGGCCTGGTTAGTCTCAGGAATGTCCTTCTCACTTGTCATCCTCGGCAACCGCCCCCAGGGCAGGCCTCCCCATCCACTGGCAGGACACTGTCACAAGCTCACATTCTCATGCTTCTCCCATTTCATAGACCCCCTCCTGAACTCTCTCAAAATGTTTCCCCTTTCTTTGGAAAGTGCCACTCTATAGAGTAAGTTCTCGGATTACTGAGTCCATGTACTCATTCAAGCATTCAGGTTCCTGCTCTTTGCTAAGTTGTGAGAAGCTCTGTCAGGCGGATGTAGCCACTGTCCTTAGAAAGTTCACAATCCTACTGTAGAGGACCAACTTACAACCCCGGTGAAGATTTAACTGCCCACGTGTCCAGCTGTCTTGTCCCTGAGTCAGCTGTAGCTAGCTCTGCATCAGAGCCCATTCTTCACAAAGGGGAAACTCAATCATGCCGGAATGAGCATTTGTTTATTTACAATATGAATTTCTAGAAGTCTCACATTATTCTTTATTTGGGAAACCCAGTTATAATTGGGCAATGACTTACCAAGTAAAATGGGAATTACCAGTGAGAGTCAGATGGGTGAAGGCATCAGATTCCAATAACGTGGTGCCCCCTTCTTGAGAGTAGGGACAAACAAACAGCACTAGGTCCTCGGACGATGAAAACTTCTTCTCTGGAGAGAGCTTGGATAGGAGCAATCCCCAGGCCTCCCTTTCTATGTTTCCATTATTGACCAGTCCCCTTCTGATCAACACATTCTTTCTTTCAAGGTGTACAAACATTTAATCATATTAAAATCTAGCCTTGGTAGCTTAAGAGTTATTCTGTCCCATCAACCATGGCCTGAGCCGAGAACAAAAGTCAGACACCCAATCGACTGAGTCACCCAGGGGCCCCTGAGCATTATTTTAAAAATAAAAATATCTGAACCCCATCCATGGATAATCTGATTCAATTAGTAAAGGACAAGCCCAAACAAGTGCTTAAAAAAAAAATCCATTGATCTTAATACTGAGGTAGTAACAAAGTTGATCCTAAAAATCCACCTCTCTACAGATGTCAAGTGCCTTTAAATCTATGACCATGACAGGTCCAGGCCAGGAGGAAAACAAATTCCAGAAGAGTCCTACTGTCAAGAGGGTCCTGATGCTGGTGTCAGGAGGTAATGGTTGCAAGGTTGTAAGGTGGAAAACAGGATGTTTCAGGAAGAGTCTACAGAAGCCACAGAGAGGAACTGAGACTCACCATATCCTGAGAAGGCTAAAGCAGGACTTGGAAAATGGGTAAGGTCACAGTCAGAGCCAACTGAGATGGAGGGGACTGTGGCCTGGCAACCAATACCCTTTGAACAGAACAGGGATACTGTGAGGGGATTTTTTTTTTCCAAATAGGCTCCATGCCCAATGTGGGGCTTGAACTCACAACCCAGAGATCAAGAGTCACATGTTCCACCGACTGAGCCAGCCAGGAGCTCCCTGGAACAGGATTATTGTTAATAATTAAATTGTAGGGGCACCTGGGTGGTTCAGTAGGTTAAGCCTCTGCCTTCGGCTCAGGTCATGATCTCAGGGTCCTGGGATCGAGCCCTGCATCAGGCTCTCTGCTCAGCGGGGAGCCTACTTCTCCCTCTCTCTGCCTGCCTGTGTACTTGTGATCTCTCTCTCTCTCTGTCAAATAAATAAATAAAATCTTAGAAAAAATAATTAAATTGTAGTCAGAGCCAATGTTAATAAGAGGATCATGAGAGAGAGTATGCAGAGTGTTGATTACACTTGCTGACACACATTAAATGAATAACTGTGTAATTTTTCCATTAGCCCAATAGTTGATACACAAAATGAAAAACACTGGAGGTAGAAAGAACTCAGAAGCCATCCATCTAGTCGGGAGAAACTTCCTGAACTAAGGCTAATACCTAAGGACCAGTATTAGCCTTGTAAGTGGAAAAGGGGCAGGGGGTAGCTTTAACCTCTATAAAGATGAATTTTTCATTAATGGAATAGTAGGTGTTCAGAATTATCACCAATTATTCTGAAGGTGATGGCTGACAGACTAAGACAGTGCTTTTGACAAACCTATCCATGTAGGGGACAAAAGCTAGAGTCAGGGCTTGACAATGAAGAACATCCCCGTCCAATTCTCAAGTTGTCAGCTGGGATGTGAAATGGCCATGTGCTTTGATTGAACCACTAAAATCATGGCCCTAAAAATGACTGAACCAATCCTCTCACTTCAAAGGATGATTCTCCCAAGTTTACTACTGAGCCAAGCAAGCCAGACACAAAAAGCTTCATACAATAGGACTCAATTTCAATGAAGTCCATAAGCTGGCAAAACTAACCTATGCTATTACAAGTCAGGGAATTCGGAAGGCATAGTTTTTGGAAGATGGCAGAAGCGAGCCTTCTGAGGTCCGGGTGGTAGTTTCATTCTTGACCTTGATCGTTGGAAGGAGTAGCCAAAAGGTGTGTTCACTTTCTGATAATCCATCAAGATTGTCCAATTATGCTTCATGCCTTTTCTATACATATACTATACTTCAATGAAAACTGTTCATGCATTCCCAACATTGGTACCCAGGATATACAAATACATAAAATCTCCTGTAAGTCAGTAATGAAATGGTAAGAAAAAATAAATTAATTGGGCAAAAGATAGGAGTCAGAAGTTCAGAGGAGGATTCAGAACGGTCAATAAATGTATGAAAAATTTGGTCCACCTCATTAATGATTAAGGAAAAGCAAACTAAAACAACAATTAGGTAACAATTGTACCCACCAGACAGATTTTAAAAATATAAGTCTTATAGTACAAAGTCCCACATAAGGTTTTAGGGAGCCCAGAATATTGCATAGGAGAGTAAAAACTAATATAAAATTTTTTAGAGTAACTTGGCAGCATCAATAAAACTGAATACTTTATTCATATACATACTGTACAACCTAACAGTTATAAGGCTAATCAGCATGTAGCCTAAAAAATTCACACACTGGCAAACGTGGTTTAAAAGAGAGGGATAAGCGGCACCTGGGCGGCTCAGTCAGTTAAGCAGCCGACACTATTTTGGCTCAGGTCATGAACTCGGGGTCCTGGGGTTAAGCCCCATTTGGGCTCTATGCTGAGCAAGGAGGCTGTTTGAGGTTTCTTTTTCTCTCCTTCTGCCCCTCTCCCCATGCATGCACACATACACACACTCTCTCTCAAATAAATAAATAAATCTTAAAAAAAACAAAAAACAGGAATAAGGACATTCATTGCCACGGTCCTCATGAGACAGAAAAGTAGAAACAAAATAAAAGAACATGAAGCATATAATAGAGGATGAACAAGGCCAAAACTTGATTCTTTGGGAAAAATAAATAATAGAACGGACAACTCTCTTATGAGACTAGTCAAGTGAGGAGTGAGAGAGAAATACATCATAACAGGAATTAAAAGAAAAACCTCGGGACGCCTGGGTGGCTCAGTGGGTTAAAGCCTCTGCCTTCTGCTCAGGTCATGATCCCAGGTTCCTAGGGTGAAGCCCCACATCAGGCTCTCTGCTCAGCAGGGAGCCTGCTTCCCCCTCTCTCTCTGCCTGCCTCTCTGCCTGCTTGTGATCTCTGTCTGTCAAATAAATAAATAAAATCTTAAAAAAAAAAAAAGAAGAACCTCACCACAGAATTTAGACACAAAAAGGGCAAAGATGACAAGCAGTTGTGTACCAGAGTATCTGAAATATTTAAGGAAATGAGTGATTTCCTACAAAAAAGGAATCTTACCAAAACTTCTTCAGGAAGAAATAAAAAATTGGCATAAGGCTATCTCCATTAAAGAATCTGAATCAGCAACTAAAAAGCTTTCCACAGAGAAAACTCATGACCCAGATGGTTGGACCGGCTAGTGCCAACAGGCAGAGAGTTACAGGAAAACTAATCCCATCTTAAATAAGCAGCCTGTGCCCCTCGGTGTCTAGGATTATGTCTTAGACATTATCATCTGCCAGGACAGCCAAGAAAAGAGAGTGCTGGAAGGTGCAGAAAGGCGAGTTTAGGATTCCCTGTTTGCGTGAAAATGGAAGGGCAGGGTATGGTTTCATTTGCTTGTATAGCATTATACAGAAATAATGCAGAGAAGGCAAGTCCCTAACAACGGCAGCCACAGGTTAGGAAAGGTGTGATGGGCCCAGGGCAAATATAGCTCAGGAGTGGAAAGGACACTTGCCAGGGGTGACTTTTTATACTTTGGGATTATTGAATCACAGGCATGTAGTACGCATTCCAAGAAATTAATTGATCTGTTCAAAAAAAAAAAAAAAAGGATACTGGAAGTAGCCTGAAAACAATCATTGTAGGGAGATGGTGAATCCAAGTGACAAAATATTATAAAGCTGTAATAACTATTAATTTTAAAAACAATAATTACAGGGTAAAATTATCAGTAACCACTGGCAAACAAATCTGTCTCAGGTACACAAACCTCTTCACTAATTCTGCCTGAAAAGAGCCAACTTCAACTAAAAAGCAGGTAAGTTTTAAAGAAGAAGAAAAATATCAATAGGAAAATTATTTGGTTTTTTACCTTATACCACTTCAGTGAATCCAAAACACAACTCTGTGGGAAGTTCAGATGACAGGTAAGGCTGTCGTCCCTTCCTGCATGAAGTATTTGTTTGTATTCATCTGATAAAATCAGCTGGCCATTTCCAGAAATACCACACCAGTCTTTTCTTAACACAGTGAGGTTAACGTGTATTCTGTGACAGGTGTCTGTGCTGCTGTAGGAAAAGGGCAAATGGAAACCTCATGAACTCAAATAACCACCAGATCATCTGGAGCCGTTCATCTTCACATTTTGCCAAATCATCATCAAGACACTGAGTAAAGGGGTGCCAGGGTGGCTCAGTGGGTTAAGGCCTCTGCCTTCGGCTCAGGTCATGATCTCGGGGTCCTGGGATCGAGCCCTGCATCAGGTTTTCTGGTCAGCAGGGAGCCTGCTTCCTCCTCTCTCTCTCTCTGCCTGCCTCTCTGCCTACTTGTGATCTCTATCTGTCAAATAAATAAATAAATAAAATCTTTTAAAAAAAAAGAAAGAAAGAAAGAAAAGACACTGAGTAAAGGCTCTGCCCCAGCCCAGGCAGGCTGCAGCTCACAAATCATTAATTACAAAAGAAAAAAATAATGTTTCTGTTGCAGAAACCCTGGACCACGCCTTGGCCAAGGGATCAGGCTGAACAGCACCAGTGAGGAGCAAATGGATACCACAAGCCTCGGGGTGCGTTGTCTGCAGAGGACACAAACTACTTACGTGGCATTCTAGTCAAGAAGGCTCAACCTCAACCTAAGCCTGAAGAAATATCTGGCAAACCCAAATGGAGGGCTAGTATATAAAATAATTCCAAGTACTCCTTAAAAAATGTCAACGTCGTGAAGAACAGACCAAGGAACTGTTCCAGATAAAAAGAGACTGAAAAGGTATGACAGCCAAATGCAATTCATGTGGATGGGACCCTCCCCCGGAAAGGAAAGGAAAAAAAAAAAATGTATAAAAAAAAATCGAGTCAAGGGGCAAAATTAGCATATTAATGGGGAATCAGATAAAAATATCGCATGATGGTTAAATTTCTGGAGTAGGCTAATTCTTGTGTGATTCTGTAAGAGAATATCTTTGTTGATAGCAAATGGCACATTGAATTATTCAGGTTAAAGGAACATGAGGCATACAGCTCAAAATTTGGAAGAAACCCCAAAAACCACAATATTGCATGTAAATATACACATAGAGGTGGCCCTTGACCAACTCAGGCATTAGGGCCACTGGCTCCCTTGCACTCTTGAAAATCGCATATGACTTTTGACTCCCCCGAAACTGAACTCCTAATAGCCCACTCTTGACAAGAAACCTTACTGATGACATGAACAGTGGATTAACACATATTCTAAATGTTATGTGTAGCATATACTGTATTCTTAAATAAAGTAAGCTAGAGGAAAAAAATGTTAAGAAAACCACAAGGAAGAGAAAATACATTTATAGTAATGTATTTATCAAAAAATATCTGTGTATAAGTGGACCTGTGCACTTCAAACCCATGTTGCTCAGGAATCAGTCACATACGGAGGGAGAGAGTGAGAGAGAATTCTAAGGTAAATGTGGCAAAATGTTAAATAATGGGCAATCTAGATAAAGGGTAGATGGGGCTTCTTTATACTATTTTTGCAAATTTTGTATGAATTTGAAATTACTTCAAAGTAAAAATATGCAGTTGACTAAGTATGTTTCATCTCCGTATGTTAAAGATTTTTGAGAATTCACATTTATTTCATGACAGAAAGCATCTATGTCTACCTTCTACAAAAGGTTATCTTCCCCAGTTTACAACTCTCAGACTTAAGTATTCTAAATTCAGCCTAGATATCCAGATGAATTTGTGTGTCATACAATCTGCAGCTCTCTAACTTATAACCTAGAGTCCAAGGATAGCACACCGCCACAAGACGTCAGCACCCTGTTCTACATGGTGAGTTAAACTGTGGGAAGGAACCAGGAAACAGGGGCTCACAACCATTCCCACTCTGGTACCACTGAGAGGCCAAGGCGAAGACCACAGAGACAAGAGCAGAGGGAGAGCACGATCACCCTCCTGGAGTACCAGTGTCACACATCATCTCAACCAACTGTCCCTTCACCTCTATCAGGTTGGCGTTACTTCCATCTTACAGATGGGAAAATCAAGGTTCAGAGTTATTGAATACTTGGTTAAAGACGAGCCTGTCCATAAGGGAGGGTAACAAAATCGAGGCCATTAGGCAAAATTGATCCACAATTGGGTTTTATTTAAGCCACACACATAAGCTTATTGAAAAGTTACACACACACACATACACACACACACACACACACACACACACACACACACACACACACACAATTTCCATGTTCCCCTGAAAAATTAGAAAATGGACTTGAGCTGAATAGGCCACTACCTTTGGTGGGACTAATATGTTTTCTGGCTCACGGCAGCCCCCACCAGGCTCAACTGTCTCCCACCAGACCTGTGCCACTCCCCTACACTACTTCCCAGCACAGGGCTCAGAACGGGGGCAACAACACGCTGATGCTGATACCGAACCACCATTAAGTCCCTATCACAGAGCCCTTACAAAAAGGGCTCAAAGGAGGTTTATTCCCATCTGGCTTTGCCACCAGTCATACATACTTCCTGAATTCCAATAAAGAAGGTAGTAGTAATACTGGGAGAAACAGGTTTTTAAGCTGGTCTGGCTTGTGGCCTCATGATGGAGGTTTCCTCACTGGAAACCATCCGGTAACAATTACAAAACTAGTATTTATTCTTCTCATTGAATTTTCTACATTTATTAAGAATTTTCCTAAAATAATTGTATATGTATACAGTTATATACTGTATTATATTTTTACATATATACGTTAAAATATTTTATATATATTTATATAAAACATTATATATTTTTACATACATATATCCTGTAGAGATATATAAGAGAGAAAGGTAGAGAGCTGTATTTTAAATGAGAAACTTACTTTATAACACATTGGTAGATCCCAGAGTCCTCCTGTGTCAGGGGGAGAAACAAAATCCAGTTTTGCTCCTGGTGAATTCTAGACTGTGTGTTTTTGGATACTGGGATTTTGCTAGGATATTTATACCATGTTACATGTACTTTCCCAGATGTTAGTGGTGGGTGTGTACAGTTAAAAGCAAAAGGTTGGCCTGCTGAAGGTGCCTCATTTTGCAGACTAACATCCTTGCATGCATCTAGGGAAAGAAAGGGGAACAATCGTGAAAGAGAACTCTATTATTATTGATTATTAGTTTTAACAAATGCCTCTTTAAGGGACGCCTGGGTGGCTCAGATGGTTAAGCGTCTGCCTTCAGTTGGGGTCATGATCTCAGGGTCCTGGGATAGAGCCCTGCATTGAGCCCTGCATCAGGCTCCCTGCTAGGCAGGAGGCCTGCTTCCCCCCTCTCTCTCTCTGCCTCTACTTACTTGTGATCTCTCTGTGTCAAATACATTAAAATACATAAAATCTTTTTTTTAAATGCCTCGTGAATTTTCTAGTCAATTTAAAATTTTACTGAAGAATCTCCTGTGTGGGAGTTCCGTAAATCTTCTGCTGATTTGAAAGCATAATTGGAAGTCCTTCAAATGTGTTCATAAAACACACCGACTCATCCTCCCCATTTGGAATGATTTCTCTCCATCCATTCTCTTCTAAGACCCTGAATCGCCTTCATCCTCTTCCTTCAGAGTAAACATTCCTATACTGAGCCTTCCTTGTCCCGTTTCTTTCTGCTTCGCCACCCAGGTATTTCACTCTATCGTCCCGAAAAGGTGTAAGTATACCATCCCAAAAAAGGATTGCTAAAAAAATTTAAAAAAAAAACAAAAAAATAAATCTGCTCATTTTAAAGTTCCTTTCTACTGAATGGCACTGAAGAAACCATGTTTCTTCTTGGAAGAAATGTTGTGTTGATGGTTTCTGTGTTTTAACCCTGGGTCATAAAATGACCCTCTGTCATATAAAATAGTATTATTTCCATTGGAGCATTTTGACTCCAGACTTCCAAATTTGCCTATTCCCCCACCCCCACCCCTCCAAAGTCACCTCAAAACTCAAAGGTGACCTGGAGGCTGAGCGTCAGAAGCTGGGAACTGAAAATTGCCCTTTCATCATTCGGAGGGAATTCTGTCTGGTCCCCTGGGGTAAGTGTAACCACAAGTCTCCAGTGTCATGCGATCCCCCGGGGGTTCGCACGAGGTTGAAGGGCGGAGTAGGGGGACTCTCTCAGAGCCGCAGGGAGGCGGGTGAGGAGAGGGTGGCCTCTGAGGCCCAAGGACAGCCGAACCTAGAACCTACCTGCTCGGGCAAAGGGTGGGAGAGCGAAGGACAGTCCGCAGAGCAGCAAGGCCAGCATCCCCCTGTTGGGTTATGAGGAAGAGAGAAGGTGGGCGGGGATGGGGCACTGCGGGAGGGGAGCGGCGACAATGAATCTCAAGAGATCCTAACCCAGGCCTCTGGACTTCCCTTCTTCGTGGGGAGCCCTCCACCTCTGGCCCCACATTAACCCGACGTGCCCCCAAAGACTCCCTCCTCCTCGCCCAACCTGCAGAATTACGGCTGGAGAGGGATTCGCGGGAGGAGTTAGGAGCCCCCGGGGTCAGATAGTTAGCGTAGTGGCTGCAGGAAAGAGACCCCCAGCCCCGGGTACGCCTTCTCCACCGTCTGGCAGCGAGGCGGGGTCTGCGTCCTGCGCGCGGTGGGCGACACGCCACCCACCCCGGATCCCCACCTGCACGTAGTCGCGCGTAGCCTCCCCTGCGCGTCCCTAGCCTCGGGGATCCTCCTGGGCCCGGCAGTCCAAACGGAACCCCCGCCACCCGCTCACCTGGGAGAAGCCAGCTCAGGCCGACCTGGCAAAGGCCGGCAGGAAAAGAGAAAGGAAGCCGGAACGCCGCGGGACCCGCTGGTAGACGCGAGCTGCGCACCTTCGCCCAGAGACGGAACCCGCTCCCCCAAGGTCGCCCAGCCGGTCCGGGGCGGCCCCGGAGTCCTGATCTCTGGCCTCCGGATCTGTCGCGTACTTGTTTGCCATCCACCTCTTTCCCTCCACACCTTTCCGATGGTCGGCGCCCCACCCGCTTGGCTCAGTCGCACACTCCCAACGGGTGCCTACCTGCCCGACGTGCCTGTAGCGCGCAGGATCCCATGGAGAGTGGAGAATCCTGCGAACGGGCACTGAACCCAGGCGTGGCGTTTCCATACCAGGCTACTTCCTTGCCACCGTGGGCAGGGCAGGCTTGCCTTCCCCCAGGGGGTTGCATAGGAAGGAACGGTGGCATCACACTAAGAAGTGGGTTTAAAGACGTGTTTCCTGATTTTCTGGCAGCTAACAAGTCTTTCATGGGCCGGCCTGTCTGCTTAAATCTATTCCAAATTGTGCCCGTAAAGCAGTTCTTTCCTTTACAAACCCCATTTGAGCAGGGATTCCATGCTCTGCTTGGCTTATATGGAATGTCCCCAAAGTGGAACCCATCCCAGTGGCTTCCAAGGAATAGCCTTTATCTACCTGATTCGTGTGGTCAAGTTCTGTAAAGCAGACATCCCAGCGGGATCCTGAACCACCTGGAGCAGGAGGTCTGGTCCTGTCTGAAATTTCCAAATAGGATAGTATCAACCAGGACTGTTGCGCTGGCCATCAGGAAACACGCCCAGAGAGATCCCCGCGGGGCTCTGGGACTTAGAAAATATATATAAAATGCCAACTCCATTCAGCAGATTCCTGGCCAACGTCTATCTGGTGGTGTTTGTAGTTTTAGAAACAGAGGCAGGAGCAGGACAGGAGGAGTTCAGCACCTGCATTACCAGTAGCACTTTCTGGGATGGCCCGAGGCCAGTGGATGGTTTGCACATTTCTACGCTCTTACACGTTACTAAGGATTCCAAAGTGCTTGTTTATGTGGGTTACATCTGCCAATAGTTACTACATTTGAAAGTAAAATGAAGAGCTTGTAAAACATTTATGTTCTTACTTATTTGGAATAACAACAAATAATAACTTATTTGGAATAACAACAATAAACAACATAAATGACCTTCTTCTGTATCAAATCTCTTAGGATGGAAACTGCCAGGCAGCCTCTGAAAATGTCCACTATACTCAGGTGAAAGAATGAGAATTAAAAAGACAAATAAGATCTGAATATTATCATGAAAATCATTTTGATTTCACAGATCTTGGGGGGACCCTTTGGGCTCATGTTCCGAGGACCGCTTTGTTAAGCTATGAAAGGAGATCTTTATTTCTCCTAACATCAGCATTCAATGAGGTTCCTCTGTATGTGCACATTTTGCCAGGTTTGTGTCTTCCCCCAAAACAAAACAAAGGTGTTACTATGGAAACGGTCAAGTGATACACATATAGAACTATTGTTACAAGCAGTATTAGAAGTTATTTCCAAATTTTTCTTAATTTTCGTTATCTGCTTCAGTTTCTACCTTATGAAAAATGTGGATCATATCTTACTTTTTTATAGTTTGAGTATAGGCATGAATGCCAAGTCCAATCAGTATAGTTGCCCCAAAGCTTACGAAGTTTTGAGGGGGTCACCCAGCCCCCGGCAGCACCTCTTATGGGACATTTCTGGTATTTCCCTTTTGCTGGTGAGGCTCTGGACCAGAAACTGACACTTCCAGGGATGGTTTCCATGCCAAGTGTGTTTCCTGATACAGGGAGAACGAAGCACATAGCTTTGAAGGCAGAGCTGATGCAGGGTGGGGGTGGGCAGGATTATAAACTTTACAATTAAAAACAACAGAAAACCAAAATATTTACTGCAGGCTCTCAATTACCTTAAAAGTTTGGAGAAGTCTGATAACATTGTTTGCTAATTAGAAAAGGGGAGGAAGAAATTCAAACAATTTAATTATGGAGCTTCTACGCTGGCTTTGTTCCAGCCCTGAGAGAACTGTTTTGTGCAGGAACTTCCTGAATTCAATCACTTTATTCTTCTTCTCTGATTTTCACATTTAAAATTTTCCTCTTAAATGGGCATCATGCAATAGTTAACAGCTAAGTAATTCAAAACAAGTCCTAGGTCATGTGATCAAGACCCAGCCTCAGAAACCACGATGACCAAGTTTCCTGTATAGGTGTCTCTCCCTATTATCCTATTTAGTGCTTACCATTCTGATGTGTGTGTGTGTGTGTGTGTGTGTGTGTGTGTCCCTTAAGCAATATAAAGTATGATAAGTAAATATTTTGAGTCGTTCTGGTTCATGCAAGGTCACTACTGTATGACTTGCCATTGTATGAATGTACTGCAATTTATGTATCCGTCTCCTTTGGACAATGTTTCAAATTCATATTTGCTCTTAAAAACAGTGTTGTGATCGGGTGTTGTGGTCGGGCGCCTGGGTGGCTCAGTCAGTTAAGCATCAGACTCTTGATTTTGGCTCAGGTCATGATCTCAGGGTTGTGAGATGAAGCCTGAAGACAGACTCTGCACTGAGCAGGGAACCTGCTTAAGTTTCCCTCTCTCTCCCTCTCCCTGCACATGCACCGTCCCCTCCACTACCCACCTCCCGCCTTCCTCTAGGTAAAAAAAAAAAAAATGGTGCTGTGTAAATATTTTTATAATGTTCTTTTGTGTGGATTTTTGAGACGTTCTCTAGGGAGTAAAATTGCAGTGTCTTTGGGTAGGTGCATCTTTGTATTAGAAAAATCCCCCATTTTCTCCACATTAACATCCTTTAGAGGATAGGAGTTTCATCCTTTCATTTGGTAATGTCAGAAGGACTTTTCCATGTTGCCAGTTTTGCTAGCCCAATGATGTAGAAGCTATCTTGTGACCTTGTGACTTTATTTTACATTTCTCTAATTCCTAGGAAGATGGGACATCTCTGTCTCTGTTCATTAGCCATGCATGTGTCTTTCTGTGAATTGCTTGTGTGCCCTTTTACCTACCTGGTTGCTTATAAGTTTTTCATCTTGTCAGTTTGCAGAGAGCTCATTGAGTCCTACCTCTGGTGCTTCCGATAGTGGTTGCCTTCAAAGGGAGGCACAAATGTATCTCGTTGCCCTCTTCCTGACCAGGAATTCAAACACCAGAGGTGACCCTTATCTATAAAATAGGGATAATTAGACCCACTTTACGGAGAGGTCATTTGTAAAAACCTCCTTGCAGAGTGTCTGACAGCAACAGAAACTTGATGAGGGAGCACACGGTTTATTCTCATCCTCCCACTGACTCTTCCTCCTCACAGTCTTTGTCAATTGCAGACATTTCTGCAATGGGAACAATTTTGGAAGTTTTTATTTTATTTTATTTTATTTATTTATTTGATGGAGATCACAAGTAGGCAGAAAGGCAGGCAGAGAGAGAGGAGGAAGCAGACTCCCTGCTGAGCAGAGAGCCCGATGTGGGGCTCGATCTGAGGACCCTGGGATCATGACCTGAGCTGAAGACAGAGGATTTAACCCACTGAGCCACCCAGGTGCCCCCATTTTTGGAAGTCTTATGCCGTTATTCATGAACCATGGGAAATGGACTCTTTCCAAACAAATTGTTTTGTTTTGTTGTTGTATTTGTTTTCTCAAGTGAAAGAATTCCTCCAAGGATTCATCACCTCATCCTGAGAGCAGGTGTGAAACAACAGTCTCTGGGCGAGGGAGGCATTGCTGACTTCAGATTGGTTGAATTTTACCTTCACTCTAGTTGCTCCTCACACAAGGATGTGTTGCATATATGGAAGAGTAGCAGGGCAGTGATTGTTATCGAAGGTCTCACCTGTGAATGTACATTTTACATAACATGCAGTGGCTTTTCTGTGTTCTAGTTAAATATCTAAGGATTTCCCACTGAACCGAACCTGCACGTAAAGTTCCCCAGGGATAAGCAGAAATATGTTTGCATGTAATGGGAAAATGCTCAGAAACCCAGATTAGGCTAGGGTGAAGTGTGGAGGTTCTGCCCAGATCTTTATACCTTTAAGGTTCTTATGTTCTCACATTTGTCCTCCCTGGGAGACTTGAAATCTACAGTAGCAATGCTGTGGCAGGCTGTTGTTGCTGAGATGACATGAACTTCCAGAGACGGAAGAAGCGGCAGGGCAACAGCCTTTGGTTTCCTGAGGTTCCGCACCGGCCCTCTCCTCCAGGCTTGATGACCAGCTGGCTCGTGGGCTCACTTGATGAGCACTCACACAGCCCCTGCCATATACCGGGAGACATTCTTGAGTGCTGGAAACAGCTGTAGAGAAGACAGATCCTCTCAGAGCTTGCAGTCCCGTGGCTGGTGTGTGGAGTTGCGGGGGAACAATAGATAGATATAGGAGAGTCACTGAGTAAGAGATGGTTTAGGTATTTACATAGCCATAAAGGATATGAAATATGATGAAATGATAGCATGCTGGGAAAGGCTTCACTAAGGAAGAGACCCCATAGCTGAGCTGATGACAAGTAGCCCACCAAGTAGCTATCTGGGGAGAGAGTTCTCCTTCTAGCAGGGCAGCTAGCATAAAATCTCTGAAGGAGGGGAGCATTGGCACATTTCAAGATAACACAGATGAAGCCAGTGTGACCTGAATAGAGTCAGTCATCAGGAACCCTGGGTAAAGAAGTCACAGAGTAGGCTGGAGCTAGACCATACACAGGGCCAGAGGCAATAAAAGGAAGGTTGGATTTTATTCTAGGTAAAATTTAAAGCTATTAGAAGGTCTAAGGCAGAAAAGAGATATGATCTTATCTACATTTTTAAAATGTCACTTTGACCATTAAAAGCTGATCAAAATGGCTAAAATTATAAAACCCGACACTACTAAGTGTTGACAAGGGTGTGGGACAACTGGAGCTGTCACAGACTCTTGGTCGGAGCAGAGATTGGCACGACTACTTAGGAAAACTATTTGCTGGTATCTTCTGATGCTAACTCAGCAAATCCACTCTGAGGGATATGCCAAATAGAAATGCATGCCTACACAGAAAAGACATTTGCCAGAATATTCACAGCAGTGGTATTTATAACAGTCAAAAACTAGAAGTTACCTAAATGCACATCAACAATAGAAGAGGTAAAACAGAAGGGTAGAGTCACACAATGAAACACTGTGGAGCTGTGAGGGGTGACTACACACAAACACAGGCATGGACATGGATGAATCCCACAGATGAATCTCATGTATATATATGATGTCAAACAAAAGAAAATATATTTAAAATAAGATGTCATGCTACTTGATTTCACTTACATTAATTTCAAAATCAGGAAAAATTAATCTGTGCTGTTGAAAGTCAGAATGGTGGTTTCCCTTGGGGCAGGGGCTGTATGTGTCTTGAGGGGGCACATGATGGAAATGTTCCAGTGTTGGGTATCTTCCTTTCTCGATTTAAATGCTGGCAGTGTGGATAAATTATGTCTGTAACACTTCATGAAGCTGTTCCTATATGTTCTCTTCTCCAAATGTAGGTTATACTTCGATTAAAAAAAATCAAGGAGGGGTGCCTGGGTGGCTCAGTGGGTTAAAGCCTCTGTCTTCAGCTCAGGTCATAATCTCAGGGTCCTGGGATCGAGCCCC
This sequence comes from Martes martes, assembly GCF_963455335.1. Lineage (NCBI taxonomy): Eukaryota > Metazoa > Chordata > Mammalia > Carnivora > Mustelidae > Martes > Martes martes. Next base: position 57,878,179 of record NC_137896.1, read on the forward strand.
ACATTGGGCTCTCTGCTCAGCAGGGAGCCTGCTTCCTCCTCTCTCTCTGCCTGCCTCTCTGCCTCCTTGTGATTTCTGTCTGTCAAATAAATAAATAAATATTTTTTTTAAAAAATCAAGGAAAATTTCCTCTGGATGCTATGTGAAGAATTGATTATGAGGAGTGGGGTAGCAAGAGGAGAAACTTGGCCCCAGGTAAGAGGCTACTGGAGTAGACCAAGGAAGAGGTGATGTGGTTAGGTCTAGGTCGATGATGGTGGAAATGAACATATGGGGACCCATTTGATGTACCCTTGAATGTCTCTCTGTTCTCAATTTCAGTCTACCTTCAGTCTGATTCAGAGAATCACAAAATCACAGGGTTGGAATAGAACCCACAGTTTGGCTCTGTCTTGGGTAGAGTAATATGCCCCCTTCTATACACGGGGCATTGCATGGTGCAATCATCAAGGTTTCTAAGCCCTCACAATTTAAGGACTTTTATGTTATACATGCGCACACACACACATGCACACACACACAATCATAACAGCCTTCCCCCACACCCGCCCAGCACCAGTTGATCTGGATCAGGCATTGCCTCCCACTAGAGACACCTGCTATATATCACCTGGTTTAATCTTGCATCTGCTGTTTGGATTTCTTCATATCCCTGTTTAGCTTAGACTGGGAGGAATTCATTCTCTCCATGGCAGCCCAGTCCAGTAGTAGGCCTACTAGCAAACCAATCCTTCCGAATGGGAGGAAGAAATGTCATCCACTTAGGGATTATCTTTATACCCTTTGGGTCCATAGAAAGAAGAACCTAGTCTTCCACATTGCCACACATCTAATGTTGCTGATGTTCCTACAATGGTCCTTCTCCCCAGATCAAGTACCTAACATCAGAGACTCCACCAGGTCACAAGGCCACTCAGCTGCTGGCTTATCTCCTGGCCTCTGACACATGGAGGACATGGGACTTTCATCACTATAATTATAAATGTTCCACTTGTGTCAATATAACCTATGGTCTGGCTGGACTTGTGTGCCATTTTGGCTTGTTCTTGCCCCACCTTGCTCATTCATTCATTCATTCTAGAATTACTATATGAGAACATCCTAAATACTTTTTTTCACTTTTGTTGCTGCTAAGCCATTTTACGACACCTATACTTACACATTTTTTTTTTATTGTAAGTGAAGGGTCTTACATTTATCCCTAATCAGTGTCATCTATTAACAGTCATTGGTTAAAAAGATTATTTATCTGGGAGTTGGAACATCTGGGCTATATTCTTAGTCCTCTTGCTGATTAGCTTAGAGTTTTAAAGAATTTGGGGGTAGCAGTCACCCCCCCAACTGTCAAGGCTAAGTGAAACTTTTGACCTCATTGTTTAACTTACAAAAAAATATTTATCAAAAAGGATATGCTTTCTGCCTATCAAATTGACGAAGGTTTAAAAACGAGTATTTTCAGTGCCGCATACCTCCTGTGGGAAGGCAGAGCAAATGCATCTATGCAATTCAATTAGTGAAGAACCTGAAAAGATCCAGTGCCCTCCAGCCCACCAATTCTAGGAATCTATGCAAAGCAAATAATGAAGGAAGTAGACAAAGATATTTAGGCAGGGTTGACTATCTCATTTTTCACAACCAATGGCTAAAAAACTGGAAATAATCTAGCTGTCCAAACAAAGCAGAAAAGCTAAATTATGGACCATCCATTTGATAGGTTAATTGTCCCTCTCAGATCACATCTCAAATAACAGTAACATGGGCAAATATTTTTACTAAGTTAAAAAAAGGGGGATTAAACTGCACATATTAAATGATCTCAGTTACATCAATAGAAAAACAATAAAATGTTAGTAATTAGGGGCACCTGGAAGGCTCAGGCTGTTAAGCATCTATCTGACTTCCACTTAGGTCTTGATCCTGGAGTCCGGGATGGAGCCCTGCCTCCAGCTCTCTGCTCAATAGGGAGTCTGCTTCTCCATCTCCCTCTGCCCCCCTCACCTCCAATCCCGCAGCTCATGCTAACTCTCTCCTTCTCTCGTACTCTCTCTCAAATAAATAAATAAAATCTTTTTTTTTTAATATTAGTAATTATTGGGTACCTGGGTGTCTCAGTGGTTTAAGCCTCTGCCTTCGGCTCAGGTCATGATCTCAGGGTCCTGGAATCGAGTCCCGCATCGGGCTCTCTGCTCGTCAGGGAGCCTGCTTCTCCTTTCCTCTCTGCCTGCCTCTCTGCCTAGTTGTGATCTCTGTCAAATAAATAATTAAATCTTTTTAAAAAATGTTAGTAATTATTTTCTTAAACATTGTATTTATTTGTTTGTCAGAGAGAAAGCACAAGCAGGGAGAGCAGCAGGCAGAGGGAGAAGCAGGCTCTTTGTTTAGCAGGGAGCCCGATGTGGGGCTCCACCCCAGGACCCTGGGATCATGACTAATGCTCTGAGCCTAACGGACTGAGCCACCCAGGTGTCCCTAAGTATTTTTAAGTTGTTAGGTTATGAATGACTTTTTTCTTACTTGTACATTTTAGAAATTTTTGCATTCTCTCAAGCCAATATTGTTTCCATAATACAAAAAGATTTTTTTTAATTCATTTAAGAAAAATGGTTCTAATACCAACAACTTGCAGAGGAATTCCTATCCCCACTTGCTAACAGCCTCCCTAAACCTTTACTCCCTAATTCCTCTGCATCATCAGGTTCCCCCAGCCAACATTTCTCGAATGTCCTCCCACCCAAAATCTCTGATAACTCCCCTATACCATCTCCGAATGATAAAGAGCAGATATTTTAGTCAGGGATTTAAGACCTTCTACAGTACAAATTCATTTCCTGAAGTGCCATCTCTTCAAACTATTCTCTTTGGCTAGATTTAAGTGTTTTCTGATTTTGAAGTGTTCTCGGTGTCTGGTATAATGTGAGGCAGATAATTAGCACTTTTAAGACAATCCAAAAGTAAACTTGAGAGCAAAAATATTTCCCCTACGTTTGGGAATTTGAGGGAGGACATGGAGTCGTTTTAGGAAACAAGAAATTCAAAGAAAGCAGGATTACGGGACGTCGTCTAACAATAGCGTTCAAGCAGACGACCACCACCGTGCACAGCTGTGAAGGTGACGAGAAGCTCGACTCTGTCTGAGGCTAAGTAGGACAACTGAGGTAAGATGCCTGAGGAGAGATACAGCAGCCGCCATCAGGCAGGACTGACTGACCACAGAGTGAAAGGAGAAGTGGGTTCCCTTGGGAGCTGTTCCTCATGCAATCCCCCCGCTCCCGCATGCTAAGAAGTCCCAGGAGTCCCAGTCTGAGGCTATATTTAGTGAAAGGAAAACCAGGAAACACTATGGAATGGTATCAGTGCAGCTTGTCCCTGACCCAGAAGAGGGATCCCAGTGACACTTGGGATCACTTCCAGGTCAAAGGTTCTGAGAAAAACAAGCTTCACTGACTTTCACTCTCAGTAAATTCGTCTTCCAATTCCCAGCACAGGCCTCAAGAACAACATCCTGTTCATCTAGATTCAAGTGGTACAGCTACAAATTCTCCTGACTGCCATGTTAATGTTGGGGGTAGCCTCCTACCTGGGACCATGTTTCTCCTCTTGCTGGCTTAAGGTGAACACACAGGGTCTGTGTGCTTTAATCAGCCAAGACCTGAGCAACATGCGTCAAGATGAACATGTTTTTTGTTTTGATAGGTTAATACTCACTTTAGATAGTGTTCTCTGTTTCCTGTAACACTTCCTCTCCCTAAAACAAATATGTGCACATGCACACACACAATCATATTTTGGCTGTAAAATAAATGTTGATACAGCAAAAGAAGATTCCTCTCACCTATCTCCCCGTGTACATTTTTTTATGTGTGATCTATTTTTCCTATTTTATGAATTCTGGTTACTGCCGCGGTCCATTTGTGCATCTTATCTCGGTGAAAAAGGAACAACTGGCCCCATCCCAATTCCAGAACATTCTCTTGCTACCTGCTACCCTCTCTGTGGCTTTCATGTCAAGCCCAATTCACCACACTCACACATTCTAGCCTCAAAGATGAAAAGATGTTCTTCTGACAAATTAGCTTCAGGAAATCTGATTTTATAACTCCATGATACCTGTATTTAAAAGCCCCTCAATTAGTATCTGGGAAACCTGCTACAATTGATCCTAGAACGATGCGCAGTTCAGACCTGCATTTTTCCAGGGTGAAGTGTACATTAAAAATAACAAGCCAGATCCTGACTTGGTAAAACTGGATTAAGTACAAGCTATTATCATTTTTAGAAGTTAACTCCAAGATGATATGCCTTTTTCTCTGTTTAGCAGGGAGACTGTTTCTCCCTCCCCCTCTGCCCCTCCCCTGCTTTTTCTCTAATAAATAAAATCTTAAAAAAAAAAAAAGATGGTATGCCTTCCTCTCCCTCCACACCCAAAACCCCTGAATCTGAAAAAGATACATTCTGAATAAATGGATTTTTTTGTTGTTGTTTTATCTGATCAAAAGGCAAAATTAAAAAAATGTCTATTTGGGGGTTCTTTCTCAGATGCTGGACAGAGGCTTTCCACACATAAAAACCTTGAAACACAGGAAGTCCTATTTCACAGATGAGAAAACAGAGGTACAAACCAACAAAGTGCTTTGCTCTCGCTTCAAAACTATGACAGTGCAGGAATTTATAACCAGGAATTTTTCTACCAGGTAACATCCCAACTAAGAAACATTTCCAAAGAGCAAAAAACAAACAAAAAACAAAGCAGAACAAATTGTATTCTGAGGAAGTTATTTGGTAAAGAGAATAAAAATCCTCATTCAAAAAAAAACCCCACTTCTAAATGTTTTTTTTTAAATGATTGTTAGCATTGACATGTTTGTTTGTTAAAAAACATATTAAGTGGTAAAATAACCAAAATCTGGTGGAAAGCTCTCTGAATGTTTCCAGTAAGAAATTCTGTAGAGGCGAGTTTTCTGGATAGCTGATCCCCAAATTTCCAGAGGTTCTTGCATTTTTTCGTTCTTACTGAGAAATCCTTCAGCAACATGTGAAATCCCTTTCTTTAGAAACCAGACATCCCTTCAAGTCCCTGGGCAGCAGAAGGCCAGTGTGAATGAGTATCAGTCGCTGGTCCTCGGTGACGCAGTAATGCCGGTCCTCAGTCCCCAGTGACAGAGTCACTCGGAGGCTGATGGGAGCAGGGCTCTTGGCCTCTGTGTCACACAGCTTCATCTGAGTGTTTGTACTTCATTTTTCCAATGGCTCGACTTCCCACTTCCCTCGGTGTCAGCTGCCACTTCTGGTTTGCAGATTCTCTTATGCAATTCCATTCTATTTGCAGATTCTAATATGACCAAAGTGTATTCATAGAATTGCTACTAACCAAGCTTCCATTTCCTGAGGACCTGCTGTATGTTAGGCACGGTGCCTCTCAGAAGATACCTCATCCTTCTAATCTTTACACAGCTCTACGAAGGAGATATTATACCCATTTTATATGTGAGGAAACTGGGGCTCTGATAGTTTGTCCACATTTGCACACCAAGGAGGAGGCAGAATCTAGGGTGGGCCTTCAGACTCTGGGCTGACCCGCCTCCCTCGGGTGTGCTCCCTGGGTGCTGCCAGAGCCACCTGCTTGTGAGAAGAACTGCGAGGTGAGAACAGAGCAGCGCTGACAGGGCAAGGCTCTCTGATCCCTGGAGTTCCGGAGCATTGTGAGCTTGGTGGACACCATGTTGGCCAATTTCGTTCACTCCAGGGTCAAAGGAGAAAAACAATAGAAACCTTTAGTAAAATGTAAAAAAGTCCATACAAATGTTGCCCTTATCTTTTTTAAACTGGTAAACGGCAAATAATTAAAAAAACAAACTCACATTTTAATCCATTTTAGAAGCAATGAGACAGGTAGACTGCCCCTGAAGCTACAGATGATATTCAGGGCTCAGTGGCTGGCTAATGGCCTCCAAATTCCCCAGGCACCAGGGGTCCCCTCCCTACATTAGACCTGGGAGTGTGGCCAGGTAAGCCCAGGACACGGCCATGCAGAAACAGATTTTCATGAGAATATTCAATACCAGGTTTTGCCAATTTTATTGGAAAATAAATTCAATCCATTGACCAGTGATACATGCTGTACATGGATCAGGTATTTTACTGTATAAAAATACTTGGTATCTGCTTATAATCATATAAAGACATTTCTAAAAACCCTTCATTATTAACCAGTAAAAATATAATTTATCAAAAATACCACTGGAAAAAATGGCTCAATACCTTTTCTTTTATCACAAATACACAAAGAAGCAGTAGGAGAAGGAAAATACAAATTCTGCTAAGCCAGTTTTCACTACCAGAAGCGAAAGGCTTTGTTGGCAAACCTTCCTTCAAACACTTAGGCTGACCACCATCAGATAATGCAGTAAAATCTAATTAATGAGGAAGGCCTGAAAGGAAGAGCTTAAAAGAGGTTTTGGGGGAAAACAATAAAACAAAGGAAGTTCCCAGAGAACTAAGAGTGTCGCTCCTTCCTCGCTCCTTCCTCCGGAATCCTCCCCTGGGAAATGGGAGTGACACAGTGACATGCACTTTCCTGTTGGGGCTCCTCCTGGTCCCAGGCACATCCCTTGATTTTTGTCCCTCCCTGAACTCCAGGTGCAATGCCACTGGTAATTCTCCACTCCTTACTTTTCTGGCCAGCTTTGAGGCTCAGTGTAGGTTCCAGAATTGGCTTCCTTGGCGCTACACACGCAAGTGTATTTTATAGGTGACAGACTAAAAATCATCAGCAACCTAGGTTTTAAGTAGCTGATAGGCCTTTTGGCCATGACAACCCCAAACCCCAGCCCTGTGTGTGCTGCCGAATAAAAATAAGGCTTTTTGGAAACAGCAGTTCCAAAACAGTGCTATTACTCGAGGCTGCCAGATCGGATCCAAGAGAAAGCAGGTAGAAAGAGGAGAGGCAGAGCATTCAGCTCTGTTTCTGTCTAGCTCTGATCACTGTGGGGGACGGGGATACACTGTGCCAGTTTGTGTTCACCCGTAACAATGAACATTAAAAATAAAAAAAACAGAGGGCATGTCCATGTTCATCAACCTTTAAAATGGGGCAAATGGCATGTGAACTTGGCTTTTCAGTTTTCCGGGGTTTCTCTAAGGAGTACCATCAAGTTCTAAAACATAGTTTCCTATACCAAAAATCTAACTTGCTTTCATTTTTAATTCACTAAGAAACATTTACCTTTCAGGAAAGAATATACGAAAGCAGAAATGGTTTTCAGAAAACCTAACCAGAATTTTTGTAAATTCCAACACTCAGAAGTTTAGAATTTGGTTTCTTAAATGCAAGCCTTCCTACACTCAGCCACCATCCTAGAAAACAATCATTTCTTCTCACAAAAGGGCTAGGGGTAGGACTGCAAGGGACATTTATTGACCCGAAGTCAAGTGTTCAAGACACTACACTCAAAGCCAGCAACACCGTTGTGAGCCCTAGGTCTGACAGCGCTAAGAACACATTGTTTAAAAAATAGGTCACTTGCTCTCTCTATAACATTAGGATGATTATGAAAGTTAAATCTGATAATCTGTGGACATTTTTCAATAAGAAAGCCCTACCCAAATCTACGTCAAGTAGGCAAATTACTTGGAAGGCACCCAGACAAGAGACACACCCACAGCCTCCCAAGCCAGGAGCCGAGTTTCTGGCTGGAGTCAGAAAGCCTTCTCATAAAATGATAGCCAACAGACTAAGTGCTACCAGACTCAGAGGAGAGAGCTGGTGTCCTAGGGCAGTTTCCTGGGGGAAACTCTTAAAGGAACAGAGTTGGAGTAAATTTCAAATTTCATAAAACTGGTCCGCTGGAGAAAATTCAAGAAGGCATTCTGGTCAGAGGAGACAGGAGGAGAAGCAGATATGAGGGAGCAGGAGCGGTGGGCATGAAGGTACGCGAGGCTGACCTGGGCATTCACACAGCAGGATGGTGACGGGCACAGCCATGCAAACAGACTGGGGGAATAGGGCTTTGGATCCTCAACCAGGAGGAGCCCCGCAGAGGGCTTTTAGTAGGAGCAGGAGGAACTTAGAGGAGCACTTCCTGAAGGACAGCTGATCTATCTGTGGGCCAGGTGTGCAGCAGAGAGGAGGAGGAAGTGACTTGGAAGTTGTCCTCCCAAAGAAGCGATGAGTCAAGTGGAACACAGAAGAGGAGGGTAGAACAGAATGGTCATTCCAGTGAGGGAAGCATGAAGAGCTGGATCAGGTCTCTGCAATTCCTGCTTTTGCTAGTCTCTCTCTCCAGCACAAAGCTAAGGTTATTTCAAAAATGTGCAATCCTGACAAATCCCTCTCTTCACCGAAATGAGAGTTATAAAGGTCTGTAAAATGAAATTCGGTCTTTGGAAAGGGAGAGCTGGCTGTTGATGCACATGGAAAGTGGGAAGCAAATGGAAAGTTCTCCTACCCTCGTCTGTGAAATACCAGTCTCACTTTGCCAAGGAAAGCCAGTGGCGGTGGGGGGGGCGTGCAGCAAGGGACCAGGCAGTCCCCAGACTGGGCCACGGCCCCACCCCTGGACTGTAGACAACTTCATAAAACCGTTTACAGATGCTAAATATTTCCTGCTAGTTCTTCCCTCTCATTTGCGGTCCCGGTGCCTGTTAGCAGTCCAAACACTCAGGCGGGGCTTCTGTTGCTTTCTAAAAGGATTTCTAAGCCCTCGGTTCTGAATTGGGCTGACCTGCTATCACCACCACATTCTGTTCCCTTAACAATCTGATTCCAGGTGACCTCAGGGATAAGGGACACCACAGGTGCATTTTATGACTGTACGGTCAGTGGGGGCACAGCCCAGCCTACAATGCCCGAAAATGGGAGTCACCCAAGAACTCTGGGCCGAGCTTCTCCCCTGCTACCCAAGAGGCACCTGCACCTCCTTCTGCAGCGTTTTCTTAGAGTCTGGCCTTGTGGCCCAGGACAGAAACTGGGGTTTGGATGAACGGGGCTGCCGCTGGACTGGCATGTGGTATCTGACGTTCTTCCAGAACCTCGTCTTTGCAGACCATGATCCCTCCCTAAAGTCTCCTGACCAGCGTATGGCCCCATGTTTCCGCTTGATGAATTTAATGGTTTCTGACATTTTCTCATAGTCTTGGATCTTCTCCAGTTCAAGCAGGACAACTTTAATTCCATCCTGAACGAAAGCATTGTACATAGCTATCTGCTCTTCAGATGAATTCCCCAGGCAGCCCAATCCTGTTGCTTCTGGGACCAAAATGATAATCAGTCTTCTGCTTTTCCTTATGTTTTCATTAGTGACGTCAACAATGTCTGAAAAACATGAAGCACAGTAAAAGTGAGTAAAATTTCAATTAATAATCATCCTCTCCCAAACCAAAACCCCACAAGGTTCTTCCCATCCCATCCCTTTTGTCTTCCAATGCTCTTTTTTCCCATCCTTTTAAGATTGACTTCTATGAGAAAGAAAGAGAGAAAGAGAGAGAGACAGCATGAGCATGGGAGGGGCAGAGGGAGCAGCAGACCCCCCACTGAGCAGGGAGCCTCTTTGGGACTCTATCCAAGGACCCTGAGATCATGACCTGAGCTGAAGGCAGCTGCTTAACCAACTTAGCCACCCAGATGCCCCCTCTTTTTTCTCATCTTAATTAAGATGAAAGAAGTTTCTGATTTTATAGACCAGCTCAAAACCTGACCCACAAAAGCTGAATATTTCATTTAGGACTCAGAATCTATTTCTGGTAGAAATTTCAAAACCTTAAACCATTTGATTTCTTCCACTCCGGTGTTGCTGTCTCAGGTGGAAAGTAACTATTGGATCTAACTAGTTGTAAAGTTTTCCAAAACTAAATAAAACTTACTTAATTATTCTACCAGCAAAATATGAGAAAAGTAAGTATTTTGCATTTAATAAATGTGAAAATCACCATCACACACCACCGAGGAGGTTCTTAAAACGGCCAAATATGTATACCTACACCATGTTCCTTCTAGAAAGACGAAACCTAACTTTAGCAATTATTTTTACAACAAAGACTTTTACTCTTTTCCACGACACACTCACCTTCCCCAACATAGGCATCCCTTCCATAAATGAACAGTTTATATCCGTACTGTTCTTCTAAGACCTCAGGCAAGACTTTAAACACAAAAATATCCGAGGGACAGGTGGACCCTTCCCCAAGAGTCTTTGGATATAGTATGTAAGCATCATAGATCTTTCCATCTGAAGCTAGAGGAGAAAATGTGAAATATTTAGATCCAAAAAAAGGAAAGAATTGGTAAAGTCAGTCTCCCCAACAAGCAGTTCAGAATGAATTATTAATTTGTGTGTGTGTGAACGTATGAATGAAGCAGCTGTACCAAAAATACAGTAACTTTTTAAAGTGGTCCTCTCCTACAAGTTTCTATTTTATTGTGTCTCACTCTGAAAATATTCTTTATTACTGAATGGCCACCTCATGTGCAGAGATTCTTTTTTTTTATTTTTATTTTTTATTTCTTTTCAGCGTAATAGTATTCATTGTTTTTACACCACACCCAGTGCTCCATGCAATCCGTGCCCTCCCTAATACCCACCACCTGGTTCCCCCAACCTCCCACCCCCCACTCCTTCAAAACCCTCAGGTTGTTTTTCAGAGTCCATAGTCTCTCATGGTCGGGGAACTATCCTTAGCTCCCTGGTCTTATCTTCTTCCCTGTGTCTCAGCCCTGAATTCTACCCATTCTTCCTTTTATGTAGTATCATAGTATTAATTTTTTTTTTGCAAGGTTTAAACAAAAGAGAAAGCAAGAGCTTCCCTGATGCATGAAAATCATCGTTTCTTTCCTCTGAAGGCAGATCATGGGGTCATCTATGTCCTACCCAGCAAGGGGCCGACCCTCAACAGTACTAAACTGGACTGGCAAACAAATGCTCTGAAATGCCTGTTTATCCCGCTGTTAAGAACACTAAAGCAGGAACTTGCAAAGCAATGCTATTCAGCCTGTTCAGTCCCCAAACTATAATGATGTGTAAGAGTAACTACTAATGCTTGTATATGCCACTTTTCATTTTAAAATTTAAGTAAAAAGCCTCTCAGTTATCTTCTGTATCTCTTAACTACCCCCTCTCTCCAACAAGGAGAAGTTGCCCAGAATACAAAATCATACCTTTTTTGGGGAGAAAATCATAGCAAGAATCCCGGTACCAAAGCACAATGTCAACCTTGAAGATTTTGTAGATGAAAACAGAGCATGTAATTATTACTGTTAACATGACAAATACACCAATTGTGTGCTTCCTGAAATCAGGCACTATAGCAGAGAAGAGGAAAAAAAGATATTAGAACCAAAGGAATTAAAAATTTGGGCATACCAAATTAAATATTATCATCTCAGAGAAACCATTTTTGGGACTGTTCTGCCATTCCAAATCCCAGATAATATTAACGTATTCATTATTATCACTTAATAAAACATACTAATGTACAAAGCCATCTAGAATTGATACTTTATAAAACTGAGGTGCACTGTATTAAATTTCCACCTAAATTTTACAATACAGCTGACCCTTGAACAGTACAGGTTTGAACTGCATGGGTCAATTTATACCTTCTTTTTTTTTTTAAAATACAGTTACTATAAATTGTGATTTTCTTAATAACATTTTCTTTTTTCTAGCTTACAGGATTGTAAGAACACAGTATATAATACACATAACATACAAAATATATATTAACTGTTTATGTTATCCATGATGCTTCGGGTCAACAGCAGGCTATCAGCAGTAAAGTTTTGGGGACTCGAAGTTATACTCGAATTTTTGACTGGGATAGAAGTGTTGGTGCTCCTGACTCCCATGTTAGTCAAGGGTCTACTATATACAATAACACAGAAAAAGTGCCAAAGCGCATAGGATAGAGCACTTCAGAGTAAAACAAGTCAAAGTCACTCAAAACCCTACAGAAGTTTCTGGAGGTATAAGAATCAGGTGAGGAAAGCTGAAGTCTAGGGGAAAGGAAAGAAGGGGCTTAGGAATGCCAAACAGAATGTGTCACTCTTCCACATTCTTCTAGCTTCATTCCCTCCAATGATTATAGTGGAGGAGGGGCAGAGAAGCAAGGTGAAGGAAAGGTAAGGGGGTGTGGTGTAGAGAAGAAGGAAGAAAAAGTGCCTTCTAAATGTCAGGGCTCATACAGGCATCCAGAAAAGAGAGTCTAAAAGCTCTATTATTTTAATTTCCCAATCTGGGTCTTTGATCCATCTGCAGCTGATTTAAATATGAAATAGGAATCAAGATATATACCATTTTTCAGACCAATATCCAATTGGCCCAATGGGTAGTTCACACTGATAGCCTTAATTATGGTAGTTTCACACAAAATCATGATACCTGTAGTGTAAATCTTCCAGATTTGCTATTTTTATTCAATACCACCTTGATTATTCTTGCCCCTTAACAGTTCCATATGACTTTAAGAATAAACCTGCCCACAACAACACACCCACATAAACACATACCCAAACTTGCACAAATACTGTTGAAATTTTGATTGTAATTTTTTTTGAATCTATAGATTCATTTGGAGAGAACTGATGTCTTTATAATACAGAGTCTTTCAATCTATGAACATTGTATATCCTTCTACCTATTTAGGCCTTTTCTAATTTATCTCAATGACATTTTTTAGTTTGTGTCACACAGGTCTTAAATAGCATTTGTCAGATTCATCCTAAGTATTTGATAATTTTTGATACTATTATAAATTTAATATTTTAAGTTTAATTTCTATTTGTTGTTGGTATTTACTGACAACACAGAAATACTGTATGTATGTACATATATGTGTTTACATGTAAAGAGGCACTAGTGATCTTGTTAAATTCATTTCTAATTCTAATAGTTTGTCTATAGGTTTTTAAATTTTCTCCCACGTACACATTCATAAATACCCTATATTTAATCCAACTACAAATAATCAAAATATTTCACAAATATTTTTAATATTGTGTATGATTATATAACTGAAAAAAACCCAGTAACTTCTGGCATCCTCTCTGGAAAGTGGATATTTAGGCTTCCCCTGTCCATTATGCTGTCATTTACTTAAAATGTTCATTAGATACCTATGATATGCCAGATTTAAGTCACTACTAGCTCTGGAAATAGAATGACTGTTAAGATAAGTGGTCAGCACCATCATAGAATTTAAATCAATAAAGAAAACTAAGTATGACAGATACTGTGACGGGGGCAAAGGGTTCTCTGAAAGTATATAACAGAGGCACTAACCTTGTCTGTTTGGTCAGAGAGCTTGTTAAGGGCAGGCAAGAGGACAGAAAGCTTCCAGGAGAAGAAATGGTATAGCTGACAAGTGAAAGAATAGAAGTCTGGCAGGTTAAGAGGACTCCAAAAGCATTCCAGGCAGAGGAAACTGCACTGCGAACCTCAAGGTCATAGACTCTTGCAACAGTAAACCAAAACTGCGTTTCAAATATTCTGTTGTTTACCTGGATGTATTAATTGGATATATGCTGAACTTAGGCCATCTGTATTCTTGGCTATACAAGTAAATGGATATAGATAAAACCTACTTTCCACTTCTGAAATATTAAGAATGGTGATGACTGTATCCTTTCCTCTTTCTGAAGGATTTTTCACTCTGTTCAAAAGAGAGAGAATAATTGAAGTTGTTTAAGGAAAACTATAACTGAGACACATATACATGGTTTATCTCTTTATTCACCACATGAATTGCAGCAGAAATTATCACCAGCCCTATGCACTGGAATAATAATCAGGCTGTTAGCAATACTGATCTGAGATTTTATAGCGCAAAGACCACTGTCTGTAAAAGACTCAGAAGAAGAGATCAAAGTAAAATTACCAGCTTCCAAGAAGAAAAGGATGGATGTGCATTCTAGTCACCATGAGGGCACAGAGAAGAATGCATGAGATGAGGAGCCTGGAGCAGATGGCCAAGGAGAATGCTAAGGAGTCGGGAGTTGATCCCTAGAGAGGAAACAGAAAGCCACTAGAGACTTGAGAACGTGGAGCCCCTGATTCTTGGTCCCACTTAACGAGTCCTTCCTAAACTTTTAAAAAAAACAGAACACAAACTCGACAAGGCAAGAAACAACAAATGTTGGAGAGGATGTGGAGAAAGGGGAACCCTCTAACACTGTTGGTGGGAATGCAAATTGGTGCAGCCAACTTCGGAAAACAGCATGGAGTTTCCTCAAAAAATTAAAAATAGGGGTGCCTGGGTGGCTCAGTGGGTTAAAGCCTCTGCCGTCAGCTCTGGTCATGGTCCCAGGGTCCTGGGATCGAGCTCCACATCGGGTTATCTGCTCAGCAGGGAGCCTGCTTCCTCCCTCTCTCTCTCTGCCTACCTCTCTGCCTACTTGTGATCTCTGTCAAATAAATAAATAAATTATTTTTTAAAAACTTAAAAACAGAACTACCCTATGACCTGGCAATTGCACTACTGGGTATTTAACCCAAAGTTACAGATGTAGTGAAAAGAAGGGCCATATGCACCCCAGTGTTCACAGAAGCAATGTCCACAATAGCCAGACTGTGGAAAGAGCCGAGATGCCCTTCAACAGACGAATGGATAAAGAAAATGTGGTCCATATACACAATGGACTATTACTCAGCCATCCAAAAGGATGAATACCCAACTTCTGCATCAACATGGATGGGAATGGAGAGGATTATGCTGAGTGAAGTAAGTCAAGCAGGGAAAGACAATTACCATGTGGTTTCACTTACTTGTGGAACATAAGGAATAACATGGAGGACATTAGGAGAAGGGAAAAATGAAGGCGGAGAAATCGGCGTGGGAGACAAAGCACGAGAGACTATGGACTCCAGGGAAACAAACGGAGGGTTTTAGAAGGGAGTGGGGGTGAGGGGATGGGCTAGCGCGGTGATGGGTATTAAGGAGGGCATGGATTGCATGGAGCACTGGGTGCTATATGCAAACAATGAATCATGGAACAATCATGGAACACTACATCAAAAACTAATGATGTACTGTATGGTGACAAACATAACACAATTAAAAAAAAGAAAAAAAAACAGAACAATATGAAGGGTAATTCAGGAAAGTTGCTTCATTGGAAT
Organism: Martes martes; assembly: GCF_963455335.1. Lineage (NCBI taxonomy): Eukaryota > Metazoa > Chordata > Mammalia > Carnivora > Mustelidae > Martes > Martes martes. The sequence goes on from NC_137896.1 coordinate 57,893,286, forward strand.
GTTATAACATATTTATCCAAATTCAAGAGAAAGTCTTCCAAGCGGTCTGTTATTTGCACCACAATGACATGTACTTTTACCTGAAGTGTAGAAGATCTTATAAATCCTGTTTAGCTCAGCAAAACTCAATAGGGACAGCAAAGCATCAAGGGCCAATCAACTAACTTTTGCTATCCAACTAAACCATCAAGGTTGTATACATTTCATGACATGAAATTTAATACCAAAACTTCTCTGTTGCACATTTTAGCATACTTACAGTACATATTCCTCTGCCAGCACTGAGTCGTCATCGTCAATTGCTGACCCATTCCATTTCCAGAAGACAGAGTCACTAAACTGGCCACTGACATTGCAGATTAATTGCAGCTTGGATCCTGCAAAGCAATGTAGTTTTAATCTTAGCAATTGACTTTTATCTGATCTACCGAGATTAATAAATGGCCATTGAATAAAGATTTTAAATTATAGAAAAGTACAAAGAAAAAGAAAAATTGCCCTTAAACCCACCACTTGGAGATAACTGTGATTAATAACTTCATGCCTCTTATTCCTCATCTTCTCTGTGTACACATGCAATTTTAAAAATGGAGTGTTATGGTCTACACTTTGTAAATATTGTATCCTGGGAATTCCTGCTCATGAGATCAGCCTTCCAAAATAGTCTGTTTCAAGGCCATTTACTATTCCATAATACAAATACATTATGATTGATGCTTTTCCTATTGCTAAACACAATTTGTTTCTAATTTTTTCACTATTAGGATTAATATTCTAATGATTATTTTGCACAGCAATATTGTACATATACTGAAGCACTACTTTGAATCTGGAAGTACAGATTTAAAGAGCCAGCCCCCCCCACCCAAGTGAGACTATACATAACATCACTTTGTCCGGCAGTGTAAGTGAGTGCTTTTTATCCCCTTAGCCCCCAGATTCCAAATACTTTTGGTCATTGACCAACAAGAGAAAAAAAAATTCCATTTAAATTTTCAACAGCATTACTTGAAATCAGGGTGAATGAACGTGTCCTTTTTAAGTTTAGTATTCATTTGCCTTTAAGAACTGCTTGTTATGCCATTACTTAATTGAGTCTCCTATAAACCTCACTGCTGTGTGGGAGCTCTTTAAAATAGCCATGATTTTACCTCTTTATCATGCATGAAAACTATTCCAAATACAGTTCAGAGTTCACTGCTTTCCTTCTATTTTTGTTTATGGAAATTCTTTGGGTATGGATATTTTTATTTTTTACTTGGTCAAATTTCTGTTTTATCTGTTCTCACAATTTTTTTTCTAAAATCGGGAAAATATCTATGTACATTTTCATTGAGGTATATAAAATGTTTTCATTGTTTTATTGTTTTGATTGTTTTAGTTCTTTACTCTATCTAGAATATAATTGGGTATGGTGTGAGGGAGAGATTTAACCTAAGGCTTTTGTCCAAATAGCTGACTGATCATTTCAGAACCACTTATCAAATAACAATTTATAATGCCACATTTATTAGAAAATAAATTATTTGAGATTTTCTTGATTTGAATGTGTATACTGATGCCAATGGTACCACAAATCTTAATTACTGCAGTGTTAGGGTAAATGTTAGTATCATTTAGAGCTCTTCTTCCCAAGATTATTTTAATAATCTCATCATTTTAATCTTCTGGGTCAATTTTAGAACCACTTGCCAACTTTTGTGCCCATTCATATTTTTATTGGAGTTCCATTAAAACTATAATTTTAAGAGTTGCTATCTTTACAATTTCCAGTTTTCCATGTAAGAAAAAATATATACATTTCTATTACAGTTTTCCTTAATTCGGTGTTTCTCAAGATTGTTTTCATTATTGTTCCCCTTTGGAGCCTTTTAAGACATTTTTATCCTAACTGCTTCCCTCCCCGTGAATTTTTAATACCACAGACACAGTATATCGCTTTAGATTTTTTTCCACTAAGAACAAATTTTCTCCCCATTGGAAATAACATCACTACCACTCTTTGTCGATATGTAAGCTTTAAATCTCAATTTTCCTGAGAGATAGGTCAGAATTTGCGCGGTTTTTTTCTCTCCTATAAATCCTATATATTTTTGAAAGATTTTGCTAAGAATTTTATAAACATCTCTATGACTTGTTGCAAATGGGATCTCTTTGCCCATTATGTTCTCTAGCTGGTTATTGCCAAACACGTTTACCATTTTAGAATATCAATTTTAGTCACTTGCTTGCTTGCTTTTACAAATATTTTTATTTTAATGAAGTTGGTATAGACAATGTCCATTTAAAACCCCTTTACCCAGGCCAAAAAGTACAAATAAAATAAAAAGAGCAGTGCTCTGTTGCATACAATTCTGCATGAAAAACTTTATTAACTACTTATGAAAATCACAAGTTTTCGGGGAGTCTTATGACAAGCTCTTTCTTTAATCTTAAAATGGTTTATCTTCAGTGAAGCCATCTTTGGAGTTAGTCCCTATCTTCACCATCTCTACGCCACCTCAACTTCAGCCCAATATTCCTCTTCTTTGGGGCCAGACCCTCAAATTTTAAAAGCAGCTTTAAGTTAAGAAAAGACCGTTTTTCCACAGCTCAGTTCTCTGAGAAACTTCCATCTCCTACTAAAAGCCACACGTCCAGGAGGGAAGTAATCACGAGCCAGAATTTCAGGGTCAGTCGGAAAGCCATTATGAACACTAGCATCGGCGAGTTATTTACCACAAGCCTGAAGACACACAGTCCTAGAAAAGGGTGGCCCCTCTGTGCACATGAGTAATCTGTAAAAAGGAGAGGGCGACAGGAACTGAGGTTTCATCACCAAAACTCAGCTCCAGGAAAACAAACTATAATGACTAATGGACACCAGAATTCACACCACCAGGTGCCTTAAGGAGGTAAGGGGCCAGTCTTCAATTCCATCTTGAATGCCACATGACAAAAGAATTATTTTTGAAACTAAAAAAGGATTGAGGGGAAAGAAGGAAAATAAAAATAATATCTAAACTGTGGTATGACCTCCCTGTTTGTTCCTGATAAACTTCAATCACATCTTCCTCCATTCCCAGCTCCCCTGGACTGTCATTATCAGCAATCCTCTGACCTTCAAAGAAAAACCTGAGTGAATTCACGGGAACATCCAGTCTTTGACAGTATGATTCTTTGAGTTTCCTGAGATGTGTCATCCACCATCGTCACTTCAAAGTGAATCTCACTGCCACCATGTCCAGTGACTGAGTTTAATGTACGCTCTTTCCTTCTATCCCTTAAGTCCCCAGTTGAAGGTTTTGCCTCCTGGTCAAACACAGTGGTGACGGCTTCACCCAGAGTCTCCTCCCCGCAGTAGTGGTCTCAGGGAGGCAGGACCTCGCTCGGGGACTTACAAATCCATCTCTTCCCCACAGCACACCACCGCAGCTGAAGGGACTTCCGCTACACCTAGAATATTAATTTTGTATCTGGCCAATTAATAACATATTAATATATATATTAATATATTATATATTAATAATATATTAATTCTAATAATATATTAATAATATATTAATTCTAACCTCTCTTGAAATACATACATACATTATATGATCTGAAAATAATAAAGTCCTTTTCTCCCTTACAGGAAGCGTGCCTTGGTTCTTTTATGTCTAATGGTATCAGCAGGGCACTTCTAGAATATGTTAAGTAATGCCGGTTATTTGGGCATCTTTGCTTGGAGGGGCTATGCCTGTAGAACATCTCACGCCACTGTGGTTCTCCATTAAGAATATTAGGGACTGGGGCACCTGGGTGGCTCAGTGGGTTAAGGCCCTGCCTTCAGCTCAGGTCACGATCTCAGGGTCCTGGGATCGAGCCCCACATCGGGCTCTGCTCAGTAGGGAGCCTGCTTCTCCCTCTCTCTCTGCCTGCCTCTCTGCCTGCTTGTGATCTCTCTCTCTCTGTGTCAAATAAATAAAATCTTTTAAAAAAAAAGAAGAATATTAGGGACTATTAGTCTGAATCAATGTCATTTATTAAGTTAAGGAAGTATCCCCCAGTTCCTATTTTTCTAAGTCATTTTATTGGTATTGAACCTTAGCATAAGCTTGTTTGACACCCTTCAGGATAATCATATGACAGGGTGACATGTGCATCTGGTCAACAGGGTATATTAAAATAATTATTTCCTAACATGAAGCTATTTTTTAGATTTGGAGATCAATGCCACCTGAACTTCAGAGGCCTAAAATGTATGCCTCTAGAACATGAATTCTTAACAGAAGCTACGGCCAACAGGGCAAAAAGTGGTTCTTGGGAGAGGGCAAGAAAATCCTAGATATTGCAATGGTTTGTGGCCCGGCAAAGTGCCGTGGTAGAGCCAACAGATATACAATAGATCTGTGTCATTAAAACTAAGAAGGAGGGGCGCCTGGGTGACTCAGTGAGTTAAAACCTCTGCCTTTGGCTCAAGTCATGATCCCAGGGTCCTGGGATCGAGCCCTGCATCGGGCCCTCTGCTCGGCAGGGAGCCTGCTCCCCCTCCCCGCCCCACCCCACTGCCTGCCTCTCTGCCTACTTGTGATCTCTGTCAAATAAATAAATAAAATCTTAAAAAAAAAAAAAAAAAAAACCTAAGAAGGAAAGAGGACTGGGGGAGGGAAATGCCTTTCTAGGCTCTACAGGGGAGCACTAATGAGGAAAGAAAAAGAGTTGAGGAAAACTGCTCTAGATTCTATTGGCTATATTTAATTTGAGTTTTCACCTCCTGTTTGTTTATATCTATGAATGCCTTTATACTACCTTCCACCGTGAATAACAACTTGGCCAAGCACAGAATCCATTGGTCACAAATGTTTACCTTCTAATCTCTATGAAGCTATTCACTGTCTTCATGCAGTGACTTTTACAGAAAGGAACTTTGCATGCCAGCCTGGCTTTGGATCCTGATACGAAAATCTATTTTTATGTTTGGACCAGTGGTTTTCAAGAGAACATTTGGTGATGGCAGAAATGTTCTATGTTTGTGCTAATACGGTAATCACTGGACACACATGGCTGTTAAGCCCTTGAAATATGGCTAACGTGACTGAAGGACTAATTTTTAATTGAACTAAATTAATTAATTTACTTGATTTAAAGTTACATGTATATAGCCACATATGGCTAGTGGTTACTGGATTGTATAATGTAGGTCTGGATGCTTATAGGATTATGTCTTTGCTCTTGAAATAAAAAAATTTTACTGACTTGGAGGTCATTCTAGAAAAATACTTTTCCTTTTTGGTTTGTTATACTACCCTTCAGTCTAAAAGCCTAGTTCTGATCTTAAGAAATCTATCCCGTGCCAGTCAGATAAATTACATTTCTCATTTCTAGTCCTGTTGAACTTAGCCTTTGGCTGATGTTTTCATGGGTAATAAACATCCACAGGAAAGTGAGGGCGGGCAAATCAGACGTGGCTAGATTTCTGCTAGGAGAGGCAGGAAATCGAAAGAAACATTTAAAGACATACTTTGTGCTATTTTCCCACTAATTACAGATCTACTCAGTAAACGGTTTTGGTGATGTGTAGCAAAGGTAGAGTTTATCTTAATCTTGAGTTCAAAATAATGATTTCAGCATAGGGTGATTGGAACCCACTTACCCAGCCCTACTTCCACAGTCTCGTTAGCTGGACTCACGATTACAGGCCTCAGAGGCTTGTATTCTTCTGAAAAGACAAACATCCACAGGGCTTCTTAGTCTCTTACAGATCAGAATCTCAACTGATGACAACAGTTAGCAAAATGTACGAAGACATACCACATGGCGGCAGGCCAGATATGTCCCCGCGTGCCCAAAACGTAGACGTCAGGAGACAGAAGACAAGAGATGAAGGAAAGAGGCCAATGAGGATGTCACGGCTAAGCACAATGCCTGCTGGTAAGCCTGGGCCCTGTGCAACCCATTGAGTTTGATGCTACGAACACACACATCACAGGGACTCCAGACAAGAGCCTCTCGCAAAGCAAGTCAGGAACAGCAAGTAGCTGTGGAGAGGGACTTCTGTGGATGATGTGTGAACCGGAGAGACCACCCTGCGCTAGACCTGCTTCTCTTTAGTAATTGCAGTCATGACCCAAGAGTGCAATGCCAGGCCATTTGGCAGAATTTATTTAAAAGGGCAGAAGAGTATTAAGGAGCTCCAGAAATTCAACTGTGTTTTATTTCCAAGAAGATTGACTTCAAAGGTCCATCTGTGGTTAAGCCTGAGAAACTATGAACCGAAATGCCCAGTATTCCACCACAGTAAAAAATAATAATAATAATAATAATAGGGGTGCCTGGGTGGCTCAGTGGGTTAAAGCCTCTGCCTTCGGCTCAGGTCATGATCTCAGGGTCCTGGGATCAAGCCCCGCATAGGGCCCTCTGCTCAGCAGGGAGCCTGCTTCCCTCTCTCTCTCTCTCTGCCTGCCTCTCTGCCTACTTGTGATCTCTGTCAAATAAATTTTAAAAATCTTTTAAAAAAAATAATAATAACCTCCATTAGGGCAGGATCTTATCTCTTCTGTTCCCTAATGTATACCTAGAACAGTGCCAGGTATATCATAGATGCTCAATTGATATTTTTGAGTCTGTTCTATGAAAACAAAATATGACCTCTTCTCTGAAGTATATTATTTCTATAAAAGGGATCAGAAAAGAAGACAGAGAGTATTTAAAATATATTTGACCTATTAAAAACATTCCCTAGTTCTCTCTAAAATTCTGTCTGCTGGTCTGGTTTCTGTATGTCAAGAAAGACAAACCAGAGCTACCCCACGGCCACAGAGAGGCTGCTAAGATGGTTGTAATGTAAGGATCGTTGAAAATTATAATTCACTAATGTTTGTAGGAACTAGGCAAGGAATTCATTTTGATTCAATAAAATTAATGTTTGAAATATATAAGTTATTAGAGAATTGAGAAAACTTAGCTCTATGTAGGGTGATTGTGTTTAGGGTTTACCCGAGACAGTCCCCATTTATGCCGGTTGTCCCAGCAAAACCACTAATAAGGTCCCTTTAACTTTTAAAGTCATGGTTAGAGGAACTCTTATTACTGAAAGCTTACAAAATCTATTTACAGAAAGGCTGAGCATTCTGCCCATCCCCAGGTAATTCGTAGGAGAGCATTTTCTTGTAAAATTGCTTTTAAGGTGAAACACAGTTAATAGAGAACTGAAAGGAGTATTTACAAGAATAATTACCAATGCCTATTTATTTCTCCTCTGTTTTGCACCAGGCACATGATCACAGGCTGAGCATACTTGGTCACTAATCTCCCCAACAACCTTGGAAGGTTGTGTCATCTTACAGAGGAGGAAACAGGCTTAGAGAGGGAAAGTAACTGAGCTAACAAGAAACTAACAAGGTGGGGCACCTGGGTGGCTCAGTGGGTTAAAGCCTCTGCCTTCGGCTCAGGTCATGATCCCAGGGTCCTGGGATCGAGCCCCACACTGGACTCTCTGCTCAGCAGGGAGCCTGCTTCCTCCTCTCTCTGCCTGCTTCTCTGCCTACTTGTGATCTCTGTCTGTCAAATAAATAAATAAAATCTTTAAAAAAAAAAAAAGAAAGAAAGAAACTAACAAGAGGTACAGTACACTCTAGGAATGCAACACATTCCAAAGCCCATTAGCATCTACCCCATCAAGATCAAGTAGATGTTCCTTACTGCTAGACACTCAGACTCCCCAAGCAAAAGTGCTCAGGACTGCCCTTCCTCATACACTAGTCACAATGAACAAGGAACCCGAGAGCTCTCTGGAAGAACCATCTTCAGCCATGGCAAAGAACAAGCCTCTTACTTCAGTTGGAAAACACAGCTCTTACCGTCTAACTAGCACTGCATCTGAAGCAGGAATGCAAAACGTGTACACAGTATTAGCAACAAAAAAGCTAAAGCCATGCGACCTTTGGCAAGTTATCAAGTTTCTCTTGGGTTTGGTTTCTCCCTGAACAATGAAGGTACCATTAGAATCATGGTTTCTGGGCCTTCCCAGATTCAAACTCTGAGGACTGGAGCTATGACTCACCTATAGTCTTCAGTTCTATAACCCGGGTAACACGATATTGCTTTCCCAAGTACATGTAGAATGTTCCACAAGTATATTTCCCATTATGTGCTGCAGTCACATTTGCTATAATAAGTCTATCTTTCACTCCACTAAAGTATATATTGTCAAGAAGTAGAGGTTTGCAATCCTAGAAAGATGGAGAGGAAGGAAGTATTAAAACCAATTAATGATTTTCCCCAGCCTACCAGCAAAAGAAACTCCATTTTTCCATATTGGCAAATATTTTACGCGTGTGAGGTGTGTGTGTATATATATGTATATGTACATATTCATATATATTCATACATATATGAATTGAAAACCTCGGGAAAATTTATAATAATCATCATCATATACCTGTTTTACACCAAACACATGATTGCAAGCTGAGCACACATATGAATATATATGACTGTTTCTTGTGTACAAGTTTTAATATAGTATTTTTTTTTGGCAATAATCCCAATTACATTTCCAGGATATTAAATCTTTATGCCTGTGAGCCTTGCACTTTGAAGACAAGTGAAGACAAATTTACTTTGCAAGGAAAACATGTTTGAGGACAGAATGCTAACACCACAGTTTCTTAGTAATGCTGTACTTCCTTTCTGCGTTGATATTAATTATTTTATATTTCTTAACCTCTAACAAGATGATTCCCCATGTAAGTTCCAACAAACTAGGTAGATCAAAGGTACCAAAACACGAAATGGAATGCTACCCAATCCAGTTTTAAATAAAATTAACAGAAAGTAAGACTTTCATTAAATGTATGCAGTCTTACAATTAAAAAAAAAAATTTCCTATTAAGTTTCACCATGCAAAAGCAACCAATACATCAAATGAAAAAGTCCTCTGCAGATTCACCCTATTGTCTAGGTCAGAAAACTTTTCTATTTGCCGGAAAAGTAAAATACCATATTGAGTATAAAATTACCTTCTGCCACTGTATCTTTGGTAACTTATTTTTTTCATCTTTAAAAAAGTCCATATAGGGACACACAAGTTGTCCATCTGCTGCAACAGGTAGTCTCTGCGTAAAGATAGCTTCTGTGTTGTAACACAAATTAGGTTCATGCTGTACAAACTTAATGGCTGTTTTAATTTTGAGGCAGTAAGTTGCATTCCTAAAATCAAGCAAAACAGGTGAATTCAGCACAATTAAAGATGTTTCTGTCCTTACCTACTGCAGGCACACAGAACACATGTTTGCAACATATCGATTCCTTTCTTACCTCACGGTGCAAAAGTAATAGCCCGAATCCTCCACCATGGCAGGCACAAACCAAAGTTCATCTTTGTGCTGATGAATCCTGGCACCTACATCCATAGATATAGGCGTCTTGCTGTCATTTTTATACCAAATGATAGGGCCTTTCTTTTCATTTGGGTTAAGAAAACAGGAACGAACATCAATTTCATATGCAGATGAAACTAAAATTACCGGTTCTGTCCGTTCCTCACATATGTCTTGAAAAGGGAAAAAGAGAAAGCAACTTCTGTGAGAAATTCGTCCATGTTTCTTCATGCAATATTGACATTTAAACGCCATCAATTATAAAATGCATCAATTCATATTATATATGAGTTTTAACAGCTTTATAATGAAAGGCATGAGCTTGGAAGACTGAAAGATTTATATTCAAATCCAGTCATGCCACTATCTGTGTGCCCTTGGGAAAGTTATTTAACCTCTCTTATCCCCTCTTTATTCATCTAAAGATTGGTGCTAATATAGCAGGAGAGAGATCTGCTTCAGTACAAAATGGACTAGATTTGCCCTCTCACCTGAACAACTGAAAAAATGGACCAAGTATATGAAATATTCAAGACATTGAACACTGAGGAACAAAGGACAGAAATGCCAGAAAGATGGAAAACATAGTAGGTGAGCCCTTCAATTTTCCCAAGTTACTGCCTAGAGAAAGATTCTAGGTCATGACATTGCAAGGAGGAAACACAAACAAGGCCAGGGTTCTGTCTGAATGGAGAAGACAGAGCTGGAAATCCAGGTAAACCAAGAGTTTGGAGGACAGAGCGGGAAAGGGATTAGAGCTGTATAGATACATAGATAGAAGGAGGGTTTTGGAGATCTGTACAGTCTCCCTCAAGGTTTCAGCTGAGTACCAATTAGTATAAGCACATAAGGAACTACCCAAGGTCAGAGTGAAGATTGCCAAAAGGACTGGAGTGAATAGCCACTGGACCACATACTGCTGTTCTCAGCAGCTGGAATGGAAAACCTCATGGCTCATGGAACACCAGGTAGAGAACCCAGAGGGTTTTAACCCTGTAGATGGAGCAAATTAGGCCTAAGACTTTTTCTGATCTTGACTAATGAAGCTTAAAAGCAAAACCTGAAAAGATCAACTATTTCCAAGTAACAACCCTGTAGCAGAATGGTTCAAGAACATTTTTAGTAATACGAAAACACCCAGAACCCAAAATGGTAAAATCTATAGTGTGTAACATTCAATCAAAAATTATGAGGTGTACAAAGAAGTGGGACAATACAATCAATGATGGGAAGAAAATCACCAGGGCGCCTGGGTGGTTCAGTCAGTTAAGCGTCTGCCTTTGGCTCAGGTCATGATCTCAGGGTCCTGGGATCCAGCCCAGCATCAGGCTCCCTGCTCAGCTGGGAGTCTGCTTCTCCCTCTCTCTCCATCCCTTCCCTCACTTGTGCTCATGCTCTCTCTCTCTCAAATATATAAATAAAATCTTTCAAAAAAAAAAAAAGAGGAAAGTAATCAATCAAAACTGACCTGGAAGTAATACAGATCACAGAATCAATAGATTAAAATAGTTATTGCCACTGTGTTCCATTTCTTCAAGATACTAGATCAAAGATGTTGAGTAGAGACATAAAAGAGATTTTTTTAAAACTTGAATTTCTAGTGATGAAAACTATAAAGTTGACTTAAAAAATACATAGGATATGATTAATGGCAGATTTGACACTACAGAAAAAAAGATTAGTGAACCTCAAGCCATAGCATTATTAAATCTCTTTAAAGATAACTGAATGTTTAAAGTAAAAAATTTTAAAAGTATTGTGAGATTTTTAACATATAGAGAAATAAAACATATAGGAACAATCTGACAAAGCTCAAGAAGGGAGAAGTGGACGTGTATTGTTCTAAGTTTTCTATAGTTATGTGAAATAGTATAGTATCACTTGAAAGTAGACAGCAGTAAGTTAAAGATGGATACCATAAGCCTGAGAGCAGTTATTTTAGAAAAGACAAGCTATTAGCATAAACCAGACAAAGGAGATAAGGTGAATTATGATATATGGACGGCAAAAAAGCACATGAAAAGAAGTTCATTATCATTAGCAAGAAATGGAAATTAAAATTACAAACAGCTATTACTCCTTTCAGTATTAAAATCGAAAAGGTGGACAATATCAGGTGTTGGTGAGATATGGAAATTTCATTTACTGCTGGTGACCATATAAAATGGTAAGACTGCTTGGAAGACACTTTAGTAGGTTCTTAAAAAGTTTCACATAAGCCTACCATATGACCCAGCCATCCCCCTCTCAGGTATTGACCTAAGAGGAATGAAAAAATATGTCCACTCAAAGACCTGAGTGCTAACTTTCATAGTACCTTTACTCTGAATAGTCAAGAACCAGAAATAGCTGAAATGTCCATCAAATGTGAGTGGATAAATGAACGGTGATATACCCATACAATAGACAACTACTATGTAATAAAATAATATCTGTCCATTTATACAATATGAACAGATCTCAAAATAATTATGCTGACAGAAGCAAGCCAGACTAAAAAAAAAAATAAATAAACAAAAAAGCTAAAAACAAAAACAAAGAAACTGGATGGAGACATCCAGATGTCTCTGGATGTTTCTCAGCTGTGGGTTCCTAATGACTGCATTTAATACCTCTTCTGAATGAAAGCCAGGATCTCCCATCACACTCCTCAATTGGCAACAAAGTTGGAGAAGGCCTGGCCCTCACATTGGAGGCCTGGATCTTAGCTGCTGCTCTGACTCTAGTTATGTGAGCTTGGGCTCTTAGCCTCACTGTGCCCCAATTTCCCAAACCACGAGTGAGAGAATGTACAGTACATTTCTGCGATCAGGAGGCTCTCTGTTCTGGGATTCAAAAGAAACAGGTGAGGAGAAAAAAACTGACTCTGTCAGGGAAGATACTTCATGTATTCTAAATAATAGGGCTTCTCAGCAGACCAGAAAATGAGGAAATGCTTAACTTACCAGCTTCCAGAGAAGAAATCAGTACAGCTGTAAAACAAACAAGCCTGAGTAACACTTTCATATTCTCCTGAAAAAGAGAGGAATGCATGTGAAACAAAAATTAAAATGTACTGTTCCAGAAAAATCTCTAAAACCATATAAACTAACTCCCACCTACTTCCACCCTTATCCTTAAGTCATGATGATGGGTTATTAGTCTCCCTGCATCAATGTGATCCTGCTTCTGGACCTACCTCACAGCAGGAGGACTGCATTCCTTAAGTATTCTGTAATTCTGACATTTTATTCACATAAACCGGCCTTCCCCCAAGTTTGCCCAGATTAACTGATTATATTTACTTCTAAACTATATTTAGATTATTAAAGAAAGAAGTCTAGCAACCCGGCTTATTAGCTCTTTCTGTAACTGTGTGGGTATGTGTTTTAAGGCTCCATGAAGGAGAGGCAGAAAATAAAGGGTTAAAATATTTCCCAGTGGCCGGTTCCAGGCCAATCAACTGCTGGTGTTAGTTATCTGAAAGAATGTAATTATCAGGAAACTAAGTGACCAGTGCCAGCGGTTAGTTCAGTTCGTGCGATTACAAGATCGGACTTGTTTGATTACTAAGCAGGGGAGAAGAAGCAGAAGGTGCTGGGTGAGTTTTATACAGATTATATCTTGAGATATAATTCTGAATTAATTGTGGGAAAATGCTGATTCATACAAGTCCAAGGCTAATGGCCTGCCACCGCAGGGCAGTGTGGTGTTAGACACAATGGCTCCCTGGGCCTCAGTTCCCTCATATGTACCAGTGAGGGGGCAGTCAGATCATCACTGAGCCATTCCCACTCCGATAGTGGAACACGGAAGCCAAACCCCCTGGGTCCAAGTTTTGCTTCGCCTGCCCCAGAACTGTTCTGAGAAAAACCAGGGGAGAGAGCAGCCCCTTCCTCTCAACAGGGGACTTTCTGAATCCCTATCAGTCCCCAGAACCTTAGGGCAAGGGGGTCAGCTCTAGGCCATGAGATGGGGTTAAGAGTCATATGTCCAAGGACGGACAGTGAAAGTGAGGGACGTAAAGATGCACCCGAGACTAAGCGAACCGTGCTCCTGACAAAAATTACCACAAACCCCACTAGGCCCCCCACACAACACAGAAGTTTCAAGGATGATGCCAAACCTGACTAGACTTGCACTGCCAATAGTTGAAAGGCTGGCCAGGTGAGGAAGTCTCTCAACAGCATCTGTGTTGTGCTCTTTGAAGGCAGAGTGCTAGAGCCAGAGACAAAAACAAACAAACAACAACAAAAAAAACAATAATAATAATTAACGAAATAAAAAAATAAAGCAAGAAACCACTCTTCAAGATGGCCACCATTTAGGCATAAGCCCTATGTGATCACAGTTGCGTCCCACACACCCCCTTCCCCCGACATCCCTCCATCCTCTGGTCAATGCTTCCATTCCCCATTTCACGAGACAGGGATGACATGAGCAGTATTTGTGGTTGACAGCTGCTGAGGGCAATGGTTGTCACCTGTGAGGGGCACTGAACCGTTGGGCAAATGGTCACCCTCAAATGTAAGCTATCATAACCACCCCCGTGCTGATGACAAATACAAGCTTTGGTGAAGTGTTTCCAGTCATCCATTCATCCCTTCATTCGGTCACTGCTGAATTCAGCAATTGTATGCTGGATATCTACTGCATGCCTGCAGCTACACGTGGCCCTGGGAACACACAGGAATGATGACCAGGGTCTGGCTCAAGGAGCTCATCAGCCAGCGGAGAAAGCGGGCAGGGCCACAGAGTTATCCAATGATGCAGAGGTGTCTCTGGGGAGAACAATGCCCAGGGCCCTAACTCAGCCTGGAGGAGGGCTCCTGGAAGGGGTTACCTGAACCTCAGGAGGTGGTGGGGAGCACATCTACTTCTGGAGCATAAACCAAAGGTGGGAAGCCAAGAAGCAAAGCTGGGGAGGCTGACAGTGCCCAGAACACAGAGCCCGGCTTAGAGTTGGGACTGCAATTCGCAGGTGGCAAAAAAGAGACTTACTTAAAGGTGTTAAACTACAGGGTGGTGTACAATCAGATTTCATAGAGATCTTGGCACCTGTGTGGAATATAAACCGGAGACTAGAGGGTAGTTGTAGAGAGCAGGCAGCTGTGAGGGGGTGTCCACATGAGAGTGGATGTGGCCTGAGCCAGCCAGCAGTGAAGGACAGACAGAAAGGGGGTGGATCTGAGAATTGCTCAGAGGCCTGCGAAAGGAGGGGTGACAGAGGGGGTCTGGGATGCACCAGCCCTGATTCACTCAGGTGGGGACCAGTGAGGGCTGGGCCAGGTAAGAGGGACAGGTTCTAGAACGCACAGACAGTACGAAGAGAGGCCCAAATGATGTCGCTCACAGCACCACTGGGCCTGGGTCTGCTGGGGCTAGCCAGCAATGTCGCCTCCAACAAAAACAGAGACTCCGAGTGTCCGCTGAAAGCTGAGTGACATGGACACAGGGCCTGGAATGTGCTGGAACTGGACAGCACACACAATGTGCTGGGAGCCATCAGCACACCGGTCCTAACCTTAGTGATTGGTAAGTGACCCCGGAAAGTGGGTGATCAGTGGCCCTCAGTGGGGTTACAGACCCCTTCAGAAATCAGATAAAACCACGGAGTTGTCCCAGAGGAATGTGGGTGGACAAACAGAACGTTCTGTGCACCTTGAGAGACACGCCAGGATCACCTGAAGCTGAGGCCGGAGACTCCAGCCCTCTATGGGAAACAGCTGGCAGGCCCGCTGTGGGGGGAAGCAACCGTTACCTTGGAGACGGCTCTTCCTTGTGTGAAGTGGTCCTGCTTCTCACCAAGGAGTCAACATCCTCGAGGGGCGACTCTACCTGGGGAAGGAAGCACGCACACCAGTGTGAGCTGCAGTGAGGGAGCTTCTAGGTGCCGACCGCTGCCCAGACCTTAAGAAGTGTCCAAAACAACCAAAACAAACTGACAAAAATGAGTCAGCATGTTTAAAAGGCACCACGCTCCACAGTCCTCTGAGACAATGGTTTCAGAAAATTGAGGGGCGGGGGGTGAGGGATACCCAGAGGTTGACAACCACCACCTCTCTTGGAATAACCACACGAAACCTGGCACTTAGCTGGCCCAGGGAGGCAGAAGGGTGGTACCACCTATGGGCACCTTGCCACTTTATGCTCTGGGAGAAGAGAGCTCAGAGAATGAACCAGGTGCCAGGGAGAACATGAACAGGCCCTTTTTAAGGACAGGCACACTATGCATCCTCAGGCTTCCTTCTAGCAAGCTATCGATACACCTGCATTCCCAATGACAGAATCTGAAAGAACTTCCCGAAAAGCTGAACTGTGATGTGCCCTACAGGCATTCCACCATCCATTCCCTGGTTTTTACGTTTACTTGGGATATTTCAGAGTCTGGTATTTGCTTCAGGTCTGACTGATTTCCTCAGGCCTTTGCAACACTGGTCAGGCTGAAGCATAAGGCCTTTTCATGTCCGATCCATAAAACAGCCTGACTAATGCAGCACCAAACACTCCGCTTAGATTAAATGGACTAAGCAGCACCTGACCATTCATGTTAGGTTTATGGGAAGGTGCACAGCATCACATTAAGGGGTCAGAGGCACAGAGGCTTATCCACATGAATCGTAACACAAAATCAAAGACTCCCTGATCTTCCCATCCGCTGTCCGAAGCACAGTGCCCTCCCCACCTCCATCAGTGTGGCCCAGAAATGAGCACAGCATGGGGGGACCTATAGGGAGAGCGTCAGAGAAATGAACAGGGTAAGGAGGGGGAGAAGGATGGGCAAGAGGAATGAATTGATTTGGAAAGTCTAGGAAACCTCTTGCAGACTTGAATTCCCAAGTCCCCCAAACCACTTCACTTTCCCTCTTCCTCTTTGCCCCGAAAGTCTTTAAAAGTACTTTTATAGTCACCGTCTCTTCTCTCCATCCTCTGCTATTGGTTCATGGCTTCTGCTCCTTGCCATCTGCCCTCCTCCCTCCGTGGTGTCTCCACAGGCCTCCCCAGGCCTGTCACTTGGTTCTAATCTTCCCAGTCCGCCCACTTCTTCTGTGACTTCCCACCAGCTCTGAGCCGATTCTGATGTAAGGTTTCTCCCAGGGGTCCCGGTAGACGCCCCCTTCCTCCACAACCAGGAACACCAAGTCGCATAAGTTCCCCCTGACCCAGGGCACTTGGTGCCTCAGGCCTCTGGCTCTGGGATCCAGGGCTCCCCTGGTGGCTGCCCTTCCCTACCTGGGCCAGGAGAGAAAGGTACAGAGAAGACTGTCTCTCCCTCTCCCATACTCCTGTGAAGAGGGCCCCATCCTACTCATCTTGCATTGTAGTAAGAGCTCAGGAAGGAAGCGAGGAAGGGAGGGAGAGAGAGATTCATCTACCCAACGTGTTCACATTAGACTACACAGGGAGGAAAACCTGGCCTCGAATCAAGGGGGAGAAAGGTTGGAATACAGGTACTGAGGGTGAGTCAGAGAAGAGAAATGCTAGGGGAAGCATTATGAGGCTGGGAACCACACTGGAAAAGGAAGGTGACACAAAGGCTGCACAGCCAGGAAGCCAGGGAGGACGCTAAGGGCGAGCAGAAGGAGCAGGACCAGACACTGGGCACAATTCCCTCCAGACGGGATACTGGCTAAGTCAACCTCCCCTGTCCAGAGGCAACTGGGCAAAACCTGCTGTGATTTTTGAAATCGGTTTACAGATAAAATTCAAAATATATTTTTAGAAAGTACTGACAATAAAAAAGTCACAGATCTATTCTATTGTGTTATTTATTGTTCAGAGGAATTTTCCACATAAAATAAAAGGATGAAGGAAGAGAGAAGGATTAATGCTCCCAATAAATTAACACATGGCTCCTTTCCTACCCTTCCAGGCAGTGACATTTGTATTACACATGAAACTTTCCACCCTGCCTACCATCCCCTCCACAGCCGATTTCAGCGGGGGTGCAGGGGTCTGGATGGGGGCGGGGGGGAACACCGAGGTACTGACGCCAGACCGGGCCCCAGCATGACAGGGGGCCCTGGCTGGTCACTCTGCTGCCCCCAGCAGCCTGGTCCATTCCCATGCAAGTGGAAAACAGGAAGCAGAGCTTTCTATGACCATCACGCAAAAAAGTGATCCATCATGAACTTCCGGAGTACAGCTCCCCTCGCTCTTTGTGATCATAATGTATTTAGAAACCAGTACACACCACGGCTCTGTGGCACACGGCAGATATGTGCGAAGCCTCTTGTTTGTTAGAGAGAAAAGTGGAAATGAGACCGGAGGACGGCCGACTCCAGCAGGCACTCAACTACAGAAGCAGAGATGGGGTGTAAGGGTTAACGACGAGCGCACAGGCCCCCAGCAGAAGATCCGCTCATCTCCTAGGGCTGTCCTGTCCGTCTGCGAGGAACTCCATACCCTGCACAGACATAGTGAAAGTGACAGCTGGGGGATGGAGGGACAGCCGCCAGAACCCACAAGGCTTCCACAAGGCCCAGGGGCTCCGGTGCAGAGGGAAGGGGTGCCTTCCTCTATTAACGCCTTCTTATTCCTGAAGAATTTTCCCACAACCTTGAGGAATTTCCTTCTTATTCCTGAGGAATTCCCCCACATTGTGTGTCTTGCCTGCCAGGCCAGAAGCTAGGCACACGACAGAGGCGACACGCATCAGACACACCCCAGATCTCATGAAGACACATGCCCCCTGTGGGTCCACCTCTGGGAGGGGGGCGGCGGGGACGAGGTTCTGGAAGCAGGCTGTGCTGTCCCACACAGCATCTGCACAGATGAGTCCCCCACGTGGCTTGTGCTTTTCCTGTCCACATCAGCCTCCCAGATGGACTCCCTAGATGGCCCCCCAGCTCCGTCACATATCATGAGGTGCCCTGAGAGTGCATAGGGGTAGACATCCCAGTCCTCACATCCAAATCTACCCTCCCCCAACCTGTACAGCCCGGGCCACTCAGCAGACCAGGGAGGCATGGTGGCTGCGAGTCCATAGGGGAAGAGACCTGTGTGTGTGCTCTGCCCAGGCTGTTTGGACAATGAATCTCCCGGGTCCCAGGTGCCTGCGTTATGGCCATGCTGGTGTGCACATGCTCCAAGGAGGCACATTCTTTTAGCCCCACAGACTCCTGGACATGCTGAGGCCCGAAGCCAGCTGAGAAGCAGCGCAGGACCCTCCAAAGTACGGGGCCTGCATGGGACCTCTCTTATGTGGCTCTAAGGGTAGTTCTGTAGGAGCCACACCTCTGTAGAAACCCAAGAAGAAAGAGACGACACCAGCAAAAGCCTCCTACCCTTCCTCCTTCTGGAGACCCAAAGGGCCCTACATCTGAAATTTAAACAGAAATCCTACTGGTACTTTCCATATTTCCACCTCCTACCAGCTCACTCGTCACACTGAGTGCCTGACAAATACATACACAGCATCGTTTAATACGACTTCTCATCCCACGCATTATTCGACGTGTGTATATATGGATATTTGACACAACAGAGAAATAGAGAATCGGGCTCTGACTAATTGACTGTAACTGGGAAGGGCCTGTGGACAGTCCCTGAAAGAAGCAAAGAGGAAAGCAGGTTCTTCAGCTCACAAATTGTCACAATCTCCATGTGCTGCTGAGAACCATCATGAACACATATGGGGAATGGGGCATGGTATTAAAAATCAAGCCTATAATTATGATCTTCACCTGTTATAAGGACTCAAACAGCAATTACAGTCTCCAGTTTTGTTAAGACCAAAAATGTCAGTTTTCAAGACAAGATGTGTAAAGGAACTTACTCATAAAGCCACAGAACCACGTGATTGTGGAAAATTCTTTAGAATTCTGGGCTTACACAAGTCCCTGTTTCTTTTTTTTTTTTTTTTTAAGTCCCTGTTTCTTAATCTAGAACCTGCAAATCCCCAAGAAGCTGTAGACAGCCAGGGAACTCGGAATCTAACTTCCTGGGATACTGATTTGACTCAAGGATTTTCTGGGCAGAGTCATTTTTATATTAGAGAAAACACAGCTATATTCTGAAATGGAAAGAAAAATCTGCCAGAGCTAAAGTATGAGTCATCAAAGAAATGGCCCTTGAGGGAGCCACTTTAGAGAGCTAGACTGAGCATCTACTTTTCATTTCTCAAGAGGAGTCCTTTGCTGGTAAAATCTGGGAGGCACTGTCCTGCATAGACAACATTCATCTCTACCTGGTCCGAGTCATGGGAAATGGAACCATGAGGGCCACACAACGTCACACCCATGGGGCCAGACAGAGCAACCTCGCCCTAAGACCAAGGAGGCCCCCCAAGATGGTCCCACACTCAAGACAGGAAGGAGACAAGAATGTGGACACCAAGGACTCTGGGAGTCACCACAGTATAACAGAACCATTTCTGTTATGCGGAGAAGAGCGACACATACCCCACCATACACAGACATCCTAAAACCCTATTGTGCATTCATTCAGCGTGGCTATCCCTGATTTTCCCCCAGAGAAAGCGTTCTACAGAATTATGAGCAAACAAAACCACACCCATGATGGAGGCAATAGAAACACTCATCATCCCAGAAGGTCTGAGGAACACTGAAATTCTGGCCATCTTCCTATCAGAAAATCCAAATGCGTGGCTCACAGCAGATTCATATGGCTTATTTACTCACACAAATGAGCAAGGAAAGTTCTGTAATCATCAAAGGCTATCACGCACAGGGATATGGAGAGAAAGGGAAAATAGTCACAGAGACTTTTAGGTTTCGCTAGGCTGTCCAAGTTGTTCAGCTAGGACAAGGCATGGAGCCACCAGATGTGATTTCACGTGGGTTTTAACAGAAAAGGGAAGAATAAGGCACAGAAGGACAGGAATGGCCAGACCAGGGCCTCTTGATGGCTGGACTGAATTTTCACACAGTGTCCATTTCTCCACAATGAACCTGTGCTCCTGGACCACAGCAACCAGACCCAGCAACTGGAAAGGCTTTGCTCTGTCAGCCCTTGTCTCCTCTCAAGTCATTTGCCTGACCCTGTTAGCCCTCCGGCACAGCTCCCATTCCACTTGCCAAAGCCTCCGTGCCTGAATCCTGCCTCCCAGGGCTTGTCCCCAAGCACCGCCCACCACAATAGTTCTGTTTCTCAAAGTGATTGTTACAGGACGTCACGGGAGACTAGACATTCTCTACATGGATTTTTCTCTGTCTTCACTCCTCTTGGGTTTTGTTTTTTTTTTACCAAACTATAATATGCATACAGTGAAACACACAGTAAGTCTTAAGTGTAGAATTCCATTAACCGTGACAGCTATATACCCCAGGAATACCGTATACCCATGTAGAATTCCATTAACCATGACAACTGTATACCCCGGGAATATGGTATACCCGTGTAGAATTCCACTAACGATGACAACTGTATACCCTGGGAATACGGTATACCCATGTAGAATTCCATTTACTGTGACAACTGTCTACCCCAGGAATATAGTATACCTGTGGAGAATTCCATTAACTGTAACAACTGTATACCCCAGGAGTACTCCATCAAGATACAGACCATTTCTATCCTCCCCCAAAGTTCCTTTGTGTCCCTTACTAGCCACACTTCACAGCACATAGCCCCACCATCCTGATTTCTATCACCACCAATAGGACCCCGTAACTGTCAACATGAGTCACTCTGGATGGCTGGCTTCCACCCCATCTGCACCCTGCTATGTTAGGGTGCAAAGTGACATTAGGGCTTTAATCACTTACTACCAAGTGATGAGAGGGAAACCCTTGGTTCTCAAAGAGGCTGGTATGTCTGCTAAGGGAGCATTTTTGAAAGTATGGAGAAGGGGACACTTGGGGTGATCACAACGGAGAACCGAGTGGTAGAGTCACTTCCAGAACAACACAGGGCAGTTCCGCAAAGTAAAGACTGTCTCTTATCCTGCACAACCTCCAAGCCATGCACATCATTTACCATTTGGAGAGCCCAGTGCCTAATTCTATCCTACACTTACACAGAAGATACATTGTGGGCACACATTTCAGACATACTGAATTTTCCAGGAATGTGATTACTGTGAAAACAGAGAGGAAACTGGCTTTGACTACCATTTAGACCTTAGACCTTGAGCAAAATCATTCATCATTCAGGGGTACGTGGATCCCCACCAGGATGCCTCTGTTCCGGACCACACTTGGAGCCATCCCCTGTGACCCTGTAGTCTAGTCTCCATAATACATTAAGTGGCTTCGCTGGGTTCTAGTTTGGCTCTGCGCAAGCACCCATCCACACAGTGATTCTTTACATCTAGCTATTATACTAACTAGTTGGAAATTCCATTACGGGTAAGTTTTCTTATATCATTTCAGAATTGTAAATATTTGCATTAAAGGGGGCAAGGGATTCTGAACTAGTCGAGAAGCACTGGTCAAAGTGACAGCATGTCAGGAGTCATAGGCTGTATCTGTTGGGGTCCTTAATGTTCTCTGATTTGGGAAGCTGCATGTGCAGAACTCGGGGTGCACAGGTCAACCTCCCCCACCTCCTACCAGCATCCTAAGTCCAGCTGAAACTCGGTTACCCAACTGCACTGACAATGGAGAATCATTTCAAGAGACAGCCTAAGATCGCTCCTCCTGAACGGGGACCTGCAGGGGAAAGGTCCCACTTTTCTCCATCCCAGGAATTCTTTTATTTCTGAGCACTTTCTTTACATCTTGAAGACACAGATGGCTGTGCCCCACCAGGTCTCCCCTCTCCTACAGCTGGCAGGAAAGTACATCAGTGTCATCCACACTGGCTACACATCAGAACCACCTGGGGGTTTTAAAAACACCGGTGTCTGGGCGCACCCCCAACACGCTAGTTTGTTTGCTCTGTGGTCAAGTCCTGCCATTTCTCATCAGAGTGCCTCGGGCACCGCTAAGGTGCAGGCAAGGGTAGGGAACAGGCTTCCCTCTGTATTTGCCACCCCACTTGGCAACTCTGCAAATCTATACTTCATGAAAGTTTACATGTGACACATTTCTAGACTCACTGCAGGCCCACTTCATCTCCACTCTTGGTTTTCTTTCAACCGATTTTTAACCCATGGCATCTTATAAATCCTTTCTGGAACAGATAAGAATGGAAAAAAGAAACAAAGAATCCGCTACTCTGCCACGTGTATGAGGAGAGGAGACAGCGCCCAGTTCAAAGGTATGCAGGTGACCAGGGACCTTTGGAAACCCTAGCCCCTTTCAGCACTTGGTGAGATCAGTGGGGGGCCAGGGCTCCCCCAAGTGCTCCCAAGTGCTGAGCATGGCCCTGAAGCTGCAGCACACTTCCTGGGGTCACAGCAGGCAAGGGCAAGGGTGGAGGGAGCGAGGAACAAAGCTGCTGACAACACAGATCGTGCAAGCCCGCGTGATGACCTCAAAACCTCAAAGAAAGGAAAACATAAACCCAATTCCTGTGCACAGCAGCAATGGGGAACATCATGGGGCTGGACCATGGCCAGTGAGACCCAGTGCCTCCTGATGCTTGTTGTCCTTCAGCTGGCAAGTTCACAGTGGGTCCATATGCAGCTGATGCTCTGTACCTCCCTAGCCTCTGTGCTATGGTAATTTCACTGCAACTGTCCAGCTTTGAAGCTGATCAATAAGACGTTCTGCTGACAACATCTCTACCTGTTTCCAGGTGGACGCCCATCTCCCCTGCCCGCCCCCATGCGTCTCTAGCACACGCTTTTCATCATTCCCCATCCAAGTGCACAACTGGGCCCTAGAGTATATCTCAGCCCCCCTGCCAATCCTCAGGAACCCAGGCGCCATGTCTGCACCCGTTACCTTCCTGCCTTCTCCCCTGGAGACACTGAATGGTGTCCTGCCTGTGGGCAGCCAGGGCGCCCACACCCCATTCAAAGAGGCAAAGTTCAAAGAACTTCCTTATGCAGAGAGACTGCAGTTGTCCCCGGACTTCACCAAGACGATTCATAGCCATTAGAGGGCAGGGATTTGCATCTCTCCTATTCAATGCTCTATCCTCCTTACTTAGAATACGACCCGGAATAGGAGATAGTCAGTAAACATTTGTTAAATAAATTAGTGGATCTAATATTGAACAGTGTGTCACCAACAGCAAAAGAATTACTCAAAAGATATTATTTAAAAAAAAAATCCATAAAGAAAGCCTTGCCACATTATCCCACACAAGAAGCATAGAGCGTATATAAAAAGGGGGGTTTAATTCAGCCGTGTGAAAGTCACATGGAGAATTAAGGTCAAACATCCTTTCTGGAACCACATGGAGGCTACACAAGGGTGGACAGGTGTAAATCATGCTCCACACACAGTACAGTGGCAGCTAGCCAAATAAGACTGAAAATAAATAAGGGGTTCCCTATCCCTTCACTCATCAAATCCCATCCCAAAGGCCCCACGTTTTTGTCTAGCCCAAAACACAATACAGGATGTGAACATAGAATATTAAATCAGAAATTAAAAGCAGTCAAGAGAGAAAAAGGTGCCCACAGCTGCACGTAAACAGGGTGGGAAAGGGGCTGCAAAGTTTCCAAGCACCCCACCCCCGCCCCCAGCTTCCTCCCCTGGCTCTCCTCAGTTCACCAGTAGTCATGGAGTTCCATTTGATACATTCACCTTCCACAAGCCTGGTACAAGCCAGGGTAACCCGGCCAGCGCCTTCCAATGATGGATGGATCTCAGCTCACCTTTTCTCCACAGCATCCATGGCCGAGACATCCCTTACTTGGTTCCTAGACTGGGGAGCTAAAACCCCCAGAACATGCCCATCTGGGGAACGTCTTGTGCCAGTGGGAATCACTGGGGACAGCTGCCCCTGGCAGGAATCTGAGCACCCTCAACAGCACAGAGGAGAAAGACCTGGTAGGTCACGGGAGCCATCATGCCAGGAGGCAGAAGGCAGCAGGCATAGGTCTGGAGTCCAAAGGGCTCACTCTCCTTCTGGGTGCCAGTCCCCCAAGTTAGTGTCACCCTATGTAAGCCTCTGCTTCACTCTGCTGTGAAAGGAAAGTGATAATATCATGTCTCTCACAAGACCGCTGGGGGGATAAAAGAGAAATGTAAAGGGTCTTATAAACTGGGAAGTATGGGCCCTGCCTGCTGTGAATAAATGCCTTCTGCATGTCTGTAGCTACACCCAGCATCAGCCCTTCCCTAGGGGGCTGAGGAGGGAGGGGGCGCCACAAGTTACCCTCCTCGACTGTGTAGACCCTTCTTCCCTAATCTTGTTGACCAGACTGATCCCTCTGAGCCTAAATCCCTGAGAGGGACACTCCCAAAGCAGCTGAACTTGGCCAGATTCAAATGCCTGGAAGCAATTTACTTAACTTCCCCCACCCCCACTCACACCCTGGAACAACCCTCCAGGACCGTCGCAAGCCCCCTCCCCCTCCCCGCCACACACCAAAGGCATTTGAACAACCCTTATTCCGGCTTCACACAGGAATACAAACAAACAAAATCCCCACAGATTTCCCCGCCGTCACCTTCTTCCACAACAAACCGACAAGAAACGGGGACGGAGGAAGGACGCTTTCTGCGCGGTCGGTGCGGAGGGGAAAGGTGTCAAAGCCACGGCGGGTACCCCCCCCCCCACCACGCGCCCCTCCCCCGTCTGCCCTGCCAGCCAGCCAGCCCGGCACACTGCAGATTCCTCTTACCTGGGCGGGCCCCCGACGGCCCCGACCCCAGCGCCGCGAGCGCCCCGGGAGCTGGGCGAGGGGCTCGGGAGCTCCGGGGCGCGGGCGCACGGCGGTCACATGCCGGGGCTCCTGGGGGCGCCGGCCGACCGCGCTCCCGCCCCTCCCGGCCGCTGCCGCACGCTCCGGGTCGGCTCCCGGGTCCGGGCGCGGGCACGAGCAGGAACCGCACCGCCCTCCCGCCCGGGAACTGCGGGGCGCGGCTCCTGCTGCGCTACGGCTCGGGCTCCAGCTCGGGCGCCGCGGGCGGGGACGGACGGGGGCGGACGGAGACGCCGGGGCGGGCCGGGCCAGGGAGGGAGCGTGCTGGCCGGGTGCCCCGCGCCCTACGCGAAGGAGCACAAGAGCCAAGGACGCCGCCCTGCCCCCCGCATCCTCGCGGGTTCGGGGCCCCCGCCCCACGCGGGGCAGTGACGGTCATCCCACAAGAAGTGACTTGGAGCGACTCACCTGGATATCGGAACCTGGCTACCACCCAACTGCGGGGCCCTGGGCATGAGGCGGGCGAATCGAGCTCCCGACCCACCAGTGGGCTTTCAGGTCCCACACTTTTCAGCCAGAGAAAAGACAGTGGGGGGTCAGCCACTGGAGCCTGAGGCCTGGCCCCCTCCTCACCCTGGCTTCTTACGCACTAACTTCTTGGTACCTCCGTTTCTTCTTCTGTGAAAAGGGATCGTATCAGCACCCATATCATGGGGAGGTGACATAAATTACTACTGTAAACCAGCACCCGCTCAAGGTTAATACAACACAGGAGTCCCTTGCTATTTGTTATTATTATGTGCCCAGGTGAAAAAGGAGTTTACGGGTGGTACAGTCTTTTTTTTTTTTTTTTAAGATTTTATTTCTTTATTTGACAGAGGGAGAGATCACAAGTAGGCAGAGAGGCAGGCAGAGAGAGGGGGAAGCAGGCTCCCTCTTGAGCAGAGAACCTGATGCAGGACTCGATCCCAGGACCCTGGGATCGTGACCTGAGCTGAAGGCAGAGGCTTTAACCCCCTGAGCCACCCAGGCGCCCCAGGTGGTACAGTCTTGATACCAGAATTCTTGGCCAGACCAGGTAATTCTTTTCAGCTTAAGACCCACTTACTCTCATCCACTCATTTTGCACATGAGAATCGGTACTCAGAGGAATGCAATGAATGGCCAGGTGTGAACCTTGGTGCACGGAGGGAAGGAGGCTGAAGTACCCGAGTAGCTGGCTTGGGTCTAAGCCCAACAGCCAGGGGCTTGGAAGTAGCTCTTCCCTTTCTACTCTGTGCCTCCGGCAAGTGACTGGACCCTGATTTGTTTTGAGGACCTAATGAGCCATCCTCCTCTGAGGAGACATTGAGTAGATGATGATGGCTTCCTTCCTAACAGAACTGACACCCTCCCTTCCTATATCCCTTCCAGGCTGGGCAGGCGCTGGCCCAAATAAAGAAAACAGCAGCAATAATTCATCAGTCCTAATGCTGCCTTGTGGTCTGGAATGATGATAATTTCTCTTTTTAAAAAAAAAGTTTATCTGGTTCCAATGTTTGCATCTGGTTCCTCTTGCTCCAAGGAACGGGCTCAACTCTACGCCAGTAAAATGGTATTGTGAGAATTCATCAGATGGCCCCATCTCTTTAGGATTCCTTTTTAGAGTGTGGTTCTTGAAACCTTAGGATCACCAGGAGAGATATCCGTACCCCTGACTCCCAGATCAGTCACATGAAACTCTCTGGGGCTGAGGCTCAAATGCCAGTGTTATTAAAACTCCCAGGTGGGGGCAGCTGGGTGGCTCAGTGGGTTAAGCCTCTGCCTTTGGCTCAGGTCATGATTTCAGGGTCCCGGGATCAAGCCCCGATTTGGGCTCTCTGCTCAGCAGGGAGCCTGCTACCCCCCCCCCACCCCTGCCTGCCTCTCTGCCTACTTGTGACCTCGCTCCCTGTGTCAAATAAATAAATGCAATCTTAAAAAAAAAAAAAAAAACCTCCCAGGTGATTCCAATGTGCAGCCAGGGTTGGGAACACCTGTTCTTCTAAGCCCAAGGCCCCATCGTGATGGTGATAGTTCACCAACCACTAGCATTGTTGGTGAAATAAACACATCTCACCATTTATACAGTGAAGGTTTTTAAACAGTTTACAAGTCGAGAGTAAGATTTATCTGTGCAGTCATGTAGGAATTAAAATTATACTTTTCCTTGTTTTTTTTTCTTCATATTCTGATGCTTCCCACCTGCCCCAAGCCCAACTATCCTGCTAGACACATGGGCCCCTAGACTCAGATAAGACGAACACCCCTCTAATATGAGGATGGGTTTTGAAGCCCTCCCCTTCTCACCTATAACCACTGTCCTATCTGGCACCTTGAATTCACCTCCTCCCTCCCTCAGCCATGCTAACCACTTTCCCTGACTCCCTCTTCCCTTTGTTTCCTAGGTAGCTCATGTGTCCACCTGTCCTGCTGCATACCAGAGCTGAAGACTTGTGAGGTGGAGATTGTCACGCCTCTAAACTCTGTTCTGTCACATGCATATGCTCTGAATGAGAGTGTGTACCTCAGTGTGAGACATGCCCTTCATGAAGGCGATGCCAACTGTGTTTGAGAAACGGAAATAACAGCCAGAGTCTTGTGACACAATCTGGAGTGTGTCTCCCTCACTACCTTCCCACCTCTGAGACTCCTCTCATTTGGAACACTTGACGGCCACCTGCAGACCACCTTTCTTGAGAGACCATCTCCCTGGGGATTTGGGGGCACCTGGATGGCTCCGTCGGTTAAGTGTCCGAGTCCGGATCTCAACTCAAGTTTTGATCTCAGGGTCATGAGTTCAAGCCCCGCTTCGGACTCTGCGCTGGACCACCATGGATCCTACTTTTAAAAAAAGAGATCATATTTCATATGCCCCTCCCATCAAGCTGCTCAAATCCCCTTCTTTGAGAGGAAGATTTAATAGTGCACAAGAAACAAAGTCCTGGACACCGTCAGGGATGTCACAGTCCATCAGGACCACCATAGCAAAGCCCTATGTCCAGAATGGTCTGTGCCAAGGGGCAGCTATGACCATAGAGCTTCCTGGGCCTGAGGGCGGGCTGTTCCACAAACGATGATGCAACACTCCCAGGGTGTTTCAGTCCCCAGAGCCTCCAAAGGGGCTGCTAAGGGGTAAGAAGGGCAACGCCGAGAGCAGCCTTGGCAGCTGGGGACACTGGGGCAAGTGTGATCCCCGCTGGGGTCATTAAGTCCAGAGGATGACCTATGGACAGAGACCCTCCCCAGATAGCAGGACAAGCACTGAGCAGCCCATGCCCTTCACCTCCACCACCCCCAAAGAACCCCAGTGACTGTCCAGAAGGACAAAAGGGGTTGGGAGAAGGAAGGATTCTGCAAAGAGGAGATGGAGTCTTGTACCAGTGGAGACTAAACAACTCTGAATTAGCAAGATTTTTTTTCTTTTTTCTGATGCTAGAGATGGAAATGAGGATCCGTGGGCTAAGCTGACTTCTGTTTGTGGAAAATAAAATTACATCTTTGCACACAGGGCCTCTGTGATTCTTGCTACGCCTCTTTTTTGTTATTTATAGACCTGCCAGTAACTGCTCACAGAACCACAGTGTTCCCTGAGAGAGATTTAAAAACCACTGTCCTACATGGACTTCCTTCTACAGCCTCATTTTGCGTTCCTTTCACACATTTTCCACCTCCTGACCTCCAAATAACCACTTTTTCAATCTGTGTCTCATAGTACCTCCCACTACTGCCTCTTCTCGTTTTAATTGGCTCAGTCCTGTCCCTTCCTCCAAGCAGTTAGCTGTGGGTTTCTCTTATCGTCTTCCCGTTCAAATTCCTCCGATTTTGCAAGACCTTTACCAGTCAGAAAGCAGCCTGTGAACTTGAGATGGGAGTGGAGGAGAAAGTTGAGAGTATCATAAAATTGCCTTGGGCAGTAAACTGTTACTTAACTTCCTTTATAAGAGGAGGACAGAAAGACGGACGAGGCAGGCAGGCAGTCACGCCGACTTCTTGTCCTAATTGCAGCTTTAATGTCACTCAGTGAAAGCAACTATGCGCCAAAGGCTTCTTGCACCTAGTTTTTTTCCATGCTCACAACACAGAAACAGCACAGCAAGCTGCAGAGACCCATAGACTCGGTGGCTTCTAAGAACAGCTGCACCTAATGGAACCAGACGGGTGGCCTCTTTCTTATGCCAGGTCTTGATTCAATCATTGGTTCAACACATAAAAGCCAAAGCACCAGTAACCAAACCACCCATCACCATCCAAAAGGCAGCTGTGACCAGCTTCCCACATCATCTGAGAGCCTTTGTCCTCAATCATATACAAGACACAAAACAAAAATCCTGCCTTCCTTAGACTCATTTTTAAACATAACAAAAGTACTGGATGCCTTAAATGCTTTCCCTGGTATTTCTACAGGGTTCCACCCTCTTTGGTTCTCTGCAAGTTTCCGGTAACTCATCTCTGTGTTTTGTCACTTTCTCTTTTCCACAAGCACCTTCCAAAATCCATTTTCATGTTGAGGCCTCTCAATTCTTTGATCCTTTCTAAACATCACTGTCAATTTGTTTTCTTTCAGTGGTTCGCTTTTAATACGATCACTGTAGTAGATGGAAGATGGCTGCAAATTCGTTGCTTCGCCAATCAAGAAGTGAAGTCTGATTTCCCTTCCCTCGAATCTGGGCTGGGCTCACTGCCTTACTCAACCAATATCAACTAATAGAATGAGGTGGAACTGAGTTTTTGGGACTTCAGGGACCAGATCATCAAAAACCTTTCAGCTTCTTCTTAGGTTTCTTGAAACACTCACTCCTGGTGCCCAAAGCTGTCAGGTAAGTGGTGTTAGTCTCCTGGGATTGCCATCCTATTAGAAATTCTAAACCACATGGAGGTCACATGGAGGCACTCCAGTCCGCAGCCCCAGATGACAGCCACAACCAACTCCCACCATGGGAGAGTCTCCAAAGGAGAACCACCCAGCTGAGTCCCATCAATCCCAGAACCATGAAAAACAAAACAGTACATTGTTGTTTTAAGTCATTGAGTTTGTAACACAATATAGGTAAGCAAAGTAATGACCCTACTCAGGAATGTATCACAACTCTCTGTTGGCCTGTACTATACCATACAGAGTTAGTCGAGCATGCAAGTTCTCTTTGAATGAAAATGACACCTAGCCTCCCTCCTCCAGTATCACGTCTGACCACTGCCCAGTTACAGACTTCCTGAAAATTGTGATTGTGACTATCTCACCAGCAAATAAAGGGAAAATGAGAGTTTTGGGATAGTCGAACAGGTTTACGGTTAAATATGGTATTTTGAGTAAAAGAAGTAGCTATAACCTTGTATTTTTCAGCAACTGCTAACTGCAAGAAGATTTAGTTTCCAGTGTTGTTATTCAGTGGTTTTCCAAGAAATAGAACAACTCAGGAGAAGTAAACGCAGAAGATCTGTGCTATCCAATATATGGGACCTCCAGAAACATGAAGCTATTTAAATTATTTAAAATTAAATAAAATTAAGAATTCAGGAGCTCAATAGCCACACATCACTAGTGACTACCGTATTGGACAGCACAGCCATAGAACATTTCCATCACTGCAGAATGTTCTATTGGACGTTGCTACTCTACAGTCTAGACAATTCAGGGCCTCTGGACTAGAGGTCCTTTTCTGGGGCACTAGTTTTCACCCAAAATAAACAATCTGCTCATTTTAAATCTATACCCAAGAAAGAATCTTCACACCTTCCTCTTCCCTTCTGATCAACCGTGTCATCATTCAGTCTACCTTTCATTGCTCAGCTAAGTCATACAAGATCACATGTTTTCTCTATATTTAAGTGCTCATGTTTTGTAAGTACTTTATATTCATCAGTATGTGCCTTGCCCATAATTTTTTCGTGTCTATATCCCAAGAGCTTCAAGGAGAGGAACCATGTATTGGGGAAGGGGTGGATATTTCCATCCCCTGCCCCAGAATGTTCATATACAACCCTGAATGTCGGAAGTGGTCAACCGACCAGGTGAAAGGAGAATGCAGAGGAGTTTTTTTATCGTAAGTGTCACCCCAAGCTTTTATTGCACCCACAATGATTTCTTGCAGAGACAACACTATTGTCCACAGTCACAAGATCATAAAATCAGCAACGGGATATTTATTACTTTTTGGTTTAAAAAGAGAGAGAGAGACCAAGATTTAAAGTACAATTGTGTTAGCATTGTAAAATCTTACCACACTACGTTCATTCCTTTTTGTTATTCTCTAAGGAAAAAATCATTTACTGTGCTTTGCCCTATTGCTTTGACATATTAACTGTGTGCTTGTCAAATAACTTGATGATTTCCCAATCTGGACATCAAAATAATGACACAGAGAAACAGTCTCAGAGAAGGTGCCCAAGGAGAAGTGTGGGTGGCAGCCAGAGCCCAGGCTTTCCTAAGAGCCTGAGGAACGTAAGTGCATAAGATTTTGAATGCAGAGAAAAGCCCTAGGAAGAGAGTTTTTCCCTATGCTGTCCCAGGAAAGGGTGAGGAAGTTGAGAATAAAACACAATGCTTAGAAAGTATTGAGCACTTTCTCCACCTTCCCCGCTCTATGTGTGGAAGTAGTGAAGTAGGTACATAGAGGCCTCAGGGAAAGGCAGCAACTGGGAAAGACTGAAATGTCATCTGCAGAGAAACCCAAGCCAGGCAAGTCAGGGAGCAGAGACCACAGACAAGAACTGTGCAGGCACACGGTGGGTTCAAGGGCAGAACCGCACCCCTGTCGCTACCCTCTCATATGCTGATTGCACATCTTCTTTCCAATTTATCTCAAGGTTTTTCATATTACTGATATGAAAATGATGCCAATAATATTGATAATGATATTATCAATTGTAAAGGGTATGGCTTTTAAATTTCGATGCCTGACTATTTATTACTAGTATATGGAAATCCAACCGGTTTTTGCATATTGATCTTGTGATCCACAAAACTCATTTATTCTAGTAGCTTTTTATTGATTTCATAGGATTTTCTAAGTAAATCACCATGTTGTCTGCACATAAAGACAGTTTTACTTCTTCTCTTCCAATCTGGGTGGCTTTTATTTCATTTCTTGATTTTTCACACCAGCTAGATCCTTTAGTACCATACTGAATAGAAGTGAAGAAAGTGGACATTCTTGCCATATTCCTAATCTTAGGGGAAATCTTCCAGTCTATGATGTTAGCTGTAGGTCTTCCCTAGATGCCCTTTATCTGGTACACTTCTATTCCTAATTTTCTGAGAATTTTTATCAGGAATAGAAGTCGGATTTTGTCAAATGCTTTTTCTGTGTCTGTTGAGATCATTTCATGGTTTTGCTTTTTTGGTTTTTACAGTTTTTTATGATTTTTTTTACAATTTTTATAAGAAATTATTTTTTGGTTAATATAGTAAATTATATTTATCGACTTTCCATTGTTAAGCCAACTTGGCATTCCTGGGATAAAGCCTTCTTGGCCATGATGTATTAGCATCTTTATATATCATTGGAATGGATTTACGAATTTTTTGTTGAGAATTTTTATGTCTTTCTTCCTGAGGAATGTTGGTCTATAATTATTTTTTCTTGTAATATCTTATCTGGTTTTGATATCCAAGTAATGCTAACCTCAAAAAGTTGGGGAGAACTCATGAGTCAGGAAATGTTTATTCCTCTTCAATTTTCTGCAAAAGTCTGTCAGAATTGATATTATTTCTTCCTTAGGCGTTTGACAGAATTTGCCAGGGAAGTTATTTGGGCCTGCAGTTTTCTTTCTGGGAAGATTTTCAACTACAAATTCAATTTCTTTAATAGATAGGAGCCTATCTGTTTCATCTGTTTCTTCTTCAGTGAGATTGGTAGTTTGCATCTTTCAAAGAAATTATCCAGTTCATGTAAGTGTCAATGCTTTCAGCATAATTTTATTCCTAATATTCTGTCATTATCCTTTTATTTATTTTTTAAATTTAAGTTCCATTAACCAAAATATAGTACATCATTAGTTTCAGATATAGTGTTCAATGATTCGTCAGGTGCAAATAACATCCAGTGCTCATCACATCATGTGCCCTCCTTAATGCCCATCACCCAGTGACCCCATCCCTCCGGCAACCTTCAGTTTGTTTCCCAGAGTCAAGAGTCTCCAGTGGTTCATTTTCCTCTCTGATTTCTTTCCATTCAGTTTTCCCTCCCTTCCCCTGTGATCCTCTACGCTATTTCTTATATTCCACATATGAGTGAAACCATATGATAATTGTCTTTCTCTGATTGACTTATTTCACTTAGCATAATTATCTTTCTAATATTTATTGTGTAGTGCACAGATATTACCTAAGCCCTGATATTTATATTTCTGTCTTCTCTTTTATTCTTGATCATGCTAGCCAGACATCTATCCATTTTACTGCTCTCCTCAAAGCATCAGCTTTTGGTGTCATTGATTTCTCTATTGTATTTCTGTTTCCTATTTCATTGCTCTCTGCTTTGATCTTTATTATCTTCTGCTTGCTTTACGTGTAATTTGTGTTTCTTTTTCTGGTTACAGTGGATGCCGAGGTCATGGATTTTACACTTTTCTGCCTATTTATTTATTTGTTTATTTTAGAGAAAGGAGAACAGAGGGAGAGAGAATCTCAAGCAGGCTCCACATCCAGCATGGAGCCTGATGTGGGGCTTGATCCCACAACCCTAAGATCATGACCTGAGTCGAAATCAAGTGTCAGATGCTTAATCAACTGAGCCATCCAGGCATCCTAATACACACACACAAACACATACACACACATATACTGTATACGGTATATGTGTGTATATAAACACACATACATACATACAGTGAAATACTACTCAGCCATAAAAATGAATATAACCTTGCCATTTGCAGCAATGTAAGTGGACCTAGAGGATATTAGACTAAGTGAAGTAAGTCAGTTAGAGAAATACAAATACCATATGATTTCACTTGTGTGTGGAATCTAAAAAACAAAATGAAACAGAAACAGACTCATAGATATGGGGAACAGACCAGTGGTTGTTGCAGGGGAGGGGTTTGGGGTAGGCAAACAAGTGAAGGGGATTAAGAGGTACAACTTCCAGGGACACCTGAGTGGCTCAGTTGGTTAAGCGGCTGCCTTCGGCTCAGGTCATGATCCCAGCGTCCTGGGATCGAGTCCCACATCTGGCTCCTTGAAGCAGGGAGCCTGCTTCTCTCTCTGCCTCTGCCTACCACTCTGTCTGCCTGTGCTCACTCTCTCTCTCTAACAAATAAATAAATTTAAAAAAAATTGGAAAAAAAAAAAAGAGGTACAACTTCCAGTTTAAAATAAATAAGTCTAGAGAGAAGCAGACTCCTTGCTGAACAGGGATCCCAGTGCAGGGCTTGATCTCAGGACTCAGGGATCACAACCTGAGCCAAAAGCTGATGCTTAACCGGCTGAGCCACCCAGGCACCCCTAAAATAAATAAGTCATGAGGATGAAAGGTACAACACAAGGAACATAGTCTATAATATGGTAGTAACTTTGCATGGTGACAGAAGGTAAAGGTGATCATTATGTAATGTATAAAATCATACCATGTTGTCCCCTGAAACTAATATGATATTGTATGTCAATTATAATTCAATTTTTAAGAAGAAACTTACAATACTATAGTTCCACCTTTCCCTGACTGGATTTTCTGCTATGTGTGGCATTCACTTCACTTTTATATAGGTCATAAACCTCACACCGCACTATCACTGCTTCTTTTTAAATAGTCAGTTTTCTTTTAAAGAAATTTAAGTCGTGATTTCCTTGCCATTTCAAGGGCTCTTTATTCCTCTGGATAGCTCCAGATCTCCATCTACATTATCCTTCTTCCTAAAGGATCACCTTTAATATTTTGTAGTGTAGGTCTGCTTGTGATGAATTCATGTTTTATATATTTGAAACAGCTTAATTTTGCCTTTGTGCTTGGATATTTTCATTGTGTATAGAATTCTAGGTTGATAGTATTTTTTTTCAGTACTTTAGAGACAATGCTTCAAAGTCTTCTAGCTTACATTACTTCTGTGAGGAATCTGCCATCTTGTCATCCTTGTTCTTCTGTGCGTTCTTTCATGGTCAGCTTTTAAGATTTTATTACTTACCACCAGTTTTAAACAATTTGATGATCACAGAATGTAATGTATTTTTCTCTGTGTTTTTCGGGGTTCATTGAACTTCTTGGATTGATGGGTCTATAATTTTCATCCAATTTGGAAAAGTTCTGGCCATTGTTCAAATATTTCTTCTGTCACCCCTCCTTCATTTTGCCCCACTGCTGAAATCCTTGATCCTCATGCCCTACCAAATGCCTATAGTTTATGAGCCTCTCCAGTCTGGCTTGTTGGAACAGAAATTATTCTTGGCCTTGTGTATTGTCTACTATTTCATCCACCCCTGTAGGGTAGTTTATTTTCTGGCCTCAGGTAGTTGCCTCATACATATGCTCATCTGTACTCTGCTACACTCTTAAGGGGGACCCCCTGCAGGCTTGAAGTTCTTCCTCATTGCAATTCTCCCCTCTCTGGTATCTGTTCTGTCAACTACAGCCATCTTGGTCTCCCTTGGTGTTTAGCTCTATCTCAGTTCAGTTTGCTGGGAAGTTTGCTGTTTCCACCTGGGTCTCCCTTTCCTGTGGAAGTGGCTGGACTCTCTTCCATAGCCTGGAAGCTCTCTCAAACAGGTAAGCAGGAGCAATCTCTCTGGGGTTCCTGGCCTTCAATGGCAGAGGTCCAGTGCCTTAAAAACCCTGGCTTCATGTATTTTGTGTAGTTTTTTGTTGTCCGTGATGAGAAGTAAATCCAGGCCCTAGTAGTCAATCTTGCTGGTAGCAGAACTTGGCTACACAGCTTCCAGAGTTCCCATGACAATTGGCCATGAACATGGCCATCTTTACACATCTCAAAAAAATTTTCCTTTCAATTTTGTTTGGGAAAGTTTTTTGAAATATTTATAAAACATAACCCAGAATTAATAAAGGTTTGCCAGGACTGAGACTTTTGAGGAAGGAAGTAAACTGTGAATGATGTCAGGTAAAGGACAATGTGACACTGACGGGTCCCAGAGGCAAAAAGACCAAGACTGTGCCACAGGGAGTGGAAAGGGAAGAAAGTGAAGGGAGGAGGAAGGGAAGAAGAAAGAAAGGAAGAAAAGAAGGGGGGTGGAAGACATATAAAGTCCAAAGAACCAAGTTATCTATCTCTGGGGTTGCCAAACCCAAGAATTTAAAAGGAAGAATTATTAGCAATTGTGATTGGTTGAAAACAGGTATCAGGAGGGCAAAGTTGAGAGGAAATTCTATGAGTGTTCAAAAAAATTGTTAAAAAGAAAAAATATTTTATATTAGTGGCTCTCAGAGATCTCTGAGATCCTTTCAAAGCTCCACAAGGTCAAAACTACTTTGATAATGATTCAAAGATGGTACATGTCTTCTTCACATATATATATTCTCTTTCAAGTATACAGTGGGTTTTCCAGAAGCCACATGATGTCTATCTCAAAGACTGAATGCAGAAGCAGATGTGAGAATTCATCTGTCTTCTATTGAACCCAATATTCAAGAGATTTCCAGAACAATGTAAAACAATGGTACTTTTCCAATTTTTTTTGTTTTCAAAATATATTTTTGTATAAGAAATGTTATTTGTGTTAATAGGTAATGATTTTATGTTTATTCTAAGATGATCAATAAAATTTTATTTTTTAATTTGTTTTAATTTCTAATAGTTTATAATCAACAGAGTTCACCACATTAACTAACCTCTTTAAAGTTCTCAATAATTCTTTGGAGCATAAAGGGGTCCTTAGCCCACAAGTCTGAGAACCTCTGTTCTGCCTAAAGCTTTTGCAGCCTTACGGAGACCCCTGTGTACTTCATGGAAGTTTCTTCCCAGGAACGAGGCAGATCAAGAAGTCAGAGGGAGAATCACCCCCAACACCAGCTGCTTCCTCTTTTACCCAGACTGTGAAATGATAACTCACAGAACAGCAGCCTCTATAAGCGTCACCTGGCAGGAAATGGGTCTAAACTCATCCCTGAGATCTGAAATGCTCTTTTAGGTAGTACAAGTCCCACCCCGAATTTCTCAAAGTGTTCGCAAAATCGCCAGTGCTGTTTCTAATCTACTTCATCGTAATGTTCCCACGCTTCATCTGATCCATGCCTAATAACTGATCATTTATGAAGGAAGGAAATGTGTTAACTATCAAGCAACTATTATGTGTCTGACAGTCATTTAGATGCTTCAATAGGACATCATATTTATGCTCACCACGCTATGAACAGCATCACTATCCCCTTGTTTTAGAGACAGAAACAAAGCTTAAGGAATTTGCCTCAGATTATCCAGTGAGTGGAATAACCTGTTGGAACTCAGCTCACTCTCCAAAGCTGCTGGTCTTTGCCAGTCACACTGCAACCTTTCACTGCCCTACCATTTATCATTGCTGTGGTATCGTTGTTTGTAAAGTAAAAAACAGCTTAAAACATAGGAAGTCTGCTTTCCACAACTAGGCAGAGAAGAGCCGAATGGTTTCAAGTGTGGACAGTGGACCTGGACTGTCATAGCTTGGGTCCCAGCTCTATCACGTACTAGCTGTGCGGTGCTGAACAAGTCACTAAACTTTTCTGTTTGCTTGAGGGTAAAATAGTGTTATTAATAGTACCTGCTTTATTGGGTTGTTGTGAGGACTGAATAATATGGAAAGAATACTTAAACATGGTCTAATACATAGTCAATAATAGAGATGGTCATTATTTGCCATACATCAGTTAAATTTGGGTAACTTACGCGGGATCTCTGAACCTGTGAAATGGGTATAAAATACCTGCCCAGTTACACCAGAGAGTTATGGAGAAAATCACAGATAATGAATGTACCTGGCAGTATTTTTAACTGAATGATATGCAAATAAGCAAACATTACAGAAGCTCTATATGGCAAAAAATCCTAAGGTGATGTCATTTTGAATAGGGGGTTTTCTGGTAAAGAGTACATCAGCATTTCTGGCTGAAAGAGTATGTACTTGTCACCATCGCTGATAAATTCCTCATTCCAAAAACACTAACCAAAACCACATTTAAAAAGCCGGATATGTCTGCACAAACTGGCAAGGCTAAAGTAGTCAAGTGTGAAATGTAAAAGAACTTGGTCCCTGCGATAGGACAGTGCATTTTGCCAATATCGTGACGACTACCAGGCACTGAAATCCAAACAATCCTCAGAGATAATGAAGCACTTAAAACAAACCAAAGGTCAGTTCGAGACCAGAAGTTTCTCAACATTCCTTACGTAAACTCAGAAATTCAATTATTGCCATGCCAAAGTTGTTCTGTTTCTCTTCATTTTTCATTGTTAAAAAGCTCTACCAAAACTTGAATCATTTCCTGTCTTGACAACAGCAACATCTTTTTCCCATTCTTTCTCCACTACTAAACTCCAAATCGCTATTGCCAAAGAAATGCTCCTTGCCAAAGAGGTAGCTGAAGCCCCTGGATGTCCCACACACACGTGCACACACGAGAGTGCACACACACCCGTACGTTATCTGAAGTCCATGTATCTTCTGGCTCACTGTCTCTATTACCTTGTGATCTTGTCATAACCTTCTATGCCTCCTACTGTGTAAGCCCCATGAGGGTAGGGTTTGGGTCTGTTTCTTTCACTGTTGTACTGCCACTGTCTAGAAGAAAGCCAAAGTGTAGTAGGTGCATTTTAAATTATTTACTGAATGAATGGAATGAATCACTTAACTCTGCACATTGAAGGCTCTTAGATGCTTGATTTCAGTATTTTTCATCCCTTCCATTTAACAGTGTTTTACCTTCTTTGCCCCAACTCTTCCACAACTGGTTATAGTTATCTTAACCATCTTTATTTCAACAGGAACTAGCCATGAATATGCAGGTCGTTATCTCGAAAACAACTTATCTGTTCTAGGTCCTTCTAAGGGTAGGTGGGGAGCGGAGCCAGCCAGTGGGACTTTACAATATGGAGACCTGGAGCAAAGTGTTTCTCACCCTCAACCATACAGCTGCCACATACAAGAAAGGACCCAGAAAAGGGATTTACATAAGAACTTAGCCTGCTGTTCCAATTCATGGCTGGCATTTGGACTAACAAGTGGACTGGAAAGAGAATTGATGTTTAAACCCTCCTCTTTCAAATGCAGACTGGATAGCCACTGGCCCTACATACGGGAAAGGGGCCTCATGAATCAGAGAGATGACTGAGTCAGTGGGCCCCACTTCTGGATGTGCACCCATGTCTCATGCACATTCCAGAACCCTACTTCCTCAGCAGAATCTCACCACAGATGGTGCCTGGAAATCTGTATGACTAAAGAGCTACCAATTGCTCCACAGATCAACACCTATTAACCAACAATCCCCCCAAAGGCTCTTCCAACCCATGATTATGAGAAAATAGATCTTCAGAAGGGAAACAGCACACCCTAGGTTATTTCTAAGTCTAGGTGGAAGTACTTTGGGGTGTTTCTTTGGGCAGGTTCTTCATTTAGTGGACAGAAGTCTGGGATACTAGAGGCTCTGCAATACCCAGGACAGTACTGTACAACCAAACGTCCTTCATCCTACAAAACTCTCAAATATCCCAGCAGACCAGAATGTGAGTAAAACCTGAGCCTGGAGCCTGTTTTCCACAGAATCACAGAGTAATTTTTGTGCCATTTTAAGATGTACTCAATTTTCTGGAGATGCAACTACCACAAAAATTGAGAGGACGTAGAACTTTATTTTTTTCTGGAACTTTAAAAAAGATTTTACACCACCAGGGAAAATCACAGCATCAACGGCAATGCCACTAATGATAGGTGAATCTCCAGAGAGACACAGACTGTTTTCATCTGCGTTTGCAGCTGCCACATTACAGACCTCTCTGGGTGCCCTGCAAGCAACTGACAATTTCTTTGTGTCTTCTGGTCAATCATGCCCATGTCTGTACATGTGGAATTGAATGTGGAATAACTTTCATTTCTCCTTCACATCATGGTTAGAGTAATAGAGTGAAATAATTTTTTAAGATTTTATTTATTTACTTTAGAGAGAGAGAGTGGGGGAGGGAGAGTAAGAGGGAGAGGGAGAGAGAGAGAGAATCTCAAACAGACTCTGTGCTGAGCGTGGAGCCTGACGCAGCACTCAATCCCACAATGCTGAGATCCTGACCTGAGCCATAATCAAGAGCTGGACACCTAACTGACTGAGCCACCCAGCTGCCTCTATAGTTAAATTTTTAATATAATGTGTTGGTAGGATATGTTATCAGTAAATTTCATTATAGGATAGTAGAGGGCATTTGTAAAATATTTTTTAAGAAAAAGAGCATTAGGTCCATTGAAGTAAAGAACTACTGATCAAAACCATCTAATTCGTCCCTCAAAACAAAGCTACTGGTTGGAGATGACATCGCTACTGTCTTTGATTCTACTTTTTCACTGTTAACTTCATCCCACTTGGTGCACTATTCAATGGTAAGTCTTCTAGGAAAATCATTTCAAATTCCAAGTTTGGCAACATCCAAAGCATCACAAAAGAGGTCTTTTATTCACAGGCAACCCTCCCACCCCTACCTGTGAGAGACCCTCTCAGCCTTCCTTGTAAGTCTGCTTTGAAATATTACACCCCCCCCCAAAAAAGAAATATTACACCCAAGACCATGAGAAAGCCTCAACTCAACCAGGCTGGCTGACACTCTGGAGCCATAAGTGCCACAGGGAGGCTGAAAATTCTTAACATTTTGTGCTTTGCCTTTTTAAACATCTCCCTTATTCTCAGGTCTCACCTGTGTGCCCCCAAGTGGATTTTGGCTCCTGAATGTGACTTAATTCTGAGCTCTCCTTTGTGACGGCCCTCAACCTTGTCAGAAACTCTTCCCTTCACTTTCTCAGGAAGCCCTCAGTCCAAGAAACAATAAAAAGGTTACCGAGACTTGTGACCAAGGGGGAAAAAAAACATTGTCTGTGCCAAGCTAAATCTCAGCTCAGAATCATTCTCTCACACAGAGACGATGAAGTTGCAAGAATAAATCCTCTACTGTGGTTTTCCCCCCAAGTCACTCTGCAGGGAGAACACAGCACATGCTAAATGATCAGTGGGTTCTGGATAGTTGGGGAGTGGCTGAGAAAGAGGCTCCAGGAGATCTCCCAGCCATCAGCCTCGAGAGCTAGGAGGATGACCACTCCACCATCTCCTGCATTACCCTTGTCAAACCTTTCCCTGGCTCAGTAGTGAGGGTAGCATCTGAGATAACCTCACTCAAAAACCTCCCCTCCCCTCTCCGTCTACCCTCTCCCCTCGTTTCCTCTCCCAACAGTTTCTTCTATGTCCCCTTCTTTGCTGTCCATCCACCAAGAACAATCCACAGAAGACACTCTACTCATATTTCTATATTTTCTTGGAATTACACTAGTGTACATTATTTTCAACCATAACATTTTATTGTTTCATAAATGTAAAGCATGTATGTGAAATATCTCCCCTGGCCCTTTCATTTACCATTAATTGTGGTAAATGTGCTTTTGATGTACTCATATTTGCTTTCAGCTTGGAATTCTGGGAATACTTCATTCCACAGAAGCTAAGGTATTTATGAGAAAACTCAGCTTGCTTCTCAAAGAGGACTTCACAATGCTTTTCCCAACAAGATAAAAAATGCAATTTCAAATGTAATAAGGATAGCCTGACATTGGTACATCTGTGGTTAAATGTATTTGACTGATGAAACTTTGACATTATATTATATCATCCTTTGAATCAACACACCTTGGACTGGGACACAATATCACCTTAAGGAAATAGACTAATGTACTTGGGTATTTAACTCAAGGCTACATTCGATCTTTCTGCACTCATATAGATACCTTTGGGTTGGTGTCTACTCAGTGTATAGCATACCCTTATTTCTTGGGAAAGTAAACCAACTTCCCTGACTCCCCACTTCTATCCATAGGTGTGGGCGTAGGGAGATATGTTATCAGAGAGTACTCACTAGATCCAAAGAGAGTACTCACTAGATCCAAAGCTGGAACGTTTACATGATCTCTCTCAAGAATTTTGCATTGAGCCTGAAATATAAAGAGCTAATTTCTATGTGTCATGGATGGAGTCAAAACAAATATTTTGTTCTTCTTTAGACATCTTTGGGAGACGCAGGATGGCCACATTTTCCTCCATATGAACCAGAGAAGCAAAGAGAGCCAGTTTTTGGAGAAAGAGAAAAGTGAGAAGTAGGGACAAAAAATGAAAAAGGATTCCTTCCTCTGCTGACAGACAACCCCTCCCCCACCAGGGCTGGTTCAGCCTTTCAGGAAGCCAGACTGCTTCTCTGCCTTTGGGTTTCCAGAGGCACTTGTGAATGTTGACTAAATTTCTTCCTTTCTGCTTGAGAAAGTTTAACTCATTTAAACAAGCCAGTGGATCTTGCGGGTGCCAACTCCTGTTGTCTGTAATCAGCATCTAGCTGACAGCCCTCATTCTTACCAGATTTTTTCGTAGATTCTTAGATTTGGTCATTTTTGCAAGATTTGGCTCTCCTCTGTTTCATGTCCACTCATTCATTCTCGTGTGTATGGGGTAGGAGGTGGGGGGTGGGGGGGGGAGAGTGACAGAGAGAACAGGACTGCCAAAGGACAAGGTATTATTACTGACTGATAACACATTTTCTTTTTCCAGAAAAGACACACTGAGAAGCCAAAATATCAACAGAAGTGTTCTGAATGATCAAGGATTCAGACAGGAGGATTATTCTAGCATTTAATGGCTTCAGTTTGGGGGGCCTTCATCCTAACCTTGCACCAGGACCTCTAAAGGACTGACTGGCCCACAGCCTGGCTGGGCACTGCCCCATTTGTCTGGGAGTCCTTGTGTCTTTGCTCTGTGGGCAGGCTGGGCTTCTTTGAGCTGGACCCATATTTTCTTTTGCTGCATTCCAGGGTGGAGCATGGAAGCCAATCTATTGCATTAAGTTGCTCCAATCCCATTTATATTAATTCAGGGAGTGATACTATATACTGGGATTTATATTTCTTGAATACATAAACAACATATATTTTTTCTGGGTCACCCTGTGCTTCTGCTGGGCCAGTGACTTCATACCTTTGAAGAAGAAGCATCTATTACCTTGGGAAGAGGAAGACAGAGGCTAGAACAAACAAAGTATTGCTCATTTTTGAACTCCAGAATAGAGTCTAAGGCCATGACCAGGCAATAGCCTAAGCTAAAATGTCATTCACTGTAATATGTGTAATAGGAAAGAAAAAAAAAAGATGCCAATTAACTATGACCTACCATCTATTGTAAAATGTATCTTAAAATGTGCTAAAAAAAGTGTGCCAGGCTTTATTGAGAGACCAAAGGGATTTATTTGGAACTCCACAAATGACTTCACATCCTAAAAGTCAGGGAGATGGACTGAACCCATACACTGAAGACTAAGCAGGGCTAGACTAGGGCGGTGGAGACTTTCTACCACACAGCTGGGCAGGAAATGTCCTGAAGCTGATGGGAAGAGTCTGCAGAGATAGAAAAAGGAGAAGACAAGAGCTCAGCTCCTATAGTCACATCTGGAAGGGAGAGCAGAAACCTATGGTCAGAGGGCAGGTGGCCTTCTCCCTTTGAGGTAGCCTGGGCAGACAGCAATTCTCTCAGAGAAGGGGGGTGCAGAGTGAGACTGTCTTCTGGCTAGGCAAGGAGGATCGCACAACTGACAAGTTGCCACCGGCAGAGTGGGAAGGGCCTCCAAGAGTTCCTGACACCAGGAGAATGGACGGAGTCCAGGGGCCTCACACCTGCAACAATGGCATGGCTTAGAGTTATCAGCACTGGCTGGCTTTGTGGCCCATACTGGGTGAGACCTGTCACACCCAATAGACACACAGTAGACAAAATGTAGCAGGGACCTAAGGACAGGACTGCCACTACTGACAAAGTGGAACAAGACATCTCACCAGGGCCAGATTGGGTTGGGGCCCTGTCCACAACGCCAGCATGGGAA
Source organism: Martes martes (assembly GCF_963455335.1). Lineage (NCBI taxonomy): Eukaryota > Metazoa > Chordata > Mammalia > Carnivora > Mustelidae > Martes > Martes martes. Next base: position 57,937,323 of record NC_137896.1, read on the forward strand.
GCAATCCTTACTGGTGTTAGAACGACCTTAGGGAGAGGACCAGAAAAAGAGCAAGAGAGAGAAACCCTGAAAGACTATCTACCAAGACTTACTGAGATTGAAAATAAATTGTGACTGAGACAAGACTTGTATTTGGGTAAAAACCTTGACATGGACCCAACATGCTGGAACTCCTCTATTCTTACATTTATTCATTTAATAAATAGTTATCTCACACAGACTACATAGCAGGCAGTGTTCTAGGTACTTGGGATATATCTGGAAACAAATCAGACGAAAACCCTACCCATGTGGAACTTACATTCTTTAGGGTGCAGACAGACAATAGACAGTAAACATAATAAAGAAGGAAGCTATAGTATATGAGAAAGTGAATGTGGAAAATGTGTCTACCTCAGGAAGACTGAGCTTGAGAGCAAGACTGTGGTTAGCTACACTATATACATTTCCCATCTGAGCCCCTACACTTACTTATCTTATACCAGCATTGCCTCTGTCAGAATAACACTGAAGGACAGAAAAATGAACACAGGATAGACCTTCTCCTCAAGGAACTGACTATACAACTTGTGAGTTTCTACCGTGAGCTTCATGGGAATTATGAAGGAATTATGTCTTTTCTTCATGGAACAAATACTTACCAAGCACCCACTAAAATACAGGCCAGGCACTGGGGACTCCCACAATGCACACATGCACAACACATAAAACATTTACAACACATACCCAACACACATATAATATAGACACACACAACACTCTCCGACACACATGACACATGAAAAACAGTCACACAACACAGCCATATAACATACGATATACACACAACACACAAACACATTTATACAACATATACCCTAAAAACATAAAACAAACACAACATTCACACACTCACATCACACACACATCGAAGTCTCTGTGCTGAAGCATTTTCACATGAAGGACCACATGATGGAGATGAAGGTTGATCTAGTCAAATAAACTGGTGAAAGTTATTTATACTGAGGTGGTAACTGAAAGCTCTGAGACCTCGGGGAAACTCCAATGGAGTTAATTCAGGACAAAGCCTTTTGTCCCCCTGAGTTGCCAAAGGAGCCATTACAGAGTTCTCTGAAGGGATATACGGCCATGAGAATGATTTCCAACTAAAATCTACCTGCACAGCTGAGAGTGAATGGTCTGCACTTACTATGTCATTCCCACTGACACTCCAAACTCCATCCCTGCTAGACCGAGAAGGACATCTGGCACCAGGTGTACCTGACATCTTCCTCAACACCTGGGGCTTAAATGAATGTTAAATTGCCTCGTGAGGTAGTGTCATCGGATTTCAGTTCCAGAACTTAATCTGATGCCATTACGTTTGAAACAATAGCTTGATAACTGCATACAATTTGTTTTCTAATTTTCGGTAGACTAAAGGAAGTTCAAAGTGGTTTCCATAATAAATATTCCAACTTCACATGAGAGTACAAGGGGAAACCCTCCTTGGACAAGGCATATTTTTGAAGCACTTTAAGGAGCTTATGTTGTAATTAGTTATTCTTGAGTTATTGAAAAGAAGATCCAAACTAAATTCAGCATGACGTTACAGTTTTTACCATTATCCTCTGGCAAATGTTTTCTCTGCTTCCAAAGTTGTACTCTTATTTGGAGCAAAATGTGTATATATATATATATATATATATATATATATATATATATATATACACACATAAACATATTTTTTTTTCTGTTCTTGCTACATGCAAAACATTCTTTATTATGCCAGAGGACTGAGTTTGATGGAAAAACCCCAGGAAGTAGTAGCTTTGGCACTTTTTCAAAGTCTTAATAAGTAAGAATAACCCTTGAAACTCAAGTGTTTGGAACAGAGTAAATGTTTTCTGCCTCTTAGTATCCTCCACCCATAAAGGCTATTTCCAAGAAGTCCCTGTTACACATCCCCAAGGGGCCGTACACACTTGGACACACATTTAAACACACAATAAGCTGCCTCAAGTGCCCAAGTCACAAGGCGAGACTCACCTACATAAACAAATAAGCAGGGAACATGCCAGAAGAAAGTTAGGATGGAGACTCAAAGACAGCTCTTTGAGTACAGAACTAACTGAAGAGAAATGTTGGCAGCTGTTTAATAGTCTGAGAAGTCAGAGGTAACGAACAGTAATATATGCAACCACTTGATTTTATGATATCAACAAGAGAGCCAAACGAGAAACAACTGTACAAGGGGATGCCACAAACAGCATTGACCCACAGGTAAGAGAGGCCAAGATGCCTCCATCTCTACTCTTTGCAGATGCACTACATCAGCTTCAGGGCCCCCTCTGTCACCTTGCCAGGATGTCGAAAGCACAGGTGAAGTGATTATTATGGTAGTTGCCCATGGTAGGTGCTTTGCATTGTTATTTTTGGTCCCCCAAAGACAAGTGGAGAAGGTGCTATGATTTTAAGGGTAGAGTCAGGAGGTTTTCCCTTTCCAAAATTGGACATGTGGTTTGATGAGATATGGGACATTACTGTCCAATATTTAAAACCAAGATGTTAAAACTAAGAGTTTACAATATTTATTTTGTCATGTATCTAAGATTCATATGGAAATAAGGATTATCTTTTTGAAGTGATTTTTCTCCCTTTCCTATTTATCACTAGAGTCTCTCAAACTGGGTCAAACATTTATTGCAATGGGATAACAAATTAACATGAGAACAATAAGAAGCAGAAATAAGAAAATATAAATGTGCAAATTTTATCTAGAAAAACGTAGTCTGTGTAGTCATTGAGACAGTGTGGTATGGGCATAAAAACAGACACATAGATCAATAGAACAGAATGGAAAACCCAGACATGGACCCAGAAGTTTATGGTCAACTAATTATCAACAAAGCAGGAAAAAAAATACCCAATGGAAAAAAGACAGTCTCTTCAACAAATGGTGTTGGAAAAACCGGACAGCTACGTGCAAAAGAATGAAACTGGGCCACTTTCGTATACCATACAAAAAAATAAATTCAAAATGGATGAAAGACCTAAATATGAGCCAGGAAACCTTCAAAATCCTAGAGGAAAACATAGGCAGCAACCTCTTTGACCTCCACCATAACAACTTCTTACTAGACATAATCTCAGGAGGCAAGAAAAACAAAAGTAAAAACAAAAGTATTGGGACATCATCAAAATATAAAGCTTCTGCGCAGCCAAGGAAACAGTCAACAAAACCCTTCCAGCCTACGGAATGGGAGAAGCTATTTGCAAATGACACAAATGATAAAGGTTTAGTATCCAAAATATATAAAGACTTCTCAAACTCAACATCCAAAAAATAAATAATCCAGCTTAAAAATGGGCAGAAGACTTGAATAGACATTTTCCTAAAGAAGACATGCAGGTGGCCAACAGATACATGAGATACATGAGATACATGAGAAGATGCTCAACATCACTCATCATCAGGGAAATACAAATCAAAACTACAATGAGATACCAGTTCATACCTGTCAGAATGGCGAAAATCAGCAACACAGGAAACAAAAGGTATTGGTGAGGATACAGAGAAAGGGGAACCCTCTTACAATGTTGGTAGGCATGCAAACTGGTATAGCCACTCTGGAAAACAGTATGGAAGTTACTCAAAAAGTTAAAAATAGAGCCACTTTAAGATAGCAATTGTATTACCAGGTATTTACCCAAAGGATACAAAAATACAGATTTGAAGGGGCACATGCACCCTGTTGTTTATAGCGGCATTATCAACAATAGCCAAACTATAGAGAGAGCCCAAGTGTCTTATCGATAAATATAAAAATATATATTTTTTATTTTTAAATTTTTTTTAAAGATTTTATTTATTTATTTGACAGACAGATCACAAGTAGGCAGAGAGGCAGGCAGAGAGAGAGAAGGGAGGATGCAGGCTCCCCGCTGAGCAGAGAGCCCGATGCGGGGCTCGATCCCAGGACCCTAGGATCATGACCTGAGCCGAAGGCAGAGGCTTTAACCCACTGAGCCACCCAGGAGCCCCTATTTTTTTATTTTTATTTATGTATATTTATATATAGTGGAATATTACTTAGCCATAAGAAAAAATGAAATCTTGCCATTTGCAACGACATGGATGGAGCCAGAGAGTATAATGCTAATCAAAATAAGTCACGCAAAGACAAATATCATACGATTTCACTCATATGTGGAATTAAAGAAACAAAATAGATGAACATATGGGAAAGAAAAAAAGAGAGAAAGAGAAGCAAACCTAAGAGCCTCTTGTTTCAGAACCACCTGAGGGTTGTTGAAGGGAGGCGGGTTGGGGGATGGGCTAAATGGGTGATGATATCAAGGAGGACACTCGTTATGATGAGCAGCGGGTGTTATAGGTAAGTGATGAATCACTAAATTCTGCCCCTGAAACCAATATCACACCATATGTTAACTGACCAGAATTTAAATTAAAATTTGAAATAAAAAAAAAAATAGAAAAATGTAGCCTGGTCATAAACACACTAGGATCAAATAAAAATGTCTGCTAATGTGATTTTCTGATTTCCCTTGTTCCTTTCAATGGGAGAAAGGGAGAAAAAAAGTAAATTCAAAAGTTTTTCGGGACAATGACCATCCTCTTTATTTTATTTTTAATTTTTTTTGTATCCTCCAACATGTGCAACAATGCAAAGCACTCAGTAAATACTTTTTTGACACCTTAAAGTCAAGCTTAGAAGTGATCTCAGCTATAGGGAGAGTGATGTCTACCCCCTTTCTAGGCTGATGCACTAACAGCACTTACAGACTTTCTTATAAATAAAATTCCCAAAATACACTGAAGAGTATTTGGATGCAATGAAATTAATCCAGAAACATCATTTGCAGAAGTGTATTGGTCATTTATTTCAAAATCTAGCTTACCTTTACATTTTATTTTTGTATTTTGAAAAAGAAGAGGAAGAAAAAAAAGCAGTTGTCATATTTACTTAACAGTCAATGTGCCGCCAATTTTTTATATAAATACCATGCTACCTTCAAACCTCTTAATGGCCATACCTAATCTTATTTTTTCTCTGCTGAGGAATTAAATATTTATTGATTAGTGTAGAAGTTAGTGTAGAAGTTCAGATTTGTATTTCCACAAATGACAAAGAGTGTAAAGTCTATCCCTTCAAGAACAAGGTGTCATTTGATGGAATCCTAATATTAAAATTTTAGAGATAGACTCTTCTTGTTTATGGCTTTACAGACTGTGGTTTATACTTTCAAAGTTGGGACAAATCACGGAAATTGTCTACCCCATCACCTCCATGATTCATATGCCCCTACTCTTTCTCTCATCCACTAGATGGGTTTTTCCAAGAAGCAATACGCCTGGAAGAATCTCAAGGGAAACATACCTAATCTTTTTACATTCAGAACTTCACTGTCACTGCTTTAGACAAGTTCATGTGGGTGGAGGAGGGGTGTGGAAAGGGGGAAGTTCTTAAATTTCTTCTGCAGGAGGAACAAAGGAGGCAGTAGAAGTTAGAGAAAAGGAGATTAAAGTTTGAACCACCTGAATGCAATACACCCACTTGTCAATGTATAACTGGCCTGTGTAGCCTACGTGGGCTTCTTTCTCACCTCCTCAAAACGGATGGTTAGACCAAAACACCCTTTTCTTCCAAACAATCCAGGTTCACCGAATAAGTAATACTAGGCAAGCTGCTACTTGCCCTTTGCTTCAACATTGGCAGTCCAAGCCTGCCATGCTGGGTCCCCCACTGGCCCTGGGACAAAGCCAGATCACTGGGTTTCAGGTCCCAGAACCACCTTGCTCTCCCCGGACTCTCTTTGCGAACATTTGCTTCCTTGCCAGCTCCCCCAGAGGCTGCTTCTTTCCCTCCCCACAAAATGTCACCCTTCCTCCTCCAGCTCAAGAGTTCCTTCCCACCCTTCCAAGTCCTCCCCAAATACTGTGCACTCCTTCCACAGGAGCCTTCGAGGGTTTCCCCACCCCTTCGACCAGGGGAAACAGGGGACTCTCTCCCGCTCCCCTGAACCCTTGGCTTCACCTCCCTGCCTCTGAAGGCACTGGCAACCCCCAATTTCGTTTTACAGGAGCTCTTCACTCCCCTAATACTCAAATGCTTAAAGATAGGCTCTTTCTCTGACTGTAGCTTGAACTGAGTAGACGTTTACATCTTTGTTAAATAAATGACAGCGGCTACAGTTACACGACTAAGGCCCACCATGTCTTAGAAAATTCAAACCCCATGGGTGGGACAGAGAGAGGCTTTGATAACTTCTGCGGACAAGGTATTCTGGGAAATGGACCTAAATTCCCCCAGCAGGTAGGATTTGGCAATCGCTCTGGACAGCCTTGTTCTAGCCAGCTTCTTGTTTACTCGGTCATTTACCGAATTTATGGCTGTCTCCTTCCCAGGTCAGTGGTTCCCAACCCACGTTATACTGGTTGCATGGTAACAACTACCTGGAGAGTTTTTTTAAATCCCTATGCTGAGACCCAGACCAATCACATCAGAACCTCCCATGGTGGGGCCATCAGTAATTGTTTTAAAGCCAGGTGATTCCAACATGCAGCCAGGACTGATGACCGCTGGTCTAGATGGTAGAGGGTAACCCTATGCAGCAGACCTTTATCCTATTTGATAAAACTGTGTGGTTCACTAACACAGCAAAACCCATTTTCTACAGGGCCCCAGCAGATTGTAGCCAGGCAAAGGAAGAGACAGTTCAACCTCAGGAACACACAACAAGTTTCCCAAAATAATTTATAATTTGGACATCAGTTCCAGACTCAGGGAAGTACCCGTCTCCACCACCCCTTCTCCTCCCCCCCTCACCCCCCGGGACATTTTTCACTTTCCTAAGCACATAGTTTCTGTACACTTGTCATATCTTACCAGCATTCTAAGCAATTTCAATGCGGAAAAAAGAAGTTTAGAACTCTGATCTCGCAGTTAAATAAACCTCAGAATTTGAGGTTAATGATAAACACTCGAGCATGGTGAGTGATGTTGGGTGTAATTTCCCACATTATTACAATAGCAAAACTGTAACCTCCCTTTCTCCTTGTGAGTCAGCTCAGGAACCCACTGTATTAATCTAGAGAAATGTTTCATCCTTGGGGGAAATGTATTCAAAAGAGGTAATCATGGCAAGTTCACACTAGATTTTTTAAATCAATGAAATCTAAGCACACACTCTATCATCACTGATTATAACCATGTATTTTCCTTCTGGGAAAGAAATCCCATGAATCTTTGCATTCCCAGCTACATTATACATATATGTAAATCAATGTAACTGTATAATACGTATGTATATCAATATAACACTGTGTAAGTTTCAGGTGTACAAGGTTTTAATCTGATACATTCATATATTGCGAAATGATTAGCCTGAGCTAACACCTTCAACACAACACATAATTACCACTTCTTTTTTGTGGTGAGAACATTTAAGATCCACTCTCTTGACAACTGTCAAATATGTAATACGATATATTAGTGATAATCGCCATGCTGTACCTTAGATCCCGAAAATTGCCAATCTCATAACCGGAAGTTTTTATTCTTTGATCAAAATTCCTCCATATCCCTCAAATTTCCCCTCAGTCCCTGGTAACACTGATCTGCTCTGTTGCTCTGAGTTCAGCTTTCTTAGACTTCACATATGCGCAGTATCATACAGTATTTGTATTTTTCTGTCTGGCTTATTTCACTTAACCTAATGCCCTAAAGCTTCATCCATGTCATTGAATATGGCAGGATTTCTTTCGTTCTCATAGCTGAATCATATCCCATTGCATATATATGCCACATCTTTATCCACTCACCTGTGGACGAATATTGAGGTCGTGTCCGTACCTCGTCTATTGTGAATACTGCTGCAATAAACATGCAGTGAAGATATGGCCTCAAGATCCTGTTTTAATTTCCTTCAGATACGCACCCAGAAGTGAGACTGCTGGATCATTTGGTAGTTCTACTTTTAATTTTTTTGAGGAACCTCCGTACTACTTTCGGTAGTAACTATACCTATTTACATTCCCACCAACAGTGCATACGGCTTCCCTTTTTCTACAATCTTGCCAACACCTGTTATCAGTTACCTTTTTGATACAGATGATTCTTTAATGGAGAGATGATACTATTTGTGAAACCAGGTTTCTTCCACCTACTTCAGACAGCATCTATCGAATCATTCCAGAGAAATAGTTATCAAGTTAATTTGTAACTTGCTATTATATATATTTCATTTGTATTGATTTTAGTTTAAATATTGTCTACTGACTATTTCAGAGGGTCGAAAATAACCCGCACACATAATATTTTTTTAAAAAAATATAGCTTACAGATAGCATGAGCCAATTTGGATGATAAATTCCCATCAGAGGTAGAAGGAGGGAGGCTTCTTGTGAACAAACTCTGAAAAAGGTCAACACTCATGAAAACATAACTACTTCCTCTACATCAGAAAAAGAGCAATTCCATACACTCGTGTTTCCCTTCTTCATCATTTCAGCACAATGCAATACAAAGAAGTTTGGGAGCCCAACAGACACAGGTTCATAACCTGATTCTATTAATCAGCTACTACCATCTTGAGAAACCACCTGCTATCTCTGGGTCTCTGTCTCCCTCGGTCCAAATCTGTATAAGAAACACATGTCACGGGGCACCTGGGTGGCTCAGTGGGTTAAGCCTCTGCCTTCGGCTCAGGTCATGATCTCAGGGTCCTGGGATCAAGCCCCACATCGGGCTCTCTGCTCAGCGGGGAGCCTGCTTCTCCCTCTCTCTAGGCCTGCTGCTCTGCCTACTTGTGATTCTATCTCTCTCTCTGTCAAATAAATAAAATAAAATCTTAAAAAGAAACACAGGTAACATCATGGGCAGCAATCATGGGCAGGAGACAGATGGGGGGGGCGGGTGGGCAGGGAAACAGCAGGGTGCTCATTGTTGGTACTCCCAAGATGGATCCACTGCTAGTCAGCCTACAGCAAAGAGATCAAGAGACCAGCAAATGAAGTTACAGATAATAAAAGATCTATGAAAAGTTACCCCAGGATTTCCAGTCAAGTGCTACCCTCTCACTAACTCCAAGAATAGAATTAGGGAAACCACATCAGTCTGGAGGGGAGGTGCACTCATGGCTTTGGAATGTGTAGGTTTTGTGGTCCATGTTGAAATACGCTATTGGCAAAAATGACTGAGTGGCTACAGTCATCAAAAGCCAAGATGGAACTCATTGTCAGCCAAGAAGGGACACATTGTCAAGAGGTTCAGCCTCTTTAGAAACAAGATGGGATAATTTATAAGCACATTCACATCCCATAATTTCCCCCTCAAACTATAAAAAGAGGCAGACATCCACAAAAGACACAAACATGTCATCACCTAGTTGTAGAGCAATATCATTCATTCATTGGCTCATTCGTTCGTTCGTTCATTCATTCATTCATTCATTCCAGGAATGCCTGACAGCTTCATACATCAAAATTGCTAAAATGCTTCCTGAAATTTTAGTCTTTAAAGCAAACCATGCCATTGTTTTGGACCAACTAAGCACAAATGTAAGAAAACCAAAAGCCTAAAAATCTAGAAATCTTAAAATATTTATTTCGGTCATGATTAAAACAGGCACATTTCAAATTTTACAAATATGTCTCTGGACTTTTTTTTTTCTTTTTTTGGTAAAAACTCCTTTTGATGCCTTTCTTACCTGTCATTCTCACTTAATAATCTCCTACCCTACCTTGCTTTCGATTGGACAATTCTGTCTGGGTTGAGTACCTAAAATTCACCTGAGGAGTCCTTTCGAATCAGAAGCAAACCTGCCATCTTTTCCCTGGACCAGGAGAAGTTTCCTGAACTTAAGTCAAGAAGCTGACCTCATATTCTTCCTGTTTCCTACTTCCATGTCCCTATGTCCACAGAAACCTGCATCCCTTCATGCATTTTCCGCAGGCCAAGAGATCCTGGAATCTTCATTCCAGATGCCACACACACACACGCATAAATCCCCACTCTTCTCTGGCCACAAATGACTGATTGTGCCATAGAGATGAACCTGAGTGCCCACCCAATCATCAATACTCTGTCCCGGTCCCCTGTGTTTCTTCACAAGATGGAAGCACTTCTTGGTTTCTAGCCTTACCATCAGGCTACTGAGGCTGTGGTCCATCCACACCCCTTCTGAAAGGCCTTCCCAACACTGCAGACTCATAAGCAAAGCATCCCCATCAGAATGGAACCAGAGGGACCAGAGTGAAAGAGGATACACAGTGGAGAGAAACCCTCTCCCCAGGGCCTTCCCCAGACAATAAAACTTAGGAATTTGCTCCATTCTGGAGCACAGATAGCCATGGCTCTAGTGCTCAGAGGACAGTCCCACTCTGCCCCTGGCCTACTCAGTGGTCTTGAGGAAAGCTCTCAATTCTTCATCTCTAAAGGTAGAATGATAACCCTACCTGCACCTCCAGGGAAGGATGTGGGAGAAGCTCCAGTGCCCAGAGGGCTCCCCAGCACCAAGCAGATGCTCAGGGCACACAAGTGGCCCACAATGCAAGTCCAGAATTCTCATCTAGAATCCAGAAGTGACCGGGCCCTTTTGCTATTTCTTTCCTGCCTTCCTTTTGGTTGCTGACATTTGACTCGGTCTCAAAACTAGACTGTAAGCTGCTGCTCATTTTCTAAATCTTTCTATTTTTCCCTCCCACCTCCTCTTTCTCTTCCTCTCAGGGGCACTGAGCAAAAGACTTAGCCTAGTCCAGACATGCAGTAATGACTTGTCAAAATGATCAGTTAATTTAGTAAGGTGTGAGATAATGAAGGAGAAAGGCCTTGGTAAACTGAGTTTTATCTCTGGGAGAGGTAGAATGTGTATTAGTGGTATGTCTCTATGGCCATGTTTAGACTAAGCTTTTGTCACTTGTCACACACACAGGAATTTAGGGCTGGACAAAGAGTGAAGTGTAGGCTGGCACCAGCCCTCTACCAGATATCACCCATGTCACTATCTCTTGTGCCAAATACAATGACTTCTCCCTGTAACATCCATCATCCAGGTAAGCATTTATGGTCTACGTGGGTAAGATTTACAGACCTCTGCCACCATCTCTCCAGTCCATGACTGAAGACTACCTGAAATTCAGAATAAATTCCAGCATCTTGGCAGTGGCCCCAAATGCCCACAGTGATCTGCCCCCTGCCCCTGTCTCCAAGCTCACCTCTAACGCCCCTCCCACACACCTGGCCAGCCCTGTACATACCTTATTTTGCTCCTCCAACAGGGCTCCACACTGCTGTTCTCTCTGCCCTCCACCTGTGTGCCTCAGAACCCCCGCTCTTCTACCAGACTCCTACCACCAGGCTAAGGCAGATCTCAGCTCATCAGTAACCATCTTAGCACTGGCCTGTCTCTTTCATGGTGCTAGTCACAACAGGTATAACACATGCTACTGCCCAGATGTTTTGTGTGGCCTTTGCAGGCAGCGACCAGACCACCCTCACCCACTATGGCATCCCATGGCTAGGCACCCAGCAGGGCTTCAAAAAATAATCACTGGGTGAACCAAAAGTTATGATCACAAACAGTTTTTAAAACAATCCCAATACTGCTACACACCTATTAGAATGGCCAAAATCCAGAACATTGACAACACCAAATGTTGGTGAGGATATGGAGCCACAGGAACTCTCATTCATCACTGGTAGGAATGCAGCATGGCACAACCACTTTGGAAGACGGGTGGTTTCTTGTGAAACTAAAAACAGACCTACCACACAATCCAGAAATTGTGCCCCTTGGTATTTACATAAAAGAGCTGAAAATTACATCCACACAAGAACCTGAACATAGCTATTTATAGGAGCTTTATTAATAATTGCCCAAACTTGGAAGCAACCAACATATTATTGAGTAGATTCATGGATAAATAAACTGTGTACATCCGGATGGTGGAATATTATTTAGTGCTAAAAAGAAATGAACAATCAAGCCATGAAAAGACATGGAGGAGAAACTTAAATGCATTCTACAAAATAAAAGAAGCCAGGCTGAAAAGACTATACACTGCGTGATTCTAACCATATGGCATTCTGGGTAAGACAAAACTATGATGACAGTAAAAAGATCAGTAGTTGCCAGGGTTTTCAGCTGGGAGTGGGAAGAATGAATAGGTACAGCACAGAGGACATTTAGGGCAATAAAAACTCTGTATGATATCATAATGAAGTATGCATGTTATTACATACTTGTCTAAACCCATAAACAGCACAACACCGAGAGAGAACCCTACTATCAACCATGGACTTTGGGTGATAAGGATGTGTCAGTGTTGGTCCATCAACTGTAACTAATGTTGGGGAGCATATTGATAATGGGGGGAAGAACTTATATGGGAAACCTCTATACCTTCCCCTCAAATCTGCTGTGAACCTAAAACTGCTGTCAAAAAATAAAGCCTAAATAAAGAAACCTCCATGATGAAATGAGATATGAAAATTTTAAAAGCACACCGACTTAACCTCTTCCCCCAAAAGACCACAAAAGTCAAATAAGAACCAGTTGGCTAACATACTATGTTGACAAGAGCATGGGGAAACATGCTCTCAAACATTCCCAGAAGTATTATCTATTATAACCAGGAGGGAGGTGGATGGGCAGTTTTGAAATACATATCAAAATCACAAATGCCCAAGTTTTTGACCTGCAATTCCACTTCTAGGAATTGAGCCAATAAACATGTTTGTGTGCACTTCTGCAGAATGACACAGGCGAGGCTGTTATTCATTGCAACACTGGTTGTAATAGCAAAAGATTGCAAACAACTTAAAAGTCCACTGAAAGGTTAAAAATACACCTTGTTGGATGCAGATATGGAACATGGTGCAGAAGAGTATAAACCATTAGGGTGTGTGATGGCTTATTTTATGTGTCTATTTGACTGAGCCCAAATAGCTGGTGTGTGTCTATGAAGGGATTTCTGGACTAAACAGGCCTTTGAGCTGAGTAAAGCAGGCATCATCCAATCCCTTGAAGGTTGAAATAGAACAAAGAGGCAGAGAAAAGTTCAATTCACTCTTCTTGACTACTTGAGTGGAGACATGTATTTTCTCTTTGTGTTCCTGGTTCTCATGCCTTCAGATCTGGATTAGAATCCACACCTTTAGCTCTACAGCTCCCAGGCCCTGGAACTGGGCCACCTCCTTTCCTGGGTCTATAGCTTGTAGACAACAGACAATGGGACTTCTCAGCCCCCATAACCACGTGAGCCAGTATTTTATAATCTCTTCTCTCTCTCTCTCTCTCAAAATAGCCCAATGAAATGCCCAATTTTACATATAAAACCAATAGGAGATTGATGTATCTATTTCCTGTTGGTCCTATTTCTCTGGAGAACCCAAATACGGTGTAGAAAAGGTAGAAAAAATTAACAGTTACTCAGGTACTTGTGGGTGGGAAAGAGATGTCTACTGGTTGGGAAAGAGATATCTGAGAAGAAGGGAGAGGAAAGACCTCACTGAATAGCCTTTTACATGTTATTTGTTGATAAAATAATTTTTTTAAAGTAAGCTCCATGCCCAGTGTGGAGCCCAACATGGGGCTTGAACTTACCACCCTGAGATCAAGACGTGAACTGAGATCAAGAGTCAGATGCTTAACCAACTGAGCCACCCAGGCGCCCCTTGTTGAAAAATATTTTTAAGTTCCAAAATCTTACTGAAAAGTTTAATAGAAAATTGTGTAAAATACTATTTTAAATTATATTCTCATACTCATCTTCTAATTGGACCAACTAAACAAAGAGAAGATAGGTAATCTTCCCAGGAGAAAACGGAGCCAGCCCCCTCTCCTAAGCTAGAACTTGCCTTACTCTGTCCCATCTTCCTTGGAGACATTCTTTGAACAATCTTGGTGTAGAATTGGGGCTTCAGTGGTTGAAACCTATAAGGAAAGTGTCCCTGCATATTGAATACTCAATGTGTCTAGGATGAGGTGATAAATTGGATGATCCTGCCAGGGAATGCTGGCCTGAAAATCAACTTCAGGCACTGTTTCATAATGGCCTGCATAGATTCAAAGAGACCAAGGCAGAGCACCCCCACCTCCCCACAATTCCCAAGTGAGGGGCTGCATCGACTGAGTTTCTAGGCCTAGCAACTCCAAATATAGAACTGGACTCCGCACTTTTGGATGAAGAACCAAGCACATCAGCACTCAACAGTCCAGACCAGTGCAGCACATAGGCTAGGACGTTTAATACACTTGATATAGATTGATGGGCATCGCTAATCCCTAGCTCATCTCATCACCTCTTGGCCACTTACTGAGCTTCTCAGAGTCTCAGTTGGTTTTGTCCTTGAGCAAGTATAATGATACCAATCTTGCAAGATTGTGAACAGATTAGACATAAGAACTTAGATCAGCATGTGTTCCTTGGGGGGAACTCAATGAATGGTGACTATATACTCAAGTGAACAGCACAAACATCATCAGTGGTCCCAAACCTATGTGCCATTGTCTCTAGAGTTCACTCAAACCTACCCTCACCAACCTGTGGACTCTAAGTAAGACTGCGTGGTGAATCCCAGCTGTGCACCGACTACTGGTGTGACTTTGGGCACATCACTTCTCTGCACTTCAGTTTCTTAATCTGCAAAATAAGATCGTAACAATGACTACCTCGCACATGAGGCACTTAGAACCACATCTCGCATATAGTCAAGTGCTCTATTAAGTATTAGCCATCATTATTATTTATTTGGCACCAAGTTCATACCATCGCTAAGCTTCAGTTTGGTTCTGATTCAACAGCATAGCACTGAGCTGGGGGTCAGAGTGAAACGCTGTAACACACATCATAATCATACCAAGTCCATGAGACTTACACTCACAAGTCTATGATCTCCATTTCCCTGGTTCTACCCTTGGCTTGTATTCATTTGCTTAATATCCATTAAGAGCTTTAAAGGTTCACTCAATAAAAATGGAAACCAACCCAAATGAAATTAAGTAAAATCATCAATCTGCCACAGAAAATCTCCATTTTCAAAATCTTCCGTGATTCCTTTTGAAGAAATTCCTTTCCATGAAGAATTAGGTAACAATGTTCTCAGCTCCCTTCTGTGGACTCCTTCAAGAAACATTCATTGAGCCCCCCTCGGTATCAGACCTGAAGAGAGTAACACAAATAAAACAAGTCCCACCTTTGAGAAGGGGAACTGAGCAAAGCAAGTGGTCAACGACAACGCAATAAAGAAGAATGGTGTGTTGTCCTGCACGCAAGTGAGATAAGTAAGCAACAAAATAGAAACCATCTTCAATCTAAAATATCTCCATGTACTGCTAGAACATACCGAATACTAGGGCTGACTCCAAGAACCAAGAAATATGTTGCAACACACACAAACACACACACTTTCTAAGTCTAGAATTAGAACACGTCAAAATTTCAGCATGCAGCTCTCCAAACACGACATACTTTATAAGGTGAGAATATAAATAAACTTCATAAGAACAAGCAATCATAATTGTACCGTCGTATATTTTTCACTTTTTTTCTGTTCAAAGAACGTTCCTCTGTCTCATCTCTGTTCCCAGTACAATTGTGTAGTGGGATGAAACGTCAATCCTTATCTTCAAATTTTATAGACAAAAAGGAAATAAATTCATAAAGACTGAGTTTTGCCCTGGGTTGTTCAAATGGTAGAAAGAGCAAAAGCATCTGATTCCCCACGCTCTCATCAGGCCTGCTGAGCGACATCAAATGAGGTCAAAGTCCCCAGAAATTAGGTTGGCATAAGTTACTGTAAGAAATGATTGCTTTGATGTGCACAACCAAAAAAGACAAGAATCTGAACCCAAAGGGGGCAGAATAGGAAATGGAAAAGTTCTACAAAGGGTTCCCTTAAAGCAAATCAAGACAACAAAATAGCCTTTGCCAGTTATCAGATTAGCACATTTATTTAAAAAAAAAAAAAAAGTCAAAACCCGATGTTGGTGAAAGTGTGGTAAAATGGTATTCATGCAGTGCTGGAGGGAGTGTAAATTAATAGCACTTTCCTAGATTAAGTTTAGTGGCAGGGATCAAGAGCTTCAAAAATGCTCATGCCCTTTGACCCTATTCCCTTTGGGAATCTAGTCCAAGGAAATAATCAAGAAGAGACACAGCGTTTTCATTTTAAGTACATTAGTTCTGTAATGTTGATAATAGAAAACAAAACACGCCAGTATCTACCAACACGACTTAATAAATTGTCTGTATAATGTGATCAAACAATTTTTGTAGAAAGAAATTGGCGTTTCTCTCACCATGATAGGTTTTTATCTTCCATCTTATTTATTGATCTATATGTCCTTTATTTTATTTCTGACAGTGAGGATATGCTAATCCTGTCAGTTTCACAAGGGATATTTTGGAAGTGAATTTCAGCCATTCCTCCAGCATGTCTGGCAAGGTTTTCTCCTAAGTAAGGGAGCAGGCATGTGCCCAGAAGGTGTTAGGGGAAAGAAGATGAGCAGCCACCTGCTGACTTGAGAAAGGCAATAAGCATCTCTTTAAATTCATCACCAGAATTAAGAAGATTAAATACATCTCAAAAAGTGCTCCCTGCTCCTTGTGGGCAGCCTTATCTACTTCCTTTCCCCAAGAGATCCACACATTTCCAGAGAGCACAACCCCTCCCTTGGCCTCCAGCACAAGCGGTGGTCCCCAGAGGCCGGTAAGTAAATAGCGGGATTCACAGACCAGCTGCACCATCTGAAAACATCCTTCCCTAACCCAGCTCCCTGCGTCCTCTTCACCACAGCACCAATGAGCATTTTGCATAAAAGTAAGGAGTTGTCAATTGAATTGAATTGAATTGAATTGAACAGTAAAGCTCATTTTGCTTTCCTTTTTGTATTCTCATTTCCTATCTTTAATCTTCCAGATTCTCTCCCATTTTCTTGTTCTTTCCCACAGAAACTCTACTCATAGGATTATGGAAGTCAAACATGTCCAATAAAGAAATATCGGACAATCATCTCTTCCGAGTTCTCCTTACAGCTCTGGGAGTAATATTTGTAAAGCCTCAGGAAAAAAAAAAATGCTGTGCTTTTAAAATGACATTTTAAGCCTTCACTGGAAGAAGCACATACAAGCCTTGCTAGTACAACACATTATAACTTTAAATGCAACCAATGTGTGTCTGTTAATAGTAAGTCAATGCCTTCGGTCAAACATTGGGCCAGACTGTGCCCCTCTCAAACAGACAAAGCTTAATGCAAATGGATCAATTTGCGTTCTAACATTCTAATTCAAACATCAGCAACATTTTTAAAAGATTCTTATTTATAATACCCTTCACTTAAACCTCACGATTTACCAAATGTCATGCCACTATTTATGGCTCGTAAGTAGTATATAGTTATAAAATATATTTCCCATATCTTTCATAGTTAATCTTCCATAGAGTAAAACATACATTATCATAGTCGATCTTTTAATATGACTCCCAGACACATCTTAAGGTTAAATATGCCTACAGAGCCACACAATTCCAAGAAATTCTTAAAATTCTGTTTTCAACAAACAGCATAACACAGTCAGTTTCATCAAAGTCCGTTTGTCCCTCCTAAATCTTTCATCAGTGTAGAAGTAAGCAAAAAGAAAACGAGGAGGAAATAGGGGAACAAAAACCAGAAGTGCAATTAATCATCTTACCATCTCCTTTCTTCATCGTGGGGACATTTGGAGATGGCTGGCCTCGCAGGAGGCGGTGACTTGGAGGGTAAGCCCACAGCAGTTTCTTCCCCCAAATAAGTCAGCTGAGTTGACGTTGGTTCTTAAAAGCAAAAGTGCATTCTGAAGACAGCCCTGGAAAGAGTTGCTAATTCCTCTTTTCTTTTTCCAAAGAGCTCTGGGTCTGGCCCGCGCAGGACGATAGTGTCCCTCACGTCTTGTCAGGCGACCCAGTTTTGCCGCAGCTGAAAGGAGACTCTGAGTGACGTGTGTGTCAGAGCCTATGGGGGCTTTAATCCTCAGCAGTGACACATGCGGGGAGCTATGAACAGGAAACTCAGAGCTGGGCAGACAGCCAGAATCATTCCGAAAACGTGCCAAACCCTTACGAAATACCAACACACTTTACCGCACACTCGCATCGAATGCTTCACAATCCTGTGTCTCTCTCCCCATGTGACTTTGTGTTAGACCTAGACAAGGCTTACCAGCATGTCCAGCCCAGCAGGGGTCCCATCAGCCGATGGGTCAAGGCCAGGACTGGGGACTCATACCCTCTCCCTCGGCTGCCAGCCTCCTGATCCTTCTTGTGACGATAGCCACAGCCGAGAGCTTAGAGGACCGTTCAGTTCCTTTTATCTTTCAGCCCCGGGACCCCTTCATGATATGCCTGTTCACCTGCCACAGGCCCTGTGAACACAGCCAGGCTCTCTTGTCAGTGTCCTGGAAGTGGGAGACCCATTGATCATCCCTGGGCTTGGGGTGATGATTGGACAGTGGCAGGCAAGAGGAGAGGGGACGGCTGTAACCAGAGCCTCCGGCTTCCACCAGAGGCAGCCGAGTTCATCCAGGAGAGACGTACTGGTCTGCTGCCTCTTTTCTCTCTCTCCTTTGGCCCCTCCTATGCCCCACATTCTAATTCGTGTTCTCCGCAGGACACGGGGTCCAGGCTTTCACAGTGCAGCTCAAAAATCTGCAGCATGAGCAAACCTCCCATGTTGGCCCTTAGGTTCCTCCATAAGCCTTGTTCCCACTGCCCTTTGCGAGAACCCCTTGGGCTGTGCCCGTCTGGAGGGCCACCCACTGACTTGAGAATTCGCCACTCAAACTTGTGTTTGCGTGTGCTCTGTAGCCACTGCCCTCCCACTCCCTCTCCGTCTTCTCTTGAATGTGACAGCACCTGCATGTGCATTTCCCCCTTCTCATTGCCCCACTCCCCATACTTCTGACCTTTACCACCGTTCACGGAAGCTTACCCCCCCCAAGCTGCATCCTGGGATGATCGTTTCCGCCCCACTCCCATGTGGTGCCTCTGTGATAGCAACAGACAGCAAGAGGCGCCACTTGTTATGTGTCAGATGTTTTCCTAGCACATTTAAGTTTTTTATACCCATTTTAGAAAACGTGTAGAAAAAAAAATCAACACCTTCCTCAAGGTCCCTTACCCACACAGGGTGGAGCCCAGATCAGCCCATTCGGTGTTGCTCCTCACGTCTTACCTGGAATCAGTGCCGTTTGTTTAGGAACGTATGTACTCAGGGACAAGGCGGTTTCCTCACGCGGTGGTGGTATCCTTTCCAGAGGGTGTCCCGGAACGCCTTCCCATTCTGGGTAATTGCCAAACAGCCATGATTAATTGGTAGATTAATGAAAGTTAATTGAGAGACCAAATGTTCTACTTTAGCCATGGGCAGGGATTTTAACAACATGAAGAATAAGCAGAATGGTCTTGAGGCTTAAAGCAACATTCCTGCAGTAGTTTGCTAATATTTTTAAAACCTATCTAAAATGTGAGCAAGGGGCACCTGGGTGGCTCAGTGGGTTAAGCCTCTGCCTTTGGCTCAGGTCATGATCCCTGGGTTCTGGGATCGAGCCCCGCATCGGGCTCTCTGCTCCGTGGGGAGCCTGCTTCCTCCACTCTCTTTCTCTCTCTACCTGCCTCTCTGCCTACTTGTGATCTCTGTCTGTCAAATAAATGAATAAATAAATAAATAAAAATAAAATCTGAGCAAGCAGATTTAGACCATCTGGTAAATCAACAGATTGTTAAAGACATAAGCCCAGTGAGAAAGCTGAGAAGACCCTCGAAGTTCACAGTGAAGTTGCTGCCTTTCCTCCAATGTGGAGTAGATCTGAGCTTGAGGGACTAATTCCATCCCCAACTCTAGGGTTGGCCCCACTGGTCTGAGCCAACCAGGGTCATCCCACCGTTCCTTCCAGAGAGGTCATGGGATGGGCACAAGAGGGCAAAGCCAGGCGGCATGCGGCATCCTCCTGGCCTAGCAAGGGGGCAGTCCAGGCAGCGGAAGGCTTGGGGCTTCCACTTGACAATGGTAGGAAGCACCCCCTTATGGCTGATATGAGAACCCTTCTTAAGATGACAGAAGTGAGCTTGAGAATGAAGCCCACACACAAGGGAGGGGTTTCCAGAGAACTACAAAGAAAGTGCTAGAAACTGATCCAACCCGTATTATCTCAGGAATGTTCAGTGCTGAGAGCCAACATCTTCCTTTTGGTGTTGCCAGGTCAGCCAAGTTGGGTTTTCAAAGTGTCCTGACTAACACGGATTCCCACAGCAGAGATCAGTGGTAGCTGGGGAGCCAGGGGAGGGGCATCTCAGGGGAAGGAGGTTGACCCCTTTTCCTCTGTGCAAGCAGCTTGCCATCTTTCTGCCTCCACTTCCCACCTGCTCCTCTATCTCCTCCCATCCCCCTTCCCCTCTTCTCGTTCCCTTGCTCCTCTCCCTCCTCCTCCTTGGCCTCCTTCTTCCCCCTCTTTCCTCTCCTCTGTCTCCTCCTTCTCCTCCCACTCTTTCCTCCCATAAAGAAAGAGAGAACACCACCGGATAGACTCTGAGTGGACAAGATCAGGCCAATTAGGAGAGAAGAAGCCACAGTTAGCAGGGGTTTTACAACTTCCAGACAAACACCAGCTCGTGAGCTTAAGACCCAGATGAAGCTCTTACGCTCTTTGAAACACACTAGCGGCTTCCGGGGCTGCTGGCCAGGAATGACTGATGCTGGAAGATAAATGATACTTCATTCCAGAGATGTTTCTGGCCTCTCACTGGGTGCAAGACTCTCGTCTAAGCATTTTGGAATTAGTAAAAAAAAAAAAAAAAAAAAAAAAAAAAAAGGCCTAGAAGACCCTGCCTCAGCCTCAAGAAGCTTACCATCCAGGGGCACCTGGGTGGCTCAGTGGGTTAAACCTCTGCCTTCAGCTCAGGTCATGATCTCAGGGTCCTGGGATCGAGCCCCACATCAGGCTCTCTGCTCAGCGGAGAGCCTGCTTCTTCCTCTCTCTCTCTGCCTGCCTCTCTGCCTACTTGTGATCTCTCTCTGTCAAATAAATAAATAAAATCTTTAAAAAAAAAAAAAAAGTTTACCATCCAGTAGATAGCTGGCTGCAGACCCAACGATGGGCTTAACCCATCATAGGTATTTGCCTCCCAAAATAAGAGTTCGTGACCCCACTTTTTCCCTAATGGTTTAGTTTATCATCTTATCTTAACTTCCAGTGAAGGGGAGAGAATTCATTTCAAGGATTTTTCTGACCCTTTTTCCCACTCCAGACAATTTCTTCTCCCTTCCTCTTTCCGCTTCTCAGCAAGGAGAAAAAAATGTCAGGACATGCATGAACACACACACACACACACACACACACACACACACACACACACTTCTCCCTGGGATTTCTCAGTTGCTTAGTACCTCCACAGAGTTCAAAAAAACAAATAGTCATAATTGGCAACAAAAATTCAATACCAGAAGTTAATGGAAAATCTCCAAACTCCAGGATCCTTTATAAATGCTGGAGCATGGAACTCACTGAGCCAAGCCCAGAGCATTTACTACTCAAACTATAGAAAACATCATTATGACACACTGGTCTCTGCAGAACCCCAGAACATTCTGTATTTATCCTTAAGAGGTCAGAAACAACTCATGTATTTTTCCCAGAATATTCTTAAGAAAAAGTTTACACATTCAGGATTGACTTGCATTTAAGAGTATCTTTAATGTGTTTGTAATGCATGTGTTTCCTACACAGCAATGGATGAGAGAGGACAATATGAGGAAGCATAGGCAATGTCTTTGAGCATGAACACATGTGTGGGTGCACGTGTGTGTGTGTCTGGGTGCACGCACGGCCATATCCAGAGTCTAACCCTGGTTCTCCCGCCATAGGTTGGAAGTCCTTAAGAAAAGGTAAACCTCTGTTTTATAGTCCAGCAATTTTGCAATTAAATGGACACTGACCTGGGCCCCCAGAGACCTGAAGGAAAGAAACTGCTTTAACTTCGTCATGCGCCTTTGGGGAAATCACCTCTCTGGACTTCAGTTTCTACATCTGGGGGGAAAAAAGTGCAGTGTAGTCTAAGTCCTTGTGACATAAAGTACAGCCATAGGCCAAGAGCATCACCGGGGAACAGGTCAGAAATACAGAATCTCAGGCCCCTACCCCAGAACTACTGAATCAGAATCTGCATTTTTTAATACAAGTGCCCAGCTGACTCATGGGCATATTTGGGTTTGAGGACCACTGGTCTGCATGATCTCTGAAGTACCGTCCAGTGACACATTCTTTTAGTTTAACCTTTGTTCCTTTAAACAGGAAAATTAGCACATCATGCCAAATGGCCGCCTGGTAACCTTTGTGGTTAAGCCCTGGGAGAATCTGGCTTGGCACTTGCACGTTGATTTCACTCCTGCTCCAGGCAACCAACATATAAACAATCAGATTGTCCCCACGACCCTTCCAGACCACCAAGTCACGTGGTGTCTTCCAGCTTCCTACCAAACCTCTTAGGAGGAGGCCATTCTTTAATATTTCATTATGTCCAGAGAGCTTCCTCATCCATCCCTGGGTCTAAGGGATTTTGCAAGTAGAAATTAGTGAACAGGAAAGATTTTAGATGAATTATTACAGAGCTAGTCTTTGAGCACTTAATGAATCTGTGATCACTGAGAGAAAACACAAGTTGACTAAGAATGAGTCAATCCTGGTGAGGCTCATTCAATCTGTTTGATGGGGTTATAGATGGGGAGATTATGCAGAACGCTGCAGACTCAATGAATTGAGAGCTCATGAAAGCAATTGCAAGCTTCTTTTTTTTTTGTGAATAAAATGAAGAATACAGTTGGTAGAACGGATACTTTCATAAACACGCATGCTCCATGGCAAATGAGTCCACCTGAAGAGTGGGCTCCGGTGGAAAACCTCAGGGGCCCTATTTGGTCCCTCCTAGGAAAATGGCAGCCTGGCTGCATGTTCCCATGGTCATGGGTGACCCACCAGTTGTGGTAAGTAAAGAGTAGAGGAGAATGAGGGGAGGAAGGATTGGAAGGAATACATTCCCCCCAGTCCCCACAAAAGCAAACTCAAAGTTAGAAAGCAGAACTGGAAGAATAGGAAGCCAAAAAAAAAAAAAAATTAGCAAGTGAGCATTGGCAAGAAGAGCCAGGGAGTGTAGAGGCGGATCCTGGTAATATTTCCAGAGGCCATGTATGAAAGGGAGGAGGTCACAAAGCCAAGTCAGAGGCTGGAGGCGGAGCTGGTGGGCCCAGCGCGAGTCCCTGCAGCCTAGGGCAAAGCTGGCATGTTTACATGATGGGGGACCCCAAGGTAGAATAGACTGAAAAGTCACTGAGTAAATCAGCAACCCATAAGATCCCACTAGGAGGGAACCACAGCGCCCATCTAACAAAACAGAATTTAACAGAGACAAATGTAAAACCTTGTTTTTTCTTCCCAGTCCTAATTTTGTAATTACAGGACAGGGTATACAAAAAGCAGAAGCATTGGTGGAAAACAAAACTGAACCGATGTGGGCGATCTTGATGGATTAAGACATCCTTGATGAATCCTGAGTGCGATCAGAGACTGCACGCCGAGCTGCCCTGGTGGAAGCGTGACTTCTAACACAGGGGAGGGTGGTCCCTCTCAAGATCGATCTGCAGAGCCGTCTTTTCTAAACGTGTTCCCATCCAGGCACACTCAGGCTTTCCTGGCCTGAGAAGGCCATCCAGGCTCTTCTGTTGGCCCATAAACCAAGGGGATTGATAGCAGCACACCTGGAAACCATCAGGCCAGGCCAGGGGCCAAGATATCCTACCCCAGAGATGGAACTAAGACAATGGGGCAGAAAGTTCTAGAGGCCGATATAAAAAAGACCTTTGTAACAGTGGAGCTCTCAGCCATGAAATGGGTCAAATCCAAAAATGCTGTGTCTGCCCTATCCCAGAACCACTCAAACAAAGGCCACTTAGGGGGTGTGGGTTTGAGCATGAACCTCTAACAGGACTCCCTTCTACCATCTCTTCTTGGCCCTCTGATTTTTCTTTCAGTTTATAGATTGTCTTGGTTTGGTTTGCTCTCATGACAAATCACTGCCAGGCAGGGCATTTTCTCTCCATTCACACACTGAAATAGGAAATTGGGCTAGTAAGGGCAAATCCAAGTCTAGAACTTTTTTTTTTTTTAAGATTTATTTATTTATTTGTGTAAGAGAGATAGAGAACCCACATGCACAGACGAGGGATAGAGAGAGAGGGATTGAAGCAGACTCCCCACCGAGCACAGAGCCCAACACCGGGCAGAACACGACCTGAGCTAAAATCAAGAGCCAGACACTTAGCTGACTGAGCCGCCTGGGGGCCCCCCCAAGTCTAGAATTTAGATCTACAAACTTCAACTCCTTTCCTCATTTTCTCTCTAGCTGTACGCTTCTGTGAAGTTTGGGTACTGTTTTCAGTCCATCCAGTGAATAAGGAATTCACTGTCTTTAATACGGTAAGACGGTGTATTACTTATATTCATAATAGGTCAAGTTCTAAGTGAGCTCCAGCCCAGTAAAAGTGTCTGACTTCTTGTGCCATTAAACATTAGTTGATGGGGCGCCTGGGTGGCTCAGTGGGTTAAGCCTCTGCCTTCGGCTCAGCTCATGATCTCAGGGTCCTGGGATCGAGCCCCGCATCGGGCTTTCTGCTCAGCAGGGAGCCTGCTTCCCCCTCCCCCCGCCTGCCTCTTTGCCTACCTGTGATGTCTCTGTGTTAAATAAATAAATAAAATCTTTAAAAGAAAATTAGTTGAAACTATTTTGTCTTCAGTTGCTCTTCGATGGAAGTTAATACTGTTACTAAATCTGTAGAAAGGTTCAAAAGGTTTTGATTACTACAGATTTTTTAAATTAATTTTGTTATAAAAAATATATATATATATATAGCCATAATACAGAAGATAGGAGAAATAAAGTTTAGAAAGTCCTTCCATGCTTCCTACTTCCTAATCACTGTTAGCATTTTGGAATATTTCCATCTACTCTGTTTTTCTATGCACATATGTTTTTGTAATCGCTCTCTCTTTCAAGTAAAATGTGCCCAATGTAGGGCTTGACTCATGACCCTGAGATCAAGAGTCATATGTTCTACCAACTGAGCCAGCCAGGTGCCCCTCTGTGCCATCTCATTCAATTTAACATTATGTCACAAGCAGTTTTTTTGTGCTTGTAATTACATGGCTTTCATAATTATCATTTTTCATATAAAACTTTTGCTCAGTGCATACGACCTCCTATTCTGACACATTTCCCCTTCTTTGAAGTCCCTTTACGGGTAGTTTATGTAGTTCCCTTTGCAGCTTTTGTTTTACATTTAAAAATTAAACGGATTTTGTCCACACACTACAGTTCAAAAGTCTGGATGGATGGACAGCTCCACGTCATTAACCACCATTATTTGGGAAGGAAGGAATTGCCAACAATCCAGGATTGTTCCCCTCTTCATATTTTCTGTATGTTGTAGATATCTTACCAAGAGACTGTATTACTTCTAATAGAAACTTCAAAACTCAATTGAGTATGAATTAAAGGCTCAGTCATTACAAATGGAGCACTCATGTGCTCCTGCCCCTCTGATCTGATACTTAAAGAAATCACAAACACCACTGCCTTCAGTACAAGGAAGTCAGTAGATCATGTATTATTTTAACTCGCTTAACGTCAGAAGCCATTATGAAGTGCCTTGGGAGGGAGTGCGTGCGTGGCCAGAAAATATCATTTTCCATGTTTGTTATTCCTATATCCTCATAGATGAAGATTTCATGAGCAAAAACACATTCATTTTCCAGCTCACTGCCACGGTGGTTTAGGTCATAGAAACCACAAAAATAAGAAGGTCCAAATGTACCTATTGTTTAACAAAAGGCTGTAAGACTATATTCAGTTCTTGACTCGATTTCAAACCCTGTTGTTCTTTATAACAAGTAGTTCTCCTTTAAAAACCGGTTCAATTTCATTACTTCATCTCCAATTCCCTCAATGGGGAGGAATCCTAACTAATCATGTTCCTTAAAGTTATTATAAGTAATTCTTCCTTTAGAAGTGTCACTTCCACTTCCTCTCAAACTTCCTCTCTAAGAAACTTGAGTGCTATTTGTCTAAAGGGATGATTCTTATTAAGATATTTTCATGATATTCTCCGCTATCTGTTGCCAGGGGAGAAAAGACCTTTATCTGGGATGAGAAATTCAGGTTCTAATAGCAGTCCTCAAGTGGGGAGGGGCAAGGGCATGCAGAAAACCTTAAAGACATGGATAATGTTCTATTTCTCAGATTGCTTGGTGGGTTCATGGGTGCAGGTTTTTTAATTTAAGGCTTTATTCATTCCATTTATCCCTTTGTAAATTTTGACCATTTTGTAATTTAAAAATAAGCAGTGACCCTCTCTTACCTTCTCGCTTTGATTTTGTCTTAAGATTTTATTTATTTATTTGACGGAGAGAGAGCGTGCGCGCACATAAGCAGGGGGAGCAGGAGAGGGAAAAGCAGGCTCCCTACTGAGCAAGGATTCCCCACATAGAGCTCAATCCCAGGACACCAGGATCATGACCTGAGCCAAAGGCAGACGCTTAACCAACTGAGCCACCCAGGCACCCCTTGCCTCCTTCTTTAAAAGAAAAAAAAATTTTGGAGTGAAACTTCATCAGATAAAACAGAATTTATAAACAGGCAGAATTTTTCTTCCTCATAGATTCATTGGTGTCCTTTCCTGCATTTTTTATCATCATTGCAACCTTTTTTTACCACAACTGAAATTGTATTTTCCCCATTATACTATCAAAAAACCAGCATCATCACTACTGGCTATGCAGGAATTGGATGTATGTGACTCTCAGAGGAAACATCTGGTACAGTGATGTGGCAGTTAGAAAAGACACTGTCTTGGAGCAGGGCGGTCAAATCCAAAGGTTAAACTCCCGGGAAATGCTGCCAAGTGGAACTTGATTAGGTTTTGACATACGTATAAACCTGTGAAATCATTACCACATCAAGACAATGACTATACCCATCATCCCTAAAATTTTCTAAAACCCCTTTGTAAATTCATCCCTCTAATCCCACCCCAGGCTACTGCTGATCTGTCTTTCTATTACTACTGATTAGTTGGTATTTTCTAGAATTTTATGTGGATTGAATCATAAAGTATATGGTCTTTTTGTCTGTCTCTTGTCACTCTGTATATTTATTTTAAGATTCATCTATATTGGGGGATGCCTAGGTGGTTCAGTCAGTTAAGTATCTGCCTTCACCTCAGGTCACAGTCCCAGGGTCGTGGGATTGAGTCCCACATTGAGTCTCCTGCTTATGCTCTCTCTCTCTGTCTCTGATAAATAAATACATAAATAAATAAATAAATAAAATTATCTTTAAAAGGAAAGATTCCTCTATATTGTAGTATGTACCAGTAGTTGGTTCCCTTTAATGCTGCATAGTATTCCACTGGATGGATATACCACTGTTTTTATCCATTCCATTGTTGATGGACATTTCAGTGGTTTCTGGTTTAGGTCTATTTTAAGTAAAACTGCTATGAATTTTTGTGTACAAATCTTTGTGGGCTTTCACTTCTCTCGGGTAAATATGTTGGAATGAAATGTCTGAATCAGATAGCAGTATATTTTGAATTAGAGGGGAAACCACCAAATTGCCTCCCAAAGCAGTTGTACCATTTCACATGCCCATCAGTGGTATTCGAGAGTCACATTTCTCACACATTCTCACCAATACTTAATATAGTCAATCTTTTCCATTTTAACCATTTTAACAGATATTTCCCAAAGAACTAATGATGTTGAGCATCTTTTCAGGTGCTTTTTTCCAACCATATATCTTCTCTGATGAAGCATCTATTTAAACCTCTTGCCCATTTTTAAGTTGGACTTTTTGGTTTCTTATTATTGCATCTTGAGAGTTCTGTGTATATTCTGAATATGAGCCCTTTATCAGATACAAGATTTGCAATGTTTTCTCTGGCTCACCTTTTCCTTCTCTTGAGTATCTTTAAAAGAGCAGAAGATGTTTAATTATGATGAAGCCCAATTTATCCATTTTTTTCTTTTACGGATTATGCTCTGGGTTATATATATCTTTGCCTAACCCAAGACTCTCAATGTTTTCTCATACTTTCTTCTAGAAGTTTTATCATTTTAGGTTTTACTTTTAGTTCTATAATATATTTTTAAGATAATTTTTTTAGTGGTGTGAAATGGGGATTAATATTTCTTTCTTTCTTTCTTTCTTTCTTTTTTTTTTTTTTTTGGCATGTGGGTTTTCACTTCACATATGGATGTCCAATTGTTCCAGCATCATTTGTTGAGAAAACTACCCTGTCTCCAATACCTTTTTAAACTTTGTCAGAAATCATTTGTCCATATGTGTGTACCTCTAGTTTTGAACTCTCTGTTCTGTTCCATTCATCTATTTGTCTGCCTTTATGCCAATATCATACTGTCTCGATTATTGTAGCCTTATGATAAATCTTAAAAATGGACAGTTCATGATAAATGGTGGTAAGAAAGAGCCCTGTTGTGGGGAGAGGAGGCGAGGTGCAAAGGTGAAGCTCTTAGGGGACAGCTGCCTTTGTTCCCCTACCTCGCTTGTGTGTGTGTGTGTGTGTGTGTGTGTGTACATGTGTATCAGGATATCAGAGAACTATTATTTCTTTGCTAAATAAAAATTCTCCTAGGAAATTTCCTTCTACATATCTCCACTGCTAGGCTTTAATAGCGGTTTCTAGAAAATCAATCAAGTATAAAAACTGTGTCACCTTCATACTTTTTTAAAGTCTAAATGCTGCACCTCCTCACATACACTGACTGACATTCATGTGTCCAGGTCCTAGATTCTTACCTCTGAATATAGTAATGCATGCAGCCATTTCCCAAGTTCAATATCCAGTAAAAATGAACTTCAAAAGTTTGGTAGGAATGGGTTAATAGCTTTTCTGGGGTAACTGTGTGGCAAACCTGAAGACCTTGTGGATCAATTGCTCTAGCCATAGAGCATGTATTATCTGGCATGAAGGTATTTGTTTGTTTGCAAATGACATATCTGATAAAGGGTTAGTATCTAAAAATATATAAAGGACTTAGAAAACTCAATACCCCCCCAAAAAAACAAAAACAAAAACAAGTAATCCAGTTAAGAAATGAGCGGAAGACATGAATAGGCATTTTTCCAGGGAAGACATCCAGATGGCCAACCGACACATGAAAAGATACTCAACATCACTCATCATCAGGAAAGTACAATGAGAGTCCACCTCATACTGGGAGAATGGCTAATATCAAAACCACAAGAAACGACAGGTGTTGGTGAGGATGTGAAGAAAGGGAAACCCTCTTGCACTTTGGTGGGAATACAAACTTTCACAGCCACTCTGGAAAACAGGATGGAGATTCCTCAAAAAGTTAAAAAATAGAGCTACTCTATGATCCAGCAAATGTACTACTAGGTATTTACCCAAAGAATATAAAAATTCTAATTCAAAGGGATACATGCAGCCTGATGTTTACAACAGCATTATCAACAATGGCCAAATTATTATGATGATATCATATATATATATAAAATATATCTATATCATATATATATATATATATATATATATATATAACTCAGCCACAAAAAAGAATATTACTCAGCCATAAAAAAGAAAGAAACCTTGCCACTTGCAATAACATGGATGGAGATGGCAAGTATTATACTAACCAAAGTAAGTTAGTCAGAGAAAGACAAATACCATATTATTTGTATGATCATATGTGGAATTTAAGAAATAAAACAAATGAGGGGCACCTGGGTGGCTCAGTGGGTTAAGCCTCCGCCTTGGGCTCAGGTCATGATCTCAGGGTCCTAGGATCGAGCCCCAAATCGGGCTCTCTGCTCAGCAGGAGCCTACTTTCCCCTCTCTCTCTGCCTACTTGTGATCTCTGTCAAATAAATAAATAAAATCTTTAAAAAGAAAAAAAGAAATAAAACAAATGAACATGGAGAAGGGGGAAGAGAGGGAAAACCAAGAAGTAGATTCTTAACTAGAGACAACAAATTGGTGGTTCCCAGAGGGGAGGTGGGCAGGGGTATGGGTGAAATAGGTGATAGGGATTAAGGCCTGAACTTGTGATGAGAACCAGGTATTGTATAGAAGTATTAAATCACTAAATTCTACACCTGAAACTAATATATTACCTTATATGTTAACTAACTGGAATTTAAATTCCAGAAACTTGGGAAGGAAAAAAAAAAGTGTTTTGTTTGTTGGGTTGCTTTATTCAGTTTTTTATTTTGTTTTGTTCTGCATAGGGTTTTACAAGGATTTGCTAGCCTTCTCTATAAGATGAGTTAGATTGGGGGCTTTTTTTTTTTTTTTTTTTTTGTCCTTAGAATAACTGCTCTCTTTTTTTTTTTTTTTTTTTTTTTTTTTTTTTCATTTAGTCTTAACTCACTCTTCCCTTCCCTGACCACCTTTAACCACTACCTACCTCGGGCAATTGGGGCCACAGAAACCTAAATCCCTACAGAGGTTCTACATTCCATTACAGGAATCACAAACAGTCCATCACACCAAGTACTATTTTCTCATCAACCTCTTCGTGAATAAAAGGTGGAAACCAATTACTATTCGGCCTCTCATTCCAAAAGGCTCTCATTCTAGGATGTATCACAGACAGACATCTGTATGTACCTTTGGTTTAGGGCTAGTGTTATCCCCTTTTCTGGACTCCCAGTTTTCTAAGGGCATCTTAGCAAAACTTCACTTGATCCTGAATAAATCCATATTGACAAGATAGTCCCTCTTGGCCTGCAAAAACCCTGTCCTGGAACAGGAACATGGAAACACATCTCACCTTGGACCCCACTCCAACCCTCGTTGTCTCAGACATC
The DNA here is from genome assembly GCF_963455335.1 of Martes martes. NCBI lineage: Eukaryota > Metazoa > Chordata > Mammalia > Carnivora > Mustelidae > Martes > Martes martes. Next base: position 57,968,261 of record NC_137896.1, read on the forward strand.
AGCTTTGACCTCAGCCTCCTCTTGCTTCCCTTCCTATGTGTCCCACCATACAGATAAACCCCAGATCCGTAGAGTGAGATCTCTGCTTCTAGAGGAAACAGTCCTGCAAGTGTGCTTCCGTGGGCTCTGTTCTCTGAGTTTATACGTGGTGTGCAAAATAGAATTTTCAATGTCATTTTTAGCACAGGCCAAAATGTTATTGAACTCGTTAATGAGGAAATGAATAAGAAAGACCAAAAAAAAGTTGATTTAAAGAACACTGAGAAACACAGGGTTCGTATAATCAGTTGGAAATGAATATCAAGATAACATTGTCAAGAACCTCTGCTTCTGGGAAGGATGTGCTAGAGAAGAGATACCCTGGACCTTGCCACAGTAATTGGGCAAATATGGACATATTTAAGTAGCTGTAGTTTTGAAAACATCAGAGAGCTGTGAAAGCGATAAGGAGTGGGGAAAAAACTTCCAGGGAACAAAGAACAATGAGAATATTAGCTTATGACTTCCAACCCTTTTTTTCTCTACTGGCATTTACCAATTCTATCTGCAAGCAGAGAACTGAGCTTGCCCAGGAAGAGGATCCCGCTGGGGAAAAGAGAACCAGGAAAGCTTTTAGCGCTTGTGTGGGACAACTCTATAACAGTTTAGAAATGAGGGATCTCAAGCACATGACTGGTTTGCAAAATGGGACATTTGTGGAGGCCTGAGTAAGGCAGGTAGCTGGGGACAGGGTCTGAAAATTTTTCAAATGCAGAGTGAAATCTGTTTGAGTTTTGAGGTAATTTCAATTCAAAATCTCCTAGAGACTGCCTCAAGCACGACCCCTGTTTTCTTCTCAAGACATTTGCCAGATTTTTACTGTCTGTGGTACTGAACATGGGAAAACAGGACTGTGAACCTCTCGAGTGCATATCTGGACCTCCCAATTTTTCAGGGCTAAGGAAACAGAGACTCACAAGGCTCTTTATGAAAAGCCCAGAAAAGCCTCAATCATGACACCCCTGGGTAAGCCAGGTACTAACATTTCTTTTTAAAGCTGCAAATCCTGATTGGTTTGAGCTAACCAATGCCCATTTCAACTACCTAACAAAAAAGGAAAGTTTTTCAGATAAACAATAATAATAATAATTCAGATTAATAATAGCTATGGTCCTCTTGTACACATTGTCTGGCGAAATTAAAAACTTACTGAAGGGGCAAGAAAAGATGACCAACGATGAAGAGAAAAAAAACAGACAACAGAATTATTTACACATGACCAAGATGGTTATGGTTAACAGATGAGGATTATAAAATATCTGCAATTAATACAATTCAAGAGGAAAAAAATATGACCTAAGTAGGTGAAAGGACAGTAACATCAACAAATGAGAATCTATAAAAAGTAATCCAATAGACAGTCTGAAATTAAAAACTTTAACATTTGAAATAGGGAAGCAATTAATGGTAGGGTGCTTGGGTGATGCAGTCAGTCAAGCATTAGACTCTTGGTATCAGCGTAGGTCATGATCTCAGGGCCATGAGACCGAGCCGCACCTCTGGCTCAAATAAATAAGACTTTTTTTTAAAGGCTATTGATGAGTTAACAGTTACACACAGAGCCAGGGTTAGTGACCTGAGAGACAATTTAACAGAAAATGTCTAAACTAATGCATGACTAGAAAAAAGAATAATTTTTAAAAGAGCACAAGAGACATGTGAGACATATTTAAAAAGTCTAACATATAATTAATCTTAGAAGGGAAAGGGAGAAAAAGCAACTGAGAAACAATCTTTGAAGAGGTAATGTTAGCCAAGTTACAGTGGGAAGTTATTCAAATAAGAGGGCTGAAGGCTGCCCGCAGAAGGGAGGACAGGACAGGACAAAAGCAGGGAAGGGATGTGTTTTGGTTTTGCAGAAGCAGCAGTTCCAGCCAAAGCGTAGCCCAACCAGGTGTCCCTCCGGACAGCCCCTTATGCGAGCCGGTTAGAGCTAGACTAGAGCTGAGGACCAGCACAGAAGCCTCTCTGACTTGTCCTGAGGTTACCTTTAGTTCATCATAATATAAAGATCTCCTCCTATGGGTGGAGCTTTCCACCATTTTTTGAACATGCCATGTACGCACTGGCATGCTGACATGGGAGACACAGGGGACTGAGCCAAAAGTTCCATGCAAGCCCTGCCCCCCAGCCCCTAAAAACACTGACTACAGCCACCTGTGCTAACCCCACAGGGAGACGGTGCTTTGAGAGTTCCCAGTCTCCTTACTTATAGAATGAACAATAAAGAGTTCTTCGCTTTCCTCATTTCCTTGGGTTCAATTTGACGCACCCCGAGTGGTGAGCCCCTTCAGATTGGTTACAGTAATGGCCCCCAATTTTTTTCAATGGTTGAACCTCACGTTCGAGTTCACTCTTCTAGAGCTGTTACTCTCCTGTACCATGAATGGGTGGCATTTAGTTTAATTGGTCTTCATTTAAATAGGCTTTCCCCACCAGGGTTTTTATCTGGCCTTTGTCTTCAGCCTCAAGCACTAGTCTACATAAATAACTGCTAACTACGGTTGCAGGTACTTGAGGAAAATACTTAGAAAATGAATCATCAGCAGTGCTCAGACCTATTCAACCATTCAGATCTTTCCCTCAGACACTGGATCCAAGTAGCCTGAGATGGAAGAGCCCATATGCTTGGGTCAAGCCCAGCTCAGGGGATTACCCTCGACCACTCAGAACTTCCAGCTCTTTGATCAAAAAAAGGCACCGGTAGGATTACACACAAGGAGATGGTATCTCTCCAGGCCGCAATACTTTGGGGACCAAAGCGGCTGGGGAGAAGGTGACTCCCCAAAAGGAAAAAAAAAAGATTCTATTCTAAGCACTCTCAGTATAAGTCAGCAGCTGACAGGTAGGAAAGTTGTATCTAGTTTGCATTTCCTTTCTGAACATCCACTGAAAGAAAGTGCTCTCTAACTTGTGGAAATGAGTCAGCACATGAAGCTTACCCTCCTGATGCAGGAACTTCTTGGAGTCCAGGGCAGGACTGGATGTCCTCAGAAGCCTGTCAGCAATTACCGCTATGCTAACTCATGAACCTGCCCCCACAGAAAACCCTGGTCCCACAGGAATGACCCTGCTAAGCCTCACGATGCTTCTGACATCATTCCCGTTCTCTCATGAAAGGGCCACAGATCCAAACCCCACCCCTGACGGCAGCTCCTGGGAGGAAGTCGTTCTTCACATGAGAAGCTCCATGCTCATCGCATGGTTACTTAGGGAAGACACTGGAAAACCCTAACAATCTCGAAAAGCCAGACAGTGCACTGACCAAACAGCTCCTGGCACTAAATCTCTCTGAAAGGGAGACCGACTGATCGACTGATGGCACACCTCCTTGAAGCATGTCAAGAGAAATAGAAATGGTATTGTGAGAAGGACTAGGACTCTGTCTCCAGGAGGTTTTTTTTTTTTTTTTTTTTTTTTTTGGTCATAGCAGGGTGAAGAGGGAAGAGCAGGAAAACCAATGCCTCTGTTATCACCTGCCCATGGCGGAGGGCGTGGGATCATCATGGCACCATTTCCAAGAAACGGCTTAGTCCCCCTGATTCCAAAGTTTTACTTCAAGTGAATCAACGACATCTGAAAACATAAAGAATGCGCTTTGATCGAAAACATTCCAGATGTACTACACATCCTTGGCTCCAGGACAAAAAAGGCGATC